>NC_080081.1:43847488-44147488 GCF_949987535.1 Balaenoptera acutorostrata | reverse complement strand
TGACACGCAGCATACACGGAGGACCAGAGCTTCCTGGCTCTATGCAGTGTTCTGTTACTGAAACGGGTGTTGAAGTAAGGTTCCTAGGATTCTTGGAAATCTTACTACCGTGAAACTAAAGCAGGCCAGCCTTGAAGGCCTCAGGTAGCTGCTGCCTGCCTCCCGTTTTGTAAGGATATTCAGGGACTTACATGGAAGCTAGTGCTGCCCTTGACTTTCACTCTAGTTATAGAGCAGAGCAGGGTGAGCTTCCAACTAGGAAGTGGAAGCCCAATGTTTCTTTCAGGAAAACTCGTTTTCTTCGCAGAAGCAGGCAGGCAGTGACTAAATCCCCGGCAACAACACTGCTTTTCAGGTATCTTTGAGGCCGCATGAACGGCGCTTTCCTAATGTGAAAACTAGCCTTGTGTCATCAGTTTCCAGTTTCTAGGTTGACACGCAGCATACACGGAGGACCAGAGCTTCCTGGCTCTATGCAGTGTTCTTTTATCGAACGGGTGCTGTGGCAGGTCCCTAAGAGTCTTGAAAAGCTTACTACCGTGAAACTAAAGCAGAACAGTGAAGAAGGCCTCATGGAGCTGCTCCACGCCTCCCGTTTGGCAAGGCAAATCAGGGCCTTCCTTCGAGGCTAGGGCTCACGTTGACTTTCACTTTAGGTATAGAGCAGAGCAGGGTGAGCTTCCAACTAGGAACTGGAAGCACAAGGTTTCTTACCGGAAAACTCAGTATCTTCTCAGAACCATGCCGGCAGTGACTAAAACCCTGGCAACAACAATGCTTTTCAGGTATATTCGAGGCGGCATGAACGGAGCTTTCATAATGGGCAAACAAGCCTTGTGCCATCACTCTCCAGTTTGTAAGTTGATACGCAGCATACACGCAGGACCCAAGCTTCCTGGTTCTAGGCAGTTTTCTGATACCCAAACGGCTGCTTAAGCAAGGTCTCTAGCCGTCTTGAAAAGCTTACTCCCGTGAAACTAAAGCAGAACAGCATTGAAGGCCTCATGGAGCTGCTGCATGCCTCCCGTTTTGTAAGGCTATTCAGAACCTTACATCGAGGCTAGTCCTCTCCTTTCCTTTCATTTAGTTATAGAGCAGAGCAGGGTGAGCTTCCAACTAGGAACTGGAAGCACAAGGTTTCTTTCAGGAAAACTCAGTATCTTCTCAGAACCATGCCGGCAGTGACTAAAACCCTGGCAACAACAATGCTTTTCAGGTATATTCGAGGCGGCATGAACGGAGCTTTCATAATGGGCAAACAAGCCTTGTGCCATCACTCTCCAGTTTGTAAGTTGATACGCAGCATACACGCAGGACCCAAGCTTCCTGGTTCTAGGCAGTTTTCTGATACCCAAACGGCTGCTTAAGCAAGGTCTCTAGCCGTCTTGAAAAGCTTACTCCCGTGAAACTAAAGCAGAACAGCATTGAAGTCCTCATGGAGCTGCTGCATGCCTCCCGTTTTGTAAGGCTATTCAGAACCTTACATCGAGGCTAGTCCTCCCCTTTCCTTTCATTTAGTTATAGAGCAGAGCAGGGTGAGCTTCCAACTAGGAACTGGAAGCACAAGGTTTCTTTCAGGAAAACTCATTTTCTTCGCAGAAGCAGGCAGGCAGTGACTAAATCCCTGGCAACAACAATGCTTTTCAGGGATCTTTGAGGCCGCATGAACGGCGCTTTCCTAATGGGAAAACAAGCCTTGTGCCATCAGTCTCCAGTTTCCTGGTTGACACGCAGCATACACGGAGGACCAGAGCTTCCTGGCTCTATGCAGTGTTCTGTTCCTGAAACGGGTGTTGAAGTCAGGTTCCTAGGAGTCTTGGAAATCTTACTACCGTGAAACTAAAGCAGGCCAGCCTTGAAGGCCTCAGGTAGCAGCTGCCTGCCTCCCGTTTTGTAAGGATATTCAGGGACTTACATGGAAGCTAGTGCTGCCCTTGACTTTCACTCTAGTGATAGAGCAGAACAGGGTGAGCTTCCAACTAGGAAGTGGAAGCCCAATGTTTCTTTCAGGAAAACTCGTTTTCTTCGCAGAAGCAGGCAGGCAGTGACTAAATCCCCGGCAACAACACTGCTTTTCAGGTATCTTTGAGGCCGCATGAACGGCGCTTTCCTAATGTGAAAACTAGCCTTGTGTCATCAGTTTCCAGTTTCTAGGTTGACACGGAGCATACACGGAGGACCAGAGCTTCCTGGCTCTATGCAGTGTTCTTTTATCGAACGGGTGCTGTGGCAGGTCCCTAAGAGTCTTGAAAAGCTTACTCCCGTGAAACTAAAGCAGAACAGTGAAGAAGGCCTCATGGAGCTGCTCCACGCCTCCCGTTTGGCAAGGCAAATCAGGGCCTTCCTTCGAGGCTAGGGCTCACGTTGACTTTCACTTTAGGTATAGAGCAGAGCAGGGTGAGCTTCCAACTAGGAACTGGAAGCACAAGGTTTCTTACCGGAAAACTCAGTATCTTCTCAGAACCATGCCGGCAGTGACTAAAACCCTGGCAACAACAATGCTTTTCAGGTATATTCGAGGCGGCATGAACGGAGCTTTCATAATGGGCAAACAAGCCTTGTGCCATCACTCTCCAGTTTGTAAGTTGATACGCAGCATACACGCAGGACCCAAGCTTCCTGGTTCTAGGCAGTTTTCTGATACCCAAACGGCTGCTTAAGCAAGGTCTCTAGCCGTCTTGAAAAGCTTACTCCCGTGAAACTAAAGCAGAACAGCATTGAAGGCCTCATGGAGCTGCTGCATGCCTCCCGTTTTGTAAGGCTATTCAGAACCTTACATCGAGGCTAGTCCTCTCCTTTCCTTTCATTTAGTTATAGAGCAGAGCAGGGTGAGCTTCCAACTAGGAACTGGAAGCACAAGGTTTCTTTCAGGAAAACTCAGTATCTTCTCAGAACCATGCCGGCAGTGACTAAAACCCTGGCAACAACAATGCTTTTCAGGTATATTCGAGGCGGCATGAACGGAGCTTTCATAATGGGCAAACAAGCCTTGTGCCATCACTCTCCAGTTTGTAAGTTGATACGCAGCATACACGCAGGACCCAAGCTTCCTGGTTCTAGGCAGTTTTCTGATACCCAAACGGCTGCTTAAGCAAGGTCTCTAGCCGTCTTGAAAAGCTTACTCCCGTGAAACTAAAGCAGAACAGCATTGAAGGCCTCATGGAGCTGCTGCATGCCTCCCGTTTTGTAAGGCTATTCAGAACCTTACATCGAGGCTAGTCCTCTCCTTTCCTTTCATTTAGTTATAGAGCAGAGCAGGGTGAGCTTCCAACTAGGAACTGGAAGCACAAGGTTTCTTTCAGGAAAACTCAGTATCTTCTCAGAACCATGCCGGCAGTGACTAAAACCCTGGCAACAACAATGCTTTTCAGGTATATTCGAGGCGGCATGAACGGAGCTTTCATAATGGGCAAACAAGCCTTGTGCCATCACTCTCCAGTTTGTAAGTTGATACGCAGCATACACGCAGGACCGAAGCTTCCTGGTTCTAGGCAGTTTTCTGATACCCAAACGGCTGCTTAAGCAAGGTCTCTAGCCGTCTTGAAAAGCTTACTCCCGTGAAACTAAAGCAGAACAGCATTGAAGGCCTCATGGAGCTGCTGCATGCCTCCCGTTTTGTAAGGCTATTCAGAACCTTACATCGAGGCTAGTCCTCCCCTTTCCTTTCATTTAGTTATAGAGCAGAGCAGGGTGAGCTTCCAACTAGGAACTGGAAGCACAAGGTTTCTTTCAGGAAAACTCATTTTCTTCGCAGAATCAGGCAGGCAGTGACTAAATCCCTGGCAACAACAATGCTTTTCAGGGATCTTTGAGGCCGCATGAACGGCGCTTTCCTAATGGGAAAACAAGCCTTGTGCCATCAGTCTCCAGTTTCTAGGTTGACACGCAGCATACACGGAGGACCAGAGCTTCCTGGCTCTATGCAGTGTTCTGTTACTGAAACGGGTGTTGAAGTCAGGTTCCTAGGAGTCTTGGAAATCTTACTACCGTGAAACTAAAGCAGGCCAGCCTTGAAGGCCTCAGGTAGCTGCTGCCTGCCTCCCGTTTTGTAAGGATTTTCAGGGACTTACATGGAAGCTAGTGCTGCCCTTGACTTTCACTCTAGTTATAGAGCAGAGCAGGGTGAGCTTCCAACTAGGAAGTGGAAGCCCAATGTTTCTTTCAGGAAAACTCGTTTTCTTCGCAGAAGCAGGCAGGCAGTGACTAAATCCCCGGCAACAACACTGCTTTTCAGGTATCTTTGAGGCCGCATGAACGGCGCTTTCCTAATGTGAAAACTAGCCTTGTGTCATCAGTTTCCAGTTTCTAGGTTGACACGGAGCATACACGGAGGACCAGAGCTTCCTGGCTCTATGCAGTGTTCTTTTATCGAACGGGTGCTGTGGCAGGTCCCTAAGAGTCTTGAAAAGCTTACTACCGTGAAACTAAAGCAGAACAGTGAAGAAGGCCTCATGGAGCTGCTCCACGCCTCCCGTTTGGCAAGGCAAATCAGGGCCTTCCTTCGAGGCTAGGGCTCACGTTGACTTTCACTTTAGGTATAGAGCAGAGCAGGGTGAGCTTCCAACTAGGAACTGGAAGCACAAGGTTTCTTACCGGAAAACTCAGTATCTTCTCAGAACCATGCCGGCAGTGACTAAAACCCTGGCAACAACAATGCTTTTCAGGTATATTCGAGGCGGCATGAACGGAGCTTTCATAATGGGCAAACAAGCCTTGTGCCATCACTCTCCAGTTTGTAAGTTGATACGCAGCATACACGCAGGACCCAAGCTTCCTGGTTCTAGGCAGTTTTCTGATACCCAAACGGCTGCTTAAGCAAGGTCTCTAGCCGTCTTGAAAAGCTTACTCCCGTGAAACTAAAGCAGAAGAGCATTGAAGGCCTCATGGAGCTGCTGCATGCCTCCCGTTTTGTAAGGCTATTCAGAACCTTACATCGAGGCTAGTCCTCTCCTTTCCTTTCATTTAGTTATAGAGCAGAGCAGGGTGAGCTTCCAACTAGGAACTGGAAGCACAAGGTTTCTTTCAGGAAAACTCAGTATCTTCTCAGAACCATGCCGGCAGTGACTAAAACCCTGGCAACAACAATGCTTTTCAGGGATCTTTGAGGCCGCATGAACGGCGCTTTCCTAATGGGAAAACAAGCCTTGTGCCATCAGTCTCCAGTTTCCTGGTTGACACGCAGCATACACGGAGGACCAGAGCTTCCTGGCTCTATGCAGTGTTCTGTTACTGAAACGGGTGTTGAAGTCAGGTTCCTAGGAGTCTTGGAAATCTTACTACCGTTACACTAGAGCAGGCCAGCCTTGAAGGCCTCAGGTAGCTGCTGCCTGCCTCCCGTTTTGTAAGGATATTCAGGGACTGACATGGAAGCTAGTGCTGCCCTTGACTTTCACTCTAGTTATAGAGCAGAGCAGGGTGAGCTTCCAACTAGGAAGTGGAAGCCCAAGGTTTCTTTCAGGAAAACTCGTTTTCTTCGCAGAAGCAGGCAGGCAGTGACTAAATCCCTGGCAACAACAATGCTTTTCAGGGATCTTTGAGGCCGCATGAACGGCGCTTTCCTAATGGGAAAACAAGCCTTGTGCCATCAGTCTCCAGTTTCCTGGTTGACACGCAGCATACACGGAGGACCAGAGCTTCCTGGCTCTATGCAGTGTTCTGTTACTGAAACGGGTGTTGAAGTCAGGTTCCTAGGAGTCTTGGAAATCTTACTACCGTGAAACTAAAGCAGGCCAGCCTTGAAGGCCTCAGGTAGCTGCTGCCTGCCTCCCGTTTTGTAAGGATATTCAGGGACTGACATGGAAGCTAGTGCTGCCCTTGACTTTCACTCTAGTTATAGAGCAGAGCAGGGTGAGCTCCCAACTAGGAAGTGGAAGCCCAAGGTTTCTTTCAGGAAAACTCGTTTTCTTCGCAGAAGCAGGCAGGCAGTGACTAAATCCCTGGCAACAACACTGCTTTTCAGGTATCTTTGAGGCCGCATGAACGGCGCTTTCCAAATGGGAAAACAAGCCTTGTGCCATCAGTTTCCAGTTTCTAGGTTGACACGCAGCATACACGGAGGACCAGAGCTTCCTGGCTCTATGCAGTGTTCTGTTACTGAAACGGGTGTTGAAGTCAGGTTCCTAGGAGTCTTGGAAATCTTACTACCGTGAAACTAAAGCAGGCCAGCCTTGAAGGCCTCAGGTAGCTGCTGCCTGCCTCCCGTTTTGTAAGGATATTCAGGGACTTACATGGAAGCTAGTGCTGCCCTTGACTTTCACTCTAGTTATAGAGCAGAGCAGGGTGAGCTTCCAACTAGGAAGTGGAAGCCCAATGTTTCTTTCAGGAAAACTCGTTTTCTTCGCAGAAGCAGGCAGGCAGTGACTAAATCCCCGGCAACAACACTGCTTTTCAGGTATCTTTGAGGCCGCATGAACGGCGCTTTCCTAATGTGAAAACTAGCCTTGTGTCATCAGTTTCCAGTTTCTAGGTTGACACGCAGCATACACGGAGGACCAGAGCTTCCTGGCTCTATGCAGTGTTCTTTTATCGAACGGGTGCTGTGGCAGGTCCCTAAGAGTCTTGAAAAGCTTACTACCGTGAAACTAAAGCAGAACAGTGAAGAAGGCCTCATGGAGCTGCTCCACGCCTCCCGTTTGGCAAGGCAAATCAGGGCCTTCCTTCGAGGCTAGGGCTCACGTTGACTTTCACTTTAGGTATAGAGCAGAGCAGGGTGAGCTTCCAACTAGGAACTGGAAGCACAAGGTTTCTTACCGGAAAACTCAGTATCTTCTCAGAACCATGCCGGCAGTGACTAAAACCCTGGCAACAACAATGCTTTTCAGGTATATTCGAGGCGGCATGAACGGAGCTTTCATAATGGGCAAACAAGCCTTGTGCCATCACTCTCCAGTTTGTAAGTTGATACGCAGCATACACGCAGGACCCAAGCTTCCTGGTTCTAGGCAGTTTTCTGATACCCAAACGGCTGCTTAAGCAAGGTCTCTAGCCGTCTTGAAAAGCTTACTCCCGTGAAACTAAAGCAGAACAGCATTGAAGGCCTCATGGAGCTGCTGCATGCCTCCCGTTTTGTAAGGCTATTCAGAACCTTACATCGAGGCTAGTCCTCTCCTTTCCTTTCATTTAGTTATAGAGCAGAGCAGGGTGAGCTTCCAACTAGGAACTGGAAGCACAAGGTTTCTTTCAGGAAAACTCAGTATCTTCTCAGAACCATGCCGGCAGTGACTAAAACCCTGGCAACAACAATGCTTTTCAGGTATATTCGAGGCGGCATGAACGGAGCTTTCATAATGGGCAAACAAGCCTTGTGCCATCACTCTCCAGTTTGTAAGTTGATACGCAGCATACTCGCAGGACCCAAGCTTCCTGGTTCTAGGCAGTTTTCTGATACCCAAACGGCTGCTTAAGCAAGGTCTCTAGCCGTCTTGAAAAGCTTACTCCCGTGAAACTAAAGCAGAACAGCATTGAAGTCCTCATGGAGCTGCTGCATGCCTCCCGTTTTGTAAGGCTATTCAGAACCTTACATCGAGGCTAGTCCTCCCCTTTCCTTTCATTTAGTTATAGAGCAGAGCAGGGTGAGCTTCCAACTAGGAACTGGAAGCACAAGGTTTCTTTCAGGAAAACTCATTTTCTTCGCAGAAGCAGGCAGGCAGTGACTAAATCCCTGGCAACAACAATGCTTTTCAGGGATCTTTGAGGCCGCATGAACGGCGCTTTCCTAATGGGAAAACAAGCCTTGTGCCATCAGTCTCCAGTTTCTAGGTTGACACGCAGCATACACGGAGGACCAGAGCTTCCTGGCTCTATGCAGTGTTCTGTTACTGAAACGGGTGTTGAAGTCAGGTTCCTAGGAGTCTTGGAAATCTTACTACCGTGAAACTAAAGCAGGCCAGCCTTGAAGGCCTCAGGTAGCTGCTGCCTGCCTCCCGTTTTGTAAGGATTTTCAGGGACTTACATGGAAGCTAGTGCTGCCCTTGACTTTCACTCTAGTTATAGAGCAGAGCAGGGTGAGCTTCCAACTAGGAAGTGGAAGCCCAATGTTTCTTTCAGGAAAACTCGTTTTCTTCGCAGAAGCAGGCAGGCAGTGACTAAATCCCCGGCAACAACACTGCTTTTCAGGTATCTTTGAGGCCGCATGAACGGCGCTTTCCTAATGTGAAAACTAGCCTTGTGTCATCAGTTTCCAGTTTCTAGGTTGACACGGAGCATACACGGAGGACCAGAGCTTCCTGGCTCTATGCAGTGTTCTTTTATCGAACGGGTGCTGTGGCAGGTCCCTAAGAGTCTTGAAAAGCTTACTACCGTGAAACTAAAGCAGAACAGTGAAGAAGGCCTCATGGAGCTGCTCCACGCCTCCCGTTTGGCAAGGCAAATCAGGGCCTTCCTTCGAGGCTAGGGCTCACGTTGACTTTCACTTTAGGTATAGAGCAGAGCAGGGTGAGCTTCCAACTAGGAACTGGAAGCACAAGGTTTCTTACCGGAAAACTCAGTATCTTCTCAGAACCATGCCGGCAGTGACTAAAACCCTGGCAACAACAATGCTTTTCAGGTATATTCGAGGCGGCATGAACGGAGCTTTCATAATGGGCAAACAAGCCTTGTGCCATCACTCTCCAGTTTGTAAGTTGATACGCAGCATACACGCAGGACCCAAGCTTCCTGGTTCTAGGCAGTTTTCTGATACCCAAACGGCTGCTTAAGCAAGGTCTCTAGCCGTCTTGAAAAGCTTACTCCCGTGAAACTAAAGCAGAAGAGCATTGAAGGCCTCATGGAGCTGCTGCATGCCTCCCGTTTTGTAAGGCTATTCAGAACCTTACATCGAGGCTAGTCCTCTCCTTTCCTTTCATTTAGTTATAGAGCAGAGCAGGGTGAGCTTCCAACTAGGAACTGGAAGCACAAGGTTTCTTTCAGGAAAACTCAGTATCTTCTCAGAACCATGCCGGCAGTGACTAAAACCCTGGCAACAACAATGCTTTTCAGGGATCTTTGAGGCCGCATGAACGGCGCTTTCCTAATGGGAAAACAAGCCTTGTGCCATCAGTCTCCAGTTTCCTGGTTGACACGCAGCATACACGGAGGACCAGAGCTTCCTGGCTCTATGCAGTGTTCTGTTACTGAAACGGGTGTTGAAGTCAGGTTCCTAGGAGTCTTGGAAATCTTACTACCGTTACACTAGAGCAGGCCAGCCTTGAAGGCCTCAGGTAGCTGCTGCCTGCCTCCCGTTTTGTAAGGATATTCAGGGACTGACATGGAAGCTAGTGCTGCCCTTGACTTTCACTCTAGTTATAGAGCAGAGCAGGGTGAGCTCCCAACTAGGAAGTGGAAGCCCAAGGTTTCTTTCAGGAAAACTCGTTTTCTTCGCAGAAGCAGGCAGGCAGTGACTAAATCCCTGGCAACAACAATGCTTTTCAGGGATCTTTGAGGCCGCATGAACGGCGCTTTCCTAATGGGAAAACAAGCCTTGTGCCATCAGTCTCCAGTTTCCTGGTTGACACGCAGCATACACGGAGGACCAGAGCTTCCTGGCTCTATGCAGTGTTCTGTTACTGAAACGGGTGTTGAAGTCAGGTTCCTAGGAGTCTTGGAAATCTTACTACCGTGAAACTAAAGCAGGCCAGCCTTGAAGGCCTCAGGTAGCTGCTGCCTGCCTCCCGTTTTGTAAGGATATTCAGGGACTGACATGGAAGCTAGTGCTGCCCTTGACTTTCACTCTAGTTATAGAGCAGAGCAGGGTGAGCTCCCAACTAGGAAGTGGAAGCCCAAGGTTTCTTTCAGGAAAACTCGTTTTCTTCGCAGAAGCAGGCAGGCAGTGACTAAATCCCTGGCAACAACACTGCTTTTCAGGTATCTTTGAGGCCGCATGAACGGCGCTTTCCAAATGGGAAAACAAGCCTTGTGCCATCAGTTTCCAGTTTCTAGGTTGACACGCAGCATACACGGAGGACCAGAGCTTCCTGGCTCTATGCAGTGTTCTGTTACTGAAACGGGTGTTGAAGTAAGGTTCCTAGGATTCTTGGAAATCTTACTACCGTGAAACTAAAGCAGGCCAGCCTTGAAGGCCTCAGGTAGCTGCTGCCTGCCTCCCGTTTTGTAAGGATATTCAGGGACTTACATGGAAGCTAGTGCTGCCCTTGACTTTCACTCTAGTTATAGAGCAGAGCAGGGTGAGCTTCCAACTAGGAAGTGGAAGCCCAATGTTTCTTTCAGGAAAACTCGTTTTCTTCGCAGAAGCAGGCAGGCAGTGACTAAATCCCCGGCAACAACACTGCTTTTCAGGTATCTTTGAGGCCGCATGAACGGCGCTTTCCTAATGTGAAAACTAGCCTTGTGTCATCAGTTTCCAGTTTCTAGGTTGACACGCAGCATACACGGAGGACCAGAGCTTCCTGGCTCTATGCAGTGTTCTTTTATCGAACGGGTGCTGTGGCAGGTCCCTAAGAGTCTTGAAAAGCTTACTACCGTGAAACTAAAGCAGAACAGTGAAGAAGGCCTCATGGAGCTGCTCCACGCCTCCCGTTTGGCAAGGCAAATCAGGGCCTTCCTTCGAGGCTAGGGCTCACGTTGACTTTCACTTTAGGTATAGAGCAGAGCAGGGTGAGCTTCCAACTAGGAACTGGAAGCACAAGGTTTCTTACCGGAAAACTCAGTATCTTCTCAGAACCATGCCGGCAGTGACTAAAACCCTGGCAACAACAATGCTTTTCAGGTATATTCGAGGCGGCATGAACGGAGCTTTCATAATGGGCAAACAAGCCTTGTGCCATCACTCTCCAGTTTGTAAGTTGATACGCAGCATACACGCAGGACCCAAGCTTCCTGGTTCTAGGCAGTTTTCTGATACCCAAACGGCTGCTTAAGCAAGGTCTCTAGCCGTCTTGAAAAGCTTACTCCCGTGAAACTAAAGCAGAAGAGCATTGAAGGCCTCATGGAGCTGCTGCATGCCTCCCGTTTTGTAAGGCTATTCAGAACCTTACATCGAGGCTAGTCCTCTCCTTTCCTTTCATTTAGTTATAGAGCAGAGCAGGGTGAGCTTCCAACTAGGAACTGGAAGCACAAGGTTTCTTTCAGGAAAACTCAGTATCTTCTCAGAACCATGCCGGCAGTGACTAAAACCCTGGCAACAACAATGCTTTTCAGGGATCTTTGAGGCCGCATGAACGGCGCTTTCCTAATGGGAAAACAAGCCTTGTGCCATCAGTCTCCAGTTTCCTGGTTGACACGCAGCATACACGGAGGACCAGAGCTTCCTGGCTCTATGCAGTGTTCTGTTACTGAAACGGGTGTTGAAGTCAGGTTCCTAGGAGTCTTGGAAATCTTACTACCGTTACACTAGAGCAGGCCAGCCTTGAAGGCCTCAGGTAGCTGCTGCCTGCCTCCCGTTTTGTAAGGATATTCAGGGACTGACATGGAAGCTAGTGCTGCCCTTGACTTTCACTCTAGTTATAGAGCAGAGCAGGGTGAGCTCCCAACTAGGAAGTGGAAGCCCAAGGTTTCTTTCAGGAAAACTCGTTTTCTTCGCAGAAGCAGGCAGGCAGTGACTAAATCCCTGGCAACAACAATGCTTTTCAGGGATCTTTGAGGCCGCATGAACGGCGCTTTCCTAATGGGAAAACAAGCCTTGTGCCATCAGTCTCCAGTTTCCTGGTTGACACGCAGCATACACGGAGGACCAGAGCTTCCTGGCTCTATGCAGTGTTCTGTTACTGAAACGGGTGTTGAAGTCAGGTTCCTAGGAGTCTTGGAAATCTTACTACCGTGAAACTAAAGCAGGCCAGCCTTGAAGGCCTCAGGTAGCTGCTGCCTGCCTCCCGTTTTGTAAGGATATTCAGGGACTGACATGGAAGCTAGTGCTGCCCTTGACTTTCACTCTAGTTATAGAGCAGAGCAGGGTGAGCTCCCAACTAGGAAGTGGAAGCCCAAGGTTTCTTTCAGGAAAACTCGTTTTCTTCGCAGAAGCAGGCAGGCAGTGACTAAATCCCTGGCAACAACACTGCTTTTCAGGTATCTTTGAGGCCGCATGAACGGCGCTTTCCAAATGGGAAAACAAGCCTTGTGCCATCAGTTTCCAGTTTCTAGGTTGACACGCAGCATACACGGAGGACCAGAGCTTCCTGGCTCTATGCAGTGTTCTGTTACTGAAACGGGTGTTGAAGTAAGGTTCCTAGGATTCTTGGAAATCTTACTACCGTGAAACTAAAGCAGGCCAGCCTTGAAGGCCTCAGGTAGCTGCTGCCTGCCTCCCGTTTTGTAAGGATATTCAGGGACTTACATGGAAGGTAGTGCTGCCCTTGACTTTCACTCTAGTTATAGAGCAGAGCAGGGTGAGCTTCCAACTAGGAAGTGGAAGCCCAATGTTTCTTTCAGGAAAACTCGTTTTCTTCGCAGAAGCAGGCAGGCAGTGACTAAATCCCCGGCAACAACACTGCTTTTCAGGTATCTTTGAGGCCGCATGAACGGCGCTTTCCTAATGTGAAAACTAGCCTTGTGTCATCAGTTTCCAGTTTCTAGGTTGACACGCAGCATACACGGAGGACCAGAGCTTCCTGGCTCTATGCAGTGTTCTTTTATCGAACGGGTGCTGTGGCAGGTCCCTAAGAGTCTTGAAAAGCTTACTACCGTGAAACTAAAGCAGAACAGTGAAGAAGGCCTCATGGAGCTGCTCCACGCCTCCCGTTTGGCAAGGCAAATCAGGGCCTTCCTTCGAGGCTAGGGCTCACGTTGACTTTCACTTTAGGTATAGAGCAGAGCAGGGTGAGCTTCCAACTAGGAACTGGAAGCACAAGGTTTCTTACCGGAAAACTCAGTATCTTCTCAGAACCATGCCGGCAGTGACTAAAACCCTGGCAACAACAATGCTTTTCAGGTATATTCGAGGCGGCATGAACGGAGCTTTCATAATGGGCAAACAAGCCTTGTGCCATCACTCTCCAGTTTGTAAGTTGATACGCAGCATACACGCAGGACCCAAGCTTCCTGGTTCTAGGCAGTTTTCTGATACCCAAACGGCTGCTTAAGCAAGGTCTCTAGCCGTCTTGAAAAGCTTACTCCCGTGAAACTAAAGCAGAACAGCATTGAAGGCCTCATGGAGCTGCTGCATGCCTCCCGTTTTGTAAGGCTATTCAGAACCTTACATCGAGGCTAGTCCTCTCCTTTCCTTTCATTTAGTTATAGAGCAGAGCAGGGTGAGCTTCCAACTAGGAACTGGAAGCACAAGGTTTCTTTCAGGAAAACTCAGTATCTTCTCAGAACCATGCCGGCAGTGACTAAAACCCTGGCAACAACAATGCTTTTCAGGTATATTCGAGGCGGCATGAACGGAGCTTTCATAATGGGCAAACAAGCCTTGTGCCATCACTCTCCAGTTTGTAAGTTGATACGCAGCATACACGCAGGACCCAAGCTTCCTGGTTCTAGGCAGTTTTCTGATACCCAAACGGCTGCTTAAGCAAGGTCTCTAGCCGTCTTGAAAAGCTTACTCCCGTGAAACTAAAGCAGAACAGCATTGAAGTCCTCATGGAGCTGCTGCATGCCTCCCGTTTTGTAAGGCTATTCAGAACCTTACATCGAGGCTAGTCCTCCCCTTTCCTTTCATTTAGTTATAGAGCAGAGCAGGGTGAGCTTCCAACTAGGAACTGGAAGCACAAGGTTTCTTTCAGGAAAACTCATTTTCTTCGCAGAAGCAGGCAGGCAGTGACTAAATCCCTGGCAACAACAATGCTTTTCAGGGATCTTTGAGGCCGCATGAACGGCGCTTTCCTAATGGGAAAACAAGCCTTGTGCCATCAGTCTCCAGTTTCCTGGTTGACACGCAGCATACACGGAGGACCAGAGCTTCCTGGCTCTATGCAGTGTTCTGTTCCTGAAACGGGTGTTGAAGTCAGGTTCCTAGGAGTCTTGGAAATCTTACTACCGTGAAACTAAAGCAGGCCAGCCTTGAAGGCCTCAGGTAGCAGCTGCCTGCCTCCCGTTTTGTAAGGATATTCAGGGACTTACATGGAAGCTAGTGCTGTCCTTGACTTTCACTCTAGTGATAGAGCAGAACAGGGTGAGCTCCCAACTAGGAAGTGGAAGCCCAAGGTTTCTTTCAGGAAAACTCGTTTTCTTCGCAGAAGCAGGCAGGCAGTGACTAAATCCCTGGCAACAACACTGCTTTTCAGGTATCTTTGAGGCCGCATGAACGGCGCTTTCCTAATGGGAAAACAAGCCTTGTGCCATCAGTTTCCAGTTTCTAGGTTGACACGCAGCATACACGGAGGACCAGAGCTTCCTGTCTCTATGCAGTGTTCTGTTACTGAAACGGGTGTTGAAGTAAGGTTCCTAGGATTCTTGGAAATCTTACTACCGTGAAACTAAAGCAGGCCAGCCTTGAAGGCCTCAGGTAGCTGCTGCCTGCCTCCCGTTTTGTAAGGATATTCAGGGACTTACATGGAAGCTAGTGCTGCCCTTGACTTTCACTCTAGTTATAGAGCAGAGCAGGGTGAGCTTCCAACTAGGAAGTGGAAGCCCAAGGTTTCTTTCAGGAAAACTCGTTTTCTTCGCAGAAGCAGGCAGGCAGTGACTAAATCCCCGGCAACAACACTGCTTTTCAGGTATCTTTGAGGCCGCATGAACGGCGCTTTCCTAATGTGAAAACTAGCCTTGTGTCATCAGTTTCCAGTTTCTAGGTTGACACGCAGCATACACGGAGGACCAGAGCTTCCTGGCTCTATGCAGTGTTCTTTTATCGAACGGGTGCTGTGGCAGGTCCCTAAGAGTCTTGAAAAGCTTACTACCGTGAAACTAAAGCAGAACAGTGAAGAAGGCCTCATGGAGCTGCTCCACGCCTCCCGTTTGGCAAGGCAAATCAGGGCCTTCCTTCGAGGCTAGGGCTCACGTTGACTTTCACTTTAGGTATAGAGCAGAGCAGGGTGAGCTTCCAACTAGGAACTGGAAGCACAAGGTTTCTTACCGGAAAACTCAGTATCTTCTCAGAACCATGCCGGCAGTGACTAAAACCCTGGCAACAACAATGCTTTTCAGGTATATTCGAGGCGGCATGAACGGAGCTTTCATAATGGGCAAACAAGCCTTGTGCCATCACTCTCCAGTTTGTAAGTTGATACGCAGCATACACGCAGGACCCAAGCTTCCTGGTTCTAGGCAGTTTTCTGATACCCAAACGGCTGCTTAAGCAAGGTCTCTAGCCGTCTTGAAAAGCTTACTCCCGAGAAACTAAAGCAGAACAGCATTGAAGGCCTCATGGAGCTGCTGCATGCCTCCCGTTTTGTAAGGCTATTCAGAACCTTACATCGAGGCTAGTCCTCCCCTTTCCTTTCATTTAGTTATAGAGCAGAGCAGGGTGAGCTTCCAACTAGGAACTGGAAGCACAAGGTTTCTTTCAGGAAAACTCATTTTCTTCGCAGAATCAGGCAGGCAGTGACTAAATCCCTGGCAACAACAATGCTTTTCAGGGATCTTTGAGGAGGCATGAACGGCGCTTTCCTAATGGGAAAACAAGCCTTGTGCCATCAGTCTCCAGTTTCTAGGTTGACACGCAGCATACACGGAGGACCAGAGCTTCCTGGCTCTATGCAGTGTTCTGTTACTGAAACGGGTGTTGAAGTCAGGTTCCTAGGAGTCTTGGAAATCTTACTACCGTTAAACTAAAGCAGGCCAGACTTGAAGGCCTCAGGTAGCTGCTGCCTGCCTCCCGTTTTGTAAGGATTTTCAGGGACTTACATGGAAGCTAGTGCTGCCCTTGACTTTCACTCTAGTTATAGAGCAGAGCAGGGTGAGCTCCCAACTAGGAAGTGGAAGCCCAAGGTTTCTTTCAGGAAAACTCGTTTTCTTCGCAGAAGCAGGCAGGCAGTGACTAAATCCCTGGCAACAACACTGCTTTTCAGGTATCTTTGAGGCCGCATGAACGGCGCTTTCCAAATGGGAAAACAAGCCTTGTGCCATCAGTTTCCAGTTTCTAGGTTGACACGCAGCATACACGGAGGACCAGAGCTTCCTGGCTCTATGCAGTGTTCTGTTACTGAAACGGGTGTTGAAGTCAGGTTCCTAGGAGTCTTGGAAATCTTACTACCGTGAAACTAAAGCAGGCCAGCCTTGAAGGCCTCAGGTAGCTGCTGCCTGCCTCCCGTTTTGTAAGGATTTTCAGGGACTTACATGGAAGCTAGTGCTGCCCTTGACTTTCACTCTAGTTATAGAGCAGAGCAGGGTGAGCTTCCAACTAGGAAGTGGAAGCCCAATGTTTCTTTCAGGAAAACTCGTTTTCTTCGCAGAAGCAGGCAGGCAGTGACTAAATCCCCGGCAACAACACTGCTTTTCAGGTATCTTTGAGGCCGCATGAACGGCGCTTTCCTAATGTGAAAACTAGCCTTGTGTCATCAGTTTCCAGTTTCTAGGTTGACACGGAGCATACACGGAGGACCAGAGCTTCCTGGCTCTATGCAGTGTTCTTTTATCGAACGGGTGCTGTGGCAGGTCCCTAAGAGTCTTGAAAAGCTTACTACCGTGAAACTAAAGCAGAACAGTGAAGAAGGCCTCATGGAGCTGCTCCACGCCTCCCGTTTGGCAAGGCAAATCAGGGCCTTCCTTCGAGGCTAGGGCTCACGTTGACTTTCACTTTAGGTATAGAGCAGAGCAGGGTGAGCTTCCAACTAGGAACTGGAAGCACAAGGTTTCTTACCGGAAAACTCAGTATCTTCTCAGAACCATGCCGGCAGTGACTAAAACCCTGGCAACAACAATGCTTTTCAGGTATATTCGAGGCGGCATGAACGGAGCTTTCATAATGGGCAAACAAGCCTTGTGCCATCACTCTCCAGTTTGTAAGTTGATACGCAGCATACACGCAGGACCCAAGCTTCCTGGTTCTAGGCAGTTTTCTGATACCCAAACGGCTGCTTAAGCAAGGTCTCTAGCCGTCTTGAAAAGCTTACTCCCGTGAAACTAAAGCAGAACAGCATTGAAGGCCTCATGGAGCTGCTGCATGCCTCCCGTTTTGTAAGGCTATTCAGAACCTTACATCGAGGCTAGTCCTCTCCTTTCCTTTCATTTAGTTATAGAGCAGAGCAGGGTGAGCTTCCAACTAGGAACTGGAAGCACAAGGTTTCTTTCAGGAAAACTCAGTATCTTCTCAGAACCATGCCGGCAGTGACTAAAACCCTGGCAACAACAATGCTTTTCAGGTATATTCGAGGCGGCATGAACGGAGCTTTCATAATGGGCAAACAAGCCTTGTGCCATCACTCTCCAGTTTGTAAGTTGATACGCAGCATACACGCAGGACCCAAGCTTCCTGGTTCTAGGCAGTTTTCTGATACCCAAACGGCTGCTTAAGCAAGGTCTCTAGCCGTCTTGAAAAGCTTACTCCCGTGAAACTAAAGCAGAACAGCATTGAAGGCCTCATGGAGCTGCTGCATGCCTCCCGTTTTGTAAGGCTATTCAGAACCTTACATCGAGGCTAGTCCTCTCCTTTCCTTTCATTTAGTTATAGAGCAGAGCAGGGTGAGCTTCCAACTAGGAACTGGAAGCACAAGGTTTCTTTCAGGAAAACTCAGTATCTTCTCAGAACCATGCCGGCAGTGACTAAAACCCTGGCAACAACAATGCTTTTCAGGTATATTCGAGGCGGCATGAACGGAGCTTTCATAATGGGCAAACAAGCCTTGTGCCATCACTCTCCAGTTTGTAAGTTGATACGCAGCATACACGCAGGACCCAAGCTTCCTGGTTCTAGGCAGTTTTCTGATACCCAAACGGCTGCTTAAGCAAGGTCTCTAGCCGTCTTGAAAAGCTTACTCCCGTGAAACTAAAGCAGAACAGCATTGAAGGCCTCATGGAGCTGCTGCATGCCTCCCGTTTTGTAAGGCTATTCAGAACCTTACATCGAGGCTAGTCCTCCCCTTTCCTTTCATTTAGTTATAGAGCAGAGCAGGGTGAGCTTCCAACTAGGAACTGGAAGCACAAGGTTTCTTTCAGGAAAACTCATTTTCTTCGCAGAATCAGGCAGGCAGTGACTAAATCCCTGGCAACAACAATGCTTTTCAGGGATCTTTGAGGCCGCATGAACGGCGCTTTCCTAATGGGAAAACAAGCCTTGTGCCATCAGTCTCCAGTTTCTAGGTTGACACGCAGCATACACGGAGGACCAGAGCTTCCTGGCTCTATGCAGTGTTCTGTTACTGAAACGGGTGTTGAAGTCAGGTTCCTAGGAGTCTTGGAAATCTTACTACCGTTAAACTAAAGCAGGCCAGCCTTGAAGGCCTCAGGTAGCTGCTGCCTGCCTCCCGTTTTGTAAGGATATTCAGGGATTTACATGGAAGCTAGTGCTGCCCTTGACTTTCACTCTAGTTATAGAGCAGAGCAGGGTGAGCTCCCAACTAGGAAGTGGAAGCCCAAGGTTTCTTTCAGGAAAACTCGTTTTCTTCGCAGAAGCAGGCAGGCAGTGACTAAATCCCTGGCAACAACACTGCTTTTCAGGTATCTTTGAGGCCGCATGAACGGCGCTTTCCTAATGTGAATACTAGCCTTGTGTCATCAGTTTCCAGTTTCTAGGTTGACACGGAGCATACACGGAGGACCAGAGCTTCCTGGCTCTATGCAGTGTTCTTTTATCGAACGGGTGCTGTGGCAGGTCCCTAAGAGTCTTGAAAAGCTTACTACCGTGAAACTAAAGCAGAACAGTGAAGAAGGCCTCATGGAGCTGCTCCACGCCTCCCGTTTGGCAAGGCAAATCAGGGCCTTCCTTCGAGGCTAGGGCTCACGTTGACTTTCACTTTAGGTATAGAGCAGAGCAGGGTGAGCTTCCAACTAGGAACTGGAAGCACAAGGTTTCTTACCGGAAAACTCAGTATCTTCTCAGAACCATGCCGGCAGTGACTAAAACCCTGGCAACAACAATGCTTTTCAGGTATATTCGAGGCGGCATGAACGGAGCTTTCATAATGGGCAAACAAGCCTTGTGCCATCACTCTCCAGTTTGTAAGTTGATACGCAGCATACACGCAGGACCCAAGCTTCCTGGTTCTAGGCAGTTTTCTGATACCCAAACGGCTGCTTAAGCAAGGTCTCTAGCCGTCTTGAAAAGCTTACTCCCGTGAAACTAAAGCAGAACAGCATTGAAGGCCTCATGGAGCTGCTGCATGCCTCCCGTTTTGTAAGGCTATTCAGAACCTTACATCGAGGCTAGTCCTCTCCTTTCCTTTCATTTAGTTATAGAGCAGAGCAGGGTGAGCTTCCAACTAGGAACTGGAAGCACAAGGTTTCTTTCAGGAAAACTCAGTATCTTCTCAGAACCATGCCGGCAGTGACTAAAACCCTGGCAACAACAATGCTTTTCAGGTATATTCGAGGCGGCATGAACGGAGCTTTCATAATGGGCAAACAAGCCTTGTGCCATCACTCTCCAGTTTGTAAGTTGATACGCAGCATACACGCAGGACCCAAGCTTCCTGGTTCTAGGCAGTTTTCTGATACCCAAACGGCTGCTTAAGCAAGGTCTCTAGCCGTCTTGAAAAGCTTACTCCCGTGAAACTAAAGCAGAACAGCATTGAAGGCCTCATGGAGCTGCTGCATGCCTCCCGTTTTGTAAGGCTATTCAGAACCTTACATCGAGGCTAGTCCTCTCCTTTCCTTTCATTTAGTTATAGAGCAGAGCAGGGTGAGCTTCCAACTAGGAACTGGAAGCACAAGGTTTCTTTCAGGAAAACTCAGTATCTTCTCAGAACCATGCCGGCAGTGACTAAAACCCTGGCAACAACAATGCTTTTCAGGTATATTCGAGGCGGCATGAACGGAGCTTTCATAATGGGCAAACAAGCCTTGTGCCATCACTCTCCAGTTTGTAAGTTGATACGCAGCATACACGCAGGACCCAAGCTTCCTGGTTCTAGGCAGTTTTCTGATACCCAAACGGCTGCTTAAGCAAGGTCTCTAGCCGTCTTGAAAAGCTTACTCCCGTGAAACTAAAGCAGAACAGCATTGAAGGCCTCATGGAGCTGCTGCATGCCTCCCGTTTTGTAAGGCTATTCAGAACCTTACATCGAGGCTAGTCCTCCCCTTTCCTTTCATTTAGTTATAGAGCAGAGCAGGGTGAGCTTCCAACTAGGAACTGGAAGCACAAGGTTTCTTTCAGGAAAACTCATTTTCTTCGCAGAATCAGGCAGGCAGTGACTAAATCCCTGGCAACAACAATGCTTTTCAGGGATCTTTGAGGCCGCATGAACGGCGCTTTCCTAATGGGAAAACAAGCCTTGTGCCATCAGTCTCCAGTTTCTAGGTTGACACGCAGCATACACGGAGGACCAGAGCTTCCTGGCTCTATGCAGTGTTCTGTTACTGAAACGGGTGTTGAAGTCAGGTTCCTAGGAGTCTTGGAAATCTTACTACCGTGAAACTAAAGCAGGCCAGCCTTGAAGGCCTCAGGTAGCTGCTGCCTGCCTCCCGTTTTGTAAGGATTTTCAGGGACTTACATGGAAGCTAGTGCTGCCCTTGACTTTCACTCTAGTTATAGAGCAGAGCAGGGTGAGCTTCCAACTAGGAAGTGGAAGCCCAATGTTTCTTTCAGGAAAACTCGTTTTCTTCGCAGAAGCAGGCAGGCAGTGACTAAATCCCCGGCAACAACACTGCTTTTCAGGTATCTTTGAGGCCGCATGAACGGCGCTTTCCTAATGTGAAAACTAGCCTTGTGTCATCAGTTTCCAGTTTCTAGGTTGACACGGAGCATACACGGAGGACCAGAGCTTCCTGGCTCTATGCAGTGTTCTTTTATCGAACGGGTGCTGTGGCAGGTCCCTAAGAGTCTTGAAAAGCTTACTACCGTGAAACTAAAGCAGAACAGTGAAGAAGGCCTCATGGAGCTGCTCCACGCCTCCCGTTTGGCAAGGCAAATCAGGGCCTTCCTTCGAGGCTAGGGCTCACGTTGACTTTCACTTTAGGTATAGAGCAGAGCAGGGTGAGCTTCCAACTAGGAACTGGAAGCACAAGGTTTCTTACCGGAAAACTCAGTATCTTCTCAGAACCATGCCGGCAGTGACTAAAACCCTGGCAACAACAATGCTTTTCAGGTATATTCGAGGCGGCATGAACGGAGCTTTCATAATGGGCAAACAAGCCTTGTGCCATCACTCTCCAGTTTGTAAGTTGATACGCAGCATACACGCAGGACCCAAGCTTCCTGGTTCTAGGCAGTTTTCTGATACCCAAACGGCTGCTTAAGCAAGGTCTCTAGCCGTCTTGAAAAGCTTACTCCCGTGAAACTAAAGCAGAAGAGCATTGAAGGCCTCATGGAGCTGCTGCATGCCTCCCGTTTTGTAAGGCTATTCAGAACCTTACATCGAGGCTAGTCCTCTCCTTTCCTTTCATTTAGTTATAGAGCAGAGCAGGGTGAGCTTCCAACTAGGAACTGGAAGCACAAGGTTTCTTTCAGGAAAACTCAGTATCTTCTCAGAACCATGCCGGCAGTGACTAAAACCCTGGCAACAACAATGCTTTTCAGGGATCTTTGAGGCCGCATGAACGGCGCTTTCCTAATGGGAAAACAAGCCTTGTGCCATCAGTCTCCAGTTTCCTGGTTGACACGCAGCATACACGGAGAACCAGAGCTTCCTGGCTCTATGCAGTGTTCTGTTACTGAAACGGGTGTTGAAGTCAGGTTCCTAGGAGTCTTGGAAATCTTACTACCGTTACACTAGAGCAGGCCAGCCTTGAAGGCCTCAGGTAGCTGCTGCCTGCTCCCGTTTTGTAAGGATATTCAGGGACTGACATGGAAGCTAGTGCTGCCCTTGACTTTCACTCTAGTTATAGAGCAGAGCAGGGTGAGCTCCCAACTAGGAAGTGGAAGCCCAAGGTTTCTTTCAGGAAAACTCGTTTTCTTCGCAGAAGCAGGCAGGCAGTGACTAAATCCCTGGCAACAACAATGCTTTTCAGGGATCTTTGAGGCCGCATGAACGGCGCTTTCCTAATGGGAAAACAAGCCTTGTGCCATCAGTCTCCAGTTTCCTGGTTGACACGCAGCATACACGGAGGACCAGAGCTTCCTGGCTCTATGCAGTGTTCTGTTACTGAAACGGGTGTTGAAGTCAGGTTCCTAGGAGTCTTGGAAATCTTACTACCGTGAAACTAAAGCAGGCCAGCCTTGAAGGCCTCAGGTAGCTGCTGCCTGCCTCCCGTTTTGTAAGGATATTCAGGGACTGACATGGAAGCTAGTGCTGCCCTTGACTTTCACTCTAGTTATAGAGCAGAGCAGGGTGAGCTCCCAACTAGGAAGTGGAAGCCCAAGGTTTCTTTCAGGAAAACTCGTTTTCTTCGCAGAAGCAGGCAGGCAGTGACTAAATCCCTGGCAACAACACTGCTTTTCAGGTATCTTTGAGGCCGCATGAACGGCGCTTTCCAAATGGGAAAACAAGCCTTGTGCCATCAGTTTCCAGTTTCTAGGTTGACACGCAGCATACACGGAGGACCAGAGCTTCCTGGCTCTATGCAGTGTTCTGTTACTGAAACGGGTGTTGAAGTAAGGTTCCTAGGATTCTTGGAAATCTTACTACCGTGAAACTAAAGCAGGCCAGCCTTGAAGGCCTCAGGTAGCTGCTGCCTGCCTCCCGTTTTGTAAGGATATTCAGGGACTTACATGGAAGCTAGTGCTGCCCTTGACTTTCACTCTAGTTATAGAGCAGAGCAGGGTGAGCTTCCAACTAGGAAGTGGAAGCCCAATGTTTCTTTCAGGAAAACTCGTTTTCTTCGCAGAAGCAGGCAGGCAGTGACTAAATCCCCGGCAACAACACTGCTTTTCAGGTATCTTTGAGGCCGCATGAACGGCGCTTTCCTAATGTGAAAACTAGCCTTGTGTCATCAGTTTCCAGTTTCTAGGTTGACACGCAGCATACACGGAGGACCAGAGCTTCCTGGCTCTATGCAGTGTTCTTTTATCGAACGGGTGCTGTGGCAGGTCCCTAAGAGTCTTGAAAAGCTTACTACCGTGAAACTAAAGCAGAACAGTGAAGAAGGCCTCATGGAGCTGCTCCACGCCTCCCGTTTGGCAAGGCAAATCAGGGCCTTCCTTCGAGGCTAGGGCTCACGTTGACTTTCACTTTAGGTATAGAGCAGAGCAGGGTGAGCTTCCAACTAGGAACTGGAAGCACAAGGTTTCTTACCGGAAAACTCAGTATCTTCTCAGAACCATGCCGGCAGTGACTAAAACCCTGGCAACAACAATGCTTTTCAGGTATATTCGAGGCGGCATGAACGGAGCTTTCATAATGGGCAAACAAGCCTTGTGCCATCACTCTCCAGTTTGTAAGTTGATACGCAGCATACACGCAGGACCCAAGCTTCCTGGTTCTAGGCAGTTTTCTGATACCCAAACGGCTGCTTAAGCAAGGTCTCTAGCCGTCTTGAAAAGCTTACTCCCGTGAAACTAAAGCAGAACAGCATTGAAGGCCTCATGGAGCTGCTGCATGCCTCCCGTTTTGTAAGGCTATTCAGAACCTTACATCGAGGCTAGTCCTCTCCTTTCCTTTCATTTAGTTATAGAGCAGAGCAGGGTGAGCTTCCAACTAGGAACTGGAAGCACAAGGTTTCTTTCAGGAAAACTCAGTATCTTCTCAGAACCATGCCGGCAGTGACTAAAACCCTGGCAACAACAATGCTTTTCAGGTATATTCGAGGCGGCATGAACGGAGCTTTCATAATGGGCAAACAAGCCTTGTGCCATCACTCTCCAGTTTGTAAGTTGATACGCAGCATACACGCAGGACCCAAGCTTCCTGGTTCTAGGCAGTTTTCTGATACCCAAACGGCTGCTTAAGCAAGGTCTCTAGCCGTCTTGAAAAGCTTACTCCCGTGAAACTAAAGCAGAACAGCATTGAAGTCCTCATGGAGCTGCTGCATGCCTCCCGTTTTGTAAGGCTATTCAGAACCTTACATCGAGGCTAGTCCTCCCCTTTCCTTTCATTTAGTTATAGAGCAGAGCAGGGTGAGCTTCCAACTAGGAACTGGAAGCACAAGGTTTCTTTCAGGAAAACTCATTTTCTTCGCAGAAGCAGGCAGGCAGTGACTAAATCCCTGGCAACAACAATGCTTTTCAGGGATCTTTGAGGCCGCATGAACGGCGCTTTCCTAATGGGAAAACAAGCCTTGTGCCATCAGTCTCCAGTTTCCTGGTTGACACGCAGCATACACGGAGGACCAGAGCTTCCTGGCTCTATGCAGTGTTCTGTTCCTGAAACGGGTGTTGAAGTCAGGTTCCTAGGAGTCTTGGAAATCTTACTACCGTGAAACTAAAGCAGGCCAGCCTTGAAGGCCTCAGGTAGCAGCTGCCTGCCTCCCGTTTTGTAAGGATATTCAGGGACTTACATGGAAGCTAGTGCTGCCCTTGACTTTCACTCTAGTGATAGAGCAGAACAGGGTGAGCTTCCAACTAGGAAGTGGAAGCCCAATGTTTCTTTCAGGAAAACTCGTTTTCTTCGCAGAAGCAGGCAGGCAGTGACTAAATCCCCGGCAACAACACTGCTTTTCAGGTATCTTTGAGGCCGCATGAACGGCGCTTTCCTAATGTGAAAACTAGCCTTGTGTCATCAGTTTCCAGTTTCTAGGTTGACACGGAGCATACACGGAGGACCAGAGCTTCCTGGCTCTATGCAGTGTTCTTTTATCGAACGGGTGCTGTGGCAGGTCCCTAAGAGTCTTGAAAAGCTTACTCCCGTGAAACTAAAGCAGAACAGTGAAGAAGGCCTCATGGAGCTGCTCCACGCCTCCCGTTTGGCAAGGCAAATCAGGGCCTTCCTTCGAGGCTAGGGCTCACGTTGACTTTCACTTTAGGTATAGAGCAGAGCAGGGTGAGCTTCCAACTAGGAACTGGAAGCACAAGGTTTCTTACCGGAAAACTCAGTATCTTCTCAGAACCATGCCGGCAGTGACTAAAACCCTGGCAACAACAATGCTTTTCAGGTATATTCGAGGCGGCATGAACGGAGCTTTCATAATGGGCAAACAAGCCTTGTGCCATCACTCTCCAGTTTGTAAGTTGATACGCAGCATACACGCAGGACCCAAGCTTCCTGGTTCTAGGCAGTTTTCTGATACCCAAACGGCTGCTTAAGCAAGGTCTCTAGCCGTCTTGAAAAGCTTACTCCCGTGAAACTAAAGCAGAACAGCATTGAAGGCCTCATGGAGCTGCTGCATGCCTCCCGTTTTGTAAGGCTATTCAGAACCTTACATCGAGGCTAGTCCTCTCCTTTCCTTTCATTTAGTTATAGAGCAGAGCAGGGTGAGCTTCCAACTAGGAACTGGAAGCACAAGGTTTCTTTCAGGAAAACTCAGTATCTTCTCAGAACCATGCCGGCAGTGACTAAAACCCTGGCAACAACAATGCTTTTCAGGTATATTCGAGGCGGCATGAACGGAGCTTTCATAATGGGCAAACAAGCCTTGTGCCATCACTCTCCAGTTTGTAAGTTGATACGCAGCATACACGCAGGACCCAAGCTTCCTGGTTCTAGGCAGTTTTCTGATACCCAAACGGCTGCTTAAGCAAGGTCTCTAGCCGTCTTGAAAAGCTTACTCCCGTGAAACTAAAGCAGAACAGCATTGAAGGCCTCATGGAGCTGCTGCATGCCTCCCGTTTTGTAAGGCTATTCAGAACCTTACATCGAGGCTAGTCCTCTCCTTTCCTTTCATTTAGTTATAGAGCAGAGCAGGGTGAGCTTCCAACTAGGAACTGGAAGCACAAGGTTTCTTTCAGGAAAACTCAGTATCTTCTCAGAACCATGCCGGCAGTGACTAAAACCCTGGCAACAACAATGCTTTTCAGGTATATTCGAGGCGGCATGAACGGAGCTTTCATAATGGGCAAACAAGCCTTGTGCCATCACTCTCCAGTTTGTAAGTTGATACGCAGCATACACGCAGGACCGAAGCTTCCTGGTTCTAGGCAGTTTTCTGATACCCAAACGGCTGCTTAAGCAAGGTCTCTAGCCGTCTTGAAAAGCTTACTCCCGTGAAACTAAAGCAGAACAGCATTGAAGGCCTCATGGAGCTGCTGCATGCCTCCCGTTTTGTAAGGCTATTCAGAACCTTACATCGAGGCTAGTCCTCCCCTTTCCTTTCATTTAGTTATAGAGCAGAGCAGGGTGAGCTTCCAACTAGGAACTGGAAGCACAAGGTTTCTTTCAGGAAAACTCATTTTCTTCGCAGAATCAGGCAGGCAGTGACTAAATCCCTGGCAACAACAATGCTTTTCAGGGATCTTTGAGGCCGCATGAACGGCGCTTTCCTAATGGGAAAACAAGCCTTGTGCCATCAGTCTCCAGTTTCTAGGTTGACACGCAGCATACACGGAGGACCAGAGCTTCCTGGCTCTATGCAGTGTTCTGTTACTGAAACGGGTGTTGAAGTCAGGTTCCTAGGAGTCTTGGAAATCTTACTACCGTGAAACTAAAGCAGGCCAGCCTTGAAGGCCTCAGGTAGCTGCTGCCTGCCTCCCGTTTTGTAAGGATTTTCAGGGACTTACATGGAAGCTAGTGCTGCCCTTGACTTTCACTCTAGTTATAGAGCAGAGCAGGGTGAGCTTCCAACTAGGAAGTGGAAGCCCAATGTTTCTTTCAGGAAAACTCGTTTTCTTCGCAGAAGCAGGCAGGCAGTGACTAAATCCCCGGCAACAACACTGCTTTTCAGGTATCTTTGAGGCCGCATGAACGGCGCTTTCCTAATGTGAAAACTAGCCTTGTGTCATCAGTTTCCAGTTTCTAGGTTGACACGGAGCATACACGGAGGACCAGAGCTTCCTGGCTCTATGCAGTGTTCTTTTATCGAACGGGTGCTGTGGCAGGTCCCTAAGAGTCTTGAAAAGCTTACTACCGTGAAACTAAAGCAGAACAGTGAAGAAGGCCTCATGGAGCTGCTCCACGCCTCCCGTTTGGCAAGGCAAATCAGGGCCTTCCTTCGAGGCTAGGGCTCACGTTGACTTTCACTTTAGGTATAGAGCAGAGCAGGGTGAGCTTCCAACTAGGAACTGGAAGCACAAGGTTTCTTACCGGAAAACTCAGTATCTTCTCAGAACCATGCCGGCAGTGACTAAAACCCTGGCAACAACAATGCTTTTCAGGTATATTCGAGGCGGCATGAACGGAGCTTTCATAATGGGCAAACAAGCCTTGTGCCATCACTCTCCAGTTTGTAAGTTGATACGCAGCATACACGCAGGACCCAAGCTTCCTGGTTCTAGGCAGTTTTCTGATACCCAAACGGCTGCTTAAGCAAGGTCTCTAGCCGTCTTGAAAAGCTTACTCCCGTGAAACTAAAGCAGAAGAGCATTGAAGGCCTCATGGAGCTGCTGCATGCCTCCCGTTTTGTAAGGCTATTCAGAACCTTACATCGAGGCTAGTCCTCTCCTTTCCTTTCATTTAGTTATAGAGCAGAGCAGGGTGAGCTTCCAACTAGGAACTGGAAGCACAAGGTTTCTTTCAGGAAAACTCAGTATCTTCTCAGAACCATGCCGGCAGTGACTAAAACCCTGGCAACAACAATGCTTTTCAGGGATCTTTGAGGCCGCATGAACGGCGCTTTCCTAATGGGAAAACAAGCCTTGTGCCATCAGTCTCCAGTTTCCTGGTTGACACGCAGCATACACGGAGGACCAGAGCTTCCTGGCTCTATGCAGTGTTCTGTTACTGAAACGGGTGTTGAAGTCAGGTTCCTAGGAGTCTTGGAAATCTTACTACCGTTACACTAGAGCAGGCCAGCCTTGAAGGCCTCAGGTAGCTGCTGCCTGCCTCCCGTTTTGTAAGGATATTCAGGGACTGACATGGAAGCTAGTGCTGCCCTTGACTTTCACTCTAGTTATAGAGCAGAGCAGGGTGAGCTTCCAACTAGGAAGTGGAAGCCCAAGGTTTCTTTCAGGAAAACTCGTTTTCTTCGCAGAAGCAGGCAGGCAGTGACTAAATCCCTGGCAACAACAATGCTTTTCAGGGATCTTTGAGGCCGCATGAACGGCGCTTTCCTAATGGGAAAACAAGCCTTGTGCCATCAGTCTCCAGTTTCCTGGTTGACACGCAGCATACACGGAGGACCAGAGCTTCCTGGCTCTATGCAGTGTTCTGTTACTGAAACGGGTGTTGAAGTCAGGTTCCTAGGAGTCTTGGAAATCTTACTACCGTGAAACTAAAGCAGGCCAGCCTTGAAGGCCTCAGGTAGCTGCTGCCTGCCTCCCGTTTTGTAAGGATATTCAGGGACTGACATGGAAGCTAGTGCTGCCCTTGACTTTCACTCTAGTTATAGAGCAGAGCAGGGTGAGCTCCCAACTAGGAAGTGGAAGCCCAAGGTTTCTTTCAGGAAAACTCGTTTTCTTCGCAGAAGCAGGCAGGCAGTGACTAAATCCCTGGCAACAACACTGCTTTTCAGGTATCTTTGAGGCCGCATGAACGGCGCTTTCCAAATGGGAAAACAAGCCTTGTGCCATCAGTTTCCAGTTTCTAGGTTGACACGCAGCATACACGGAGGACCAGAGCTTCCTGGCTCTATGCAGTGTTCTGTTACTGAAACGGGTGTTGAAGTCAGGTTCCTAGGAGTCTTGGAAATCTTACTACCGTGAAACTAAAGCAGGCCAGCCTTGAAGGCCTCAGGTAGCTGCTGCCTGCCTCCCGTTTTGTAAGGATATTCAGGGACTTACATGGAAGCTAGTGCTGCCCTTGACTTTCACTCTAGTTATAGAGCAGAGCAGGGTGAGCTTCCAACTAGGAAGTGGAAGCCCAATGTTTCTTTCAGGAAAACTCGTTTTCTTCGCAGAAGCAGGCAGGCAGTGACTAAATCCCCGGCAACAACACTGCTTTTCAGGTATCTTTGAGGCCGCATGAACGGCGCTTTCCTAATGTGAAAACTAGCCTTGTGTCATCAGTTTCCAGTTTCTAGGTTGACACGCAGCATACACGGAGGACCAGAGCTTCCTGGCTCTATGCAGTGTTCTTTTATCGAACGGGTGCTGTGGCAGGTCCCTAAGAGTCTTGAAAAGCTTACTACCGTGAAACTAAAGCAGAACAGTGAAGAAGGCCTCATGGAGCTGCTCCACGCCTCCCGTTTGGCAAGGCAAATCAGGGCCTTCCTTCGAGGCTAGGGCTCACGTTGACTTTCACTTTAGGTATAGAGCAGAGCAGGGTGAGCTTCCAACTAGGAACTGGAAGCACAAGGTTTCTTACCGGAAAACTCAGTATCTTCTCAGAACCATGCCGGCAGTGACTAAAACCCTGGCAACAACAATGCTTTTCAGGTATATTCGAGGCGGCATGAACGGAGCTTTCATAATGGGCAAACAAGCCTTGTGCCATCACTCTCCAGTTTGTAAGTTGATACGCAGCATACACGCAGGACCCAAGCTTCCTGGTTCTAGGCAGTTTTCTGATACCCAAACGGCTGCTTAAGCAAGGTCTCTAGCCGTCTTGAAAAGCTTACTCCCGTGAAACTAAAGCAGAACAGCATTGAAGGCCTCATGGAGCTGCTGCATGCCTCCCGTTTTGTAAGGCTATTCAGAACCTTACATCGAGGCTAGTCCTCTCCTTTCCTTTCATTTAGTTATAGAGCAGAGCAGGGTGAGCTTCCAACTAGGAACTGGAAGCACAAGGTTTCTTTCAGGAAAACTCAGTATCTTCTCAGAACCATGCCGGCAGTGACTAAAACCCTGGCAACAACAATGCTTTTCAGGTATATTCGAGGCGGCATGAACGGAGCTTTCATAATGGGCAAACAAGCCTTGTGCCATCACTCTCCAGTTTGTAAGTTGATACGCAGCATACTCGCAGGACCCAAGCTTCCTGGTTCTAGGCAGTTTTCTGATACCCAAACGGCTGCTTAAGCAAGGTCTCTAGCCGTCTTGAAAAGCTTACTCCCGTGAAACTAAAGCAGAACAGCATTGAAGTCCTCATGGAGCTGCTGCATGCCTCCCGTTTTGTAAGGCTATTCAGAACCTTACATCGAGGCTAGTCCTCCCCTTTCCTTTCATTTAGTTATAGAGCAGAGCAGGGTGAGCTTCCAACTAGGAACTGGAAGCACAAGGTTTCTTTCAGGAAAACTCATTTTCTTCGCAGAAGCAGGCAGGCAGTGACTAAATCCCTGGCAACAACAATGCTTTTCAGGGATCTTTGAGGCCGCATGAACGGCGCTTTCCTAATGGGAAAACAAGCCTTGTGCCATCAGTCTCCAGTTTCTAGGTTGACACGCAGCATACACGGAGGACCAGAGCTTCCTGGCTCTATGCAGTGTTCTGTTACTGAAACGGGTGTTGAAGTCAGGTTCCTAGGAGTCTTGGAAATCTTACTACCGTGAAACTAAAGCAGGCCAGCCTTGAAGGCCTCAGGTAGCTGCTGCCTGCCTCCCGTTTTGTAAGGATTTTCAGGGACTTACATGGAAGCTAGTGCTGCCCTTGACTTTCACTCTAGTTATAGAGCAGAGCAGGGTGAGCTTCCAACTAGGAAGTGGAAGCCCAATGTTTCTTTCAGGAAAACTCGTTTTCTTCGCAGAAGCAGGCAGGCAGTGACTAAATCCCCGGCAACAACACTGCTTTTCAGGTATCTTTGAGGCCGCATGAACGGCGCTTTCCTAATGTGAAAACTAGCCTTGTGTCATCAGTTTCCAGTTTCTAGGTTGACACGGAGCATACACGGAGGACCAGAGCTTCCTGGCTCTATGCAGTGTTCTTTTATCGAACGGGTGCTGTGGCAGGTCCCTAAGAGTCTTGAAAAGCTTACTACCGTGAAACTAAAGCAGAACAGTGAAGAAGGCCTCATGGAGCTGCTCCACGCCTCCCGTTTGGCAAGGCAAATCAGGGCCTTCCTTCGAGGCTAGGGCTCACGTTGACTTTCACTTTAGGTATAGAGCAGAGCAGGGTGAGCTTCCAACTAGGAACTGGAAGCACAAGGTTTCTTACCGGAAAACTCAGTATCTTCTCAGAACCATGCCGGCAGTGACTAAAACCCTGGCAACAACAATGCTTTTCAGGTATATTCGAGGCGGCATGAACGGAGCTTTCATAATGGGCAAACAAGCCTTGTGCCATCACTCTCCAGTTTGTAAGTTGATACGCAGCATACACGCAGGACCCAAGCTTCCTGGTTCTAGGCAGTTTTCTGATACCCAAACGGCTGCTTAAGCAAGGTCTCTAGCCGTCTTGAAAAGCTTACTCCCGTGAAACTAAAGCAGAAGAGCATTGAAGGCCTCATGGAGCTGCTGCATGCCTCCCGTTTTGTAAGGCTATTCAGAACCTTACATCGAGGCTAGTCCTCTCCTTTCCTTTCATTTAGTTATAGAGCAGAGCAGGGTGAGCTTCCAACTAGGAACTGGAAGCACAAGGTTTCTTTCAGGAAAACTCAGTATCTTCTCAGAACCATGCCGGCAGTGACTAAAACCCTGGCAACAACAATGCTTTTCAGGGATCTTTGAGGCCGCATGAACGGCGCTTTCCTAATGGGAAAACAAGCCTTGTGCCATCAGTCTCCAGTTTCCTGGTTGACACGCAGCATACACGGAGGACCAGAGCTTCCTGGCTCTATGCAGTGTTCTGTTACTGAAACGGGTGTTGAAGTCAGGTTCCTAGGAGTCTTGGAAATCTTACTACCGTTACACTAGAGCAGGCCAGCCTTGAAGGCCTCAGGTAGCTGCTGCCTGCCTCCCGTTTTGTAAGGATATTCAGGGACTGACATGGAAGCTAGTGCTGCCCTTGACTTTCACTCTAGTTATAGAGCAGAGCAGGGTGAGCTCCCAACTAGGAAGTGGAAGCCCAAGGTTTCTTTCAGGAAAACTCGTTTTCTTCGCAGAAGCAGGCAGGCAGTGACTAAATCCCTGGCAACAACAATGCTTTTCAGGGATCTTTGAGGCCGCATGAACGGCGCTTTCCTAATGGGAAAACAAGCCTTGTGCCATCAGTCTCCAGTTTCCTGGTTGACACGCAGCATACACGGAGGACCAGAGCTTCCTGGCTCTATGCAGTGTTCTGTTACTGAAACGGGTGTTGAAGTCAGGTTCCTAGGAGTCTTGGAAATCTTACTACCGTGAAACTAAAGCAGGCCAGCCTTGAAGGCCTCAGGTAGCTGCTGCCTGCCTCCCGTTTTGTAAGGATATTCAGGGACTGACATGGAAGCTAGTGCTGCCCTTGACTTTCACTCTAGTTATAGAGCAGAGCAGGGTGAGCTCCCAACTAGGAAGTGGAAGCCCAAGGTTTCTTTCAGGAAAACTCGTTTTCTTCGCAGAAGCAGGCAGGCAGTGACTAAATCCCTGGCAACAACACTGCTTTTCAGGTATCTTTGAGGCCGCATGAACGGCGCTTTCCAAATGGGAAAACAAGCCTTGTGCCATCAGTTTCCAGTTTCTAGGTTGACACGCAGCATACACGGAGGACCAGAGCTTCCTGGCTCTATGCAGTGTTCTGTTACTGAAACGGGTGTTGAAGTAAGGTTCCTAGGATTCTTGGAAATCTTACTACCGTGAAACTAAAGCAGGCCAGCCTTGAAGGCCTCAGGTAGCTGCTGCCTGCCTCCCGTTTTGTAAGGATATTCAGGGACTTACATGGAAGCTAGTGCTGCCCTTGACTTTCACTCTAGTTATAGAGCAGAGCAGGGTGAGCTTCCAACTAGGAAGTGGAAGCCCAATGTTTCTTTCAGGAAAACTCGTTTTCTTCGCAGAAGCAGGCAGGCAGTGACTAAATCCCCGGCAACAACACTGCTTTTCAGGTATCTTTGAGGCCGCATGAACGGCGCTTTCCTAATGTGAAAACTAGCCTTGTGTCATCAGTTTCCAGTTTCTAGGTTGACACGCAGCATACACGGAGGACCAGAGCTTCCTGGCTCTATGCAGTGTTCTTTTATCGAACGGGTGCTGTGGCAGGTCCCTAAGAGTCTTGAAAAGCTTACTACCGTGAAACTAAAGCAGAACAGTGAAGAAGGCCTCATGGAGCTGCTCCACGCCTCCCGTTTGGCAAGGCAAATCAGGGCCTTCCTTCGAGGCTAGGGCTCACGTTGACTTTCACTTTAGGTATAGAGCAGAGCAGGGTGAGCTTCCAACTAGGAACTGGAAGCACAAGGTTTCTTACCGGAAAACTCAGTATCTTCTCAGAACCATGCCGGCAGTGACTAAAACCCTGGCAACAACAATGCTTTTCAGGTATATTCGAGGCGGCATGAACGGAGCTTTCATAATGGGCAAACAAGCCTTGTGCCATCACTCTCCAGTTTGTAAGTTGATACGCAGCATACACGCAGGACCCAAGCTTCCTGGTTCTAGGCAGTTTTCTGATACCCAAACGGCTGCTTAAGCAAGGTCTCTAGCCGTCTTGAAAAGCTTACTCCCGTGAAACTAAAGCAGAAGAGCATTGAAGGCCTCATGGAGCTGCTGCATGCCTCCCGTTTTGTAAGGCTATTCAGAACCTTACATCGAGGCTAGTCCTCTCCTTTCCTTTCATTTAGTTATAGAGCAGAGCAGGGTGAGCTTCCAACTAGGAACTGGAAGCACAAGGTTTCTTTCAGGAAAACTCAGTATCTTCTCAGAACCATGCCGGCAGTGACTAAAACCCTGGCAACAACAATGCTTTTCAGGGATCTTTGAGGCCGCATGAACGGCGCTTTCCTAATGGGAAAACAAGCCTTGTGCCATCAGTCTCCAGTTTCCTGGTTGACACGCAGCATACACGGAGGACCAGAGCTTCCTGGCTCTATGCAGTGTTCTGTTACTGAAACGGGTGTTGAAGTCAGGTTCCTAGGAGTCTTGGAAATCTTACTACCGTTACACTAGAGCAGGCCAGCCTTGAAGGCCTCAGGTAGCTGCTGCCTGCCTCCCGTTTTGTAAGGATATTCAGGGACTGACATGGAAGCTAGTGCTGCCCTTGACTTTCACTCTAGTTATAGAGCAGAGCAGGGTGAGCTCCCAACTAGGAAGTGGAAGCCCAAGGTTTCTTTCAGGAAAACTCGTTTTCTTCGCAGAAGCAGGCAGGCAGTGACTAAATCCCTGGCAACAACAATGCTTTTCAGGGATCTTTGAGGCCGCATGAACGGCGCTTTCCTAATGGGAAAACAAGCCTTGTGCCATCAGTCTCCAGTTTCCTGGTTGACACGCAGCATACACGGAGGACCAGAGCTTCCTGGCTCTATGCAGTGTTCTGTTACTGAAACGGGTGTTGAAGTCAGGTTCCTAGGAGTCTTGGAAATCTTACTACCGTGAAACTAAAGCAGGCCAGCCTTGAAGGCCTCAGGTAGCTGCTGCCTGCCTCCCGTTTTGTAAGGATATTCAGGGACTGACATGGAAGCTAGTGCTGCCCTTGACTTTCACTCTAGTTATAGAGCAGAGCAGGGTGAGCTCCCAACTAGGAAGTGGAAGCCCAAGGTTTCTTTCAGGAAAACTCGTTTTCTTCGCAGAAGCAGGCAGGCAGTGACTAAATCCCTGGCAACAACACTGCTTTTCAGGTATCTTTGAGGCCGCATGAACGGCGCTTTCCAAATGGGAAAACAAGCCTTGTGCCATCAGTTTCCAGTTTCTAGGTTGACACGCAGCATACACGGAGGACCAGAGCTTCCTGGCTCTATGCAGTGTTCTGTTACTGAAACGGGTGTTGAAGTAAGGTTCCTAGGATTCTTGGAAATCTTACTACCGTGAAACTAAAGCAGGCCAGCCTTGAAGGCCTCAGGTAGCTGCTGCCTGCCTCCCGTTTTGTAAGGATATTCAGGGACTTACATGGAAGGTAGTGCTGCCCTTGACTTTCACTCTAGTTATAGAGCAGAGCAGGGTGAGCTTCCAACTAGGAAGTGGAAGCCCAATGTTTCTTTCAGGAAAACTCGTTTTCTTCGCAGAAGCAGGCAGGCAGTGACTAAATCCCCGGCAACAACACTGCTTTTCAGGTATCTTTGAGGCCGCATGAACGGCGCTTTCCTAATGTGAAAACTAGCCTTGTGTCATCAGTTTCCAGTTTCTAGGTTGACACGCAGCATACACGGAGGACCAGAGCTTCCTGGCTCTATGCAGTGTTCTTTTATCGAACGGGTGCTGTGGCAGGTCCCTAAGAGTCTTGAAAAGCTTACTACCGTGAAACTAAAGCAGAACAGTGAAGAAGGCCTCATGGAGCTGCTCCACGCCTCCCGTTTGGCAAGGCAAATCAGGGCCTTCCTTCGAGGCTAGGGCTCACGTTGACTTTCACTTTAGGTATAGAGCAGAGCAGGGTGAGCTTCCAACTAGGAACTGGAAGCACAAGGTTTCTTACCGGAAAACTCAGTATCTTCTCAGAACCATGCCGGCAGTGACTAAAACCCTGGCAACAACAATGCTTTTCAGGTATATTCGAGGCGGCATGAACGGAGCTTTCATAATGGGCAAACAAGCCTTGTGCCATCACTCTCCAGTTTGTAAGTTGATACGCAGCATACACGCAGGACCCAAGCTTCCTGGTTCTAGGCAGTTTTCTGATACCCAAACGGCTGCTTAAGCAAGGTCTCTAGCCGTCTTGAAAAGCTTACTCCCGTGAAACTAAAGCAGAACAGCATTGAAGGCCTCATGGAGCTGCTGCATGCCTCCCGTTTTGTAAGGCTATTCAGAACCTTACATCGAGGCTAGTCCTCTCCTTTCCTTTCATTTAGTTATAGAGCAGAGCAGGGTGAGCTTCCAACTAGGAACTGGAAGCACAAGGTTTCTTTCAGGAAAACTCAGTATCTTCTCAGAACCATGCCGGCAGTGACTAAAACCCTGGCAACAACAATGCTTTTCAGGTATATTCGAGGCGGCATGAACGGAGCTTTCATAATGGGCAAACAAGCCTTGTGCCATCACTCTCCAGTTTGTAAGTTGATACGCAGCATACACGCAGGACCCAAGCTTCCTGGTTCTAGGCAGTTTTCTGATACCCAAACGGCTGCTTAAGCAAGGTCTCTAGCCGTCTTGAAAAGCTTACTCCCGTGAAACTAAAGCAGAACAGCATTGAAGTCCTCATGGAGCTGCTGCATGCCTCCCGTTTTGTAAGGCTATTCAGAACCTTACATCGAGGCTAGTCCTCCCCTTTCCTTTCATTTAGTTATAGAGCAGAGCAGGGTGAGCTTCCAACTAGGAACTGGAAGCACAAGGTTTCTTTCAGGAAAACTCATTTTCTTCGCAGAAGCAGGCAGGCAGTGACTAAATCCCTGGCAACAACAATGCTTTTCAGGGATCTTTGAGGCCGCATGAACGGCGCTTTCCTAATGGGAAAACAAGCCTTGTGCCATCAGTCTCCAGTTTCCTGGTTGACACGCAGCATACACGGAGGACCAGAGCTTCCTGGCTCTATGCAGTGTTCTGTTCCTGAAACGGGTGTTGAAGTCAGGTTCCTAGGAGTCTTGGAAATCTTACTACCGTGAAACTAAAGCAGGCCAGCCTTGAAGGCCTCAGGTAGCAGCTGCCTGCCTCCCGTTTTGTAAGGATATTCAGGGACTTACATGGAAGCTAGTGCTGTCCTTGACTTTCACTCTAGTGATAGAGCAGAACAGGGTGAGCTCCCAACTAGGAAGTGGAAGCCCAAGGTTTCTTTCAGGAAAACTCGTTTTCTTCGCAGAAGCAGGCAGGCAGTGACTAAATCCCTGGCAACAACACTGCTTTTCAGGTATCTTTGAGGCCGCATGAACGGCGCTTTCCTAATGGGAAAACAAGCCTTGTGCCATCAGTTTCCAGTTTCTAGGTTGACACGCAGCATACACGGAGGACCAGAGCTTCCTGTCTCTATGCAGTGTTCTGTTACTGAAACGGGTGTTGAAGTAAGGTTCCTAGGATTCTTGGAAATCTTACTACCGTGAAACTAAAGCAGGCCAGCCTTGAAGGCCTCAGGTAGCTGCTGCCTGCCTCCCGTTTTGTAAGGATATTCAGGGACTTACATGGAAGCTAGTGCTGCCCTTGACTTTCACTCTAGTTATAGAGCAGAGCAGGGTGAGCTTCCAACTAGGAAGTGGAAGCCCAAGGTTTCTTTCAGGAAAACTCGTTTTCTTCGCAGAAGCAGGCAGGCAGTGACTAAATCCCCGGCAACAACACTGCTTTTCAGGTATCTTTGAGGCCGCATGAACGGCGCTTTCCTAATGTGAAAACTAGCCTTGTGTCATCAGTTTCCAGTTTCTAGGTTGACACGCAGCATACACGGAGGACCAGAGCTTCCTGGCTCTATGCAGTGTTCTTTTATCGAACGGGTGCTGTGGCAGGTCCCTAAGAGTCTTGAAAAGCTTACTACCGTGAAACTAAAGCAGAACAGTGAAGAAGGCCTCATGGAGCTGCTCCACGCCTCCCGTTTGGCAAGGCAAATCAGGGCCTTCCTTCGAGGCTAGGGCTCACGTTGACTTTCACTTTAGGTATAGAGCAGAGCAGGGTGAGCTTCCAACTAGGAACTGGAAGCACAAGGTTTCTTACCGGAAAACTCAGTATCTTCTCAGAACCATGCCGGCAGTGACTAAAACCCTGGCAACAACAATGCTTTTCAGGTATATTCGAGGCGGCATGAACGGAGCTTTCATAATGGGCAAACAAGCCTTGTGCCATCACTCTCCAGTTTGTAAGTTGATACGCAGCATACACGCAGGACCCAAGCTTCCTGGTTCTAGGCAGTTTTCTGATACCCAAACGGCTGCTTAAGCAAGGTCTCTAGCCGTCTTGAAAAGCTTACTCCCGTGAAACTAAAGCAGAACAGCATTGAAGTCCTCATGGAGCTGCTGCATGCCTCCCGTTTTGTAAGGCTATTCAGAACCTTACATCGAGGCTAGTCCTCTCCTTTCCTTTCATTTAGTTATAGAGCAGAGCAGGGTGAGCTTCCAACTAGGAACTGGAAGCACAAGGTTTCTTTCAGGAAAACTCAGTATCTTCTCAGAACCATGCCGGCAGTGACTAAAACCCTGGCAACAACAATGCTTTTCAGGTATATTCGAGGCGGCATGAACGGAGCTTTCATAATGGGCAAACAAGCCTTGTGCCATCACTCTCCAGTTTGTAAGTTGATACGCAGCATACACGCAGGACCCAAGCTTCCTGGTTCTAGGCAGTTTTCTGATACCCAAACGGCTGCTTAAGCAAGGTCTCTAGCCGTCTTGAAAAGCTTACTCCCGTGAAACTAAAGCAGAACAGCATTGAAGGCCTCATGGAGCTGCTGCATGCCTCCCGTTTTGTAAGGCTATTCAGAACCTTACATCGAGGCTAGTCCTCCCCTTTCCTTTCATTTAGTTATAGAGCAGAGCAGGGTGAGCTTCCAACTAGGAACTGGAAGCACAAGGTTTCTTTCAGGAAAACTCATTTTCTTCGCAGAAGCAGGCAGGCAGTGACTAAATCCCTGGCAACAACAATGCTTTTCAGGGATCTTTGAGGCCGCATGAACGGCGCTTTCCTAATGGGAAAACAAGCCTTGTGCCATCAGTCTCCAGTTTCCTGGTTGACACGCAGCATACACGGAGGACCAGAGCTTCCTGGCTCTATGCAGTGTTCTGTTACTGAAACGGGTGTTGAAGTCAGGTTCCTAGGAGTCTTGGAAATCTTACTACCGTGAAACTAAAGCAGGCCAGCCTTGAAGGCCTCAGGTAGCTGCTGCCTGCCTCCCGTTTTGTAAGGATATTCAGGGACTGACATGGAAGCTAGTGCTGCCCTTGACTTTCACTCTAGTTATAGAGCAGAGCAGGGTGAGCTCCCAACTAGGAAGTGGAAGCCCAAGGTTTCTTTCAGGAAAACTCGTTTTCTTCGCAGAAGCAGGCAGGCAGTGACTAAATCCCTGGCAACAACACTGCTTTTCAGGTATCTTTGAGGCCGCATGAACGGCGCTTTCCTAATGGGAAAACAAGCCTTGTGCCATCAGTCTCCAGTTTCCTGGTTGACACGCAGCATACACGGAGGACCAGAGCTTCCTGGCTCTATGCAGTGTTCTGTTCCTGAAACGGGTGTTGAAGTCAGGTTCCTAGGAGTCTTGGAAATCTTACTACCGTGAAACTAAAGCAGGCCAGCCTTGAAGGCCTCAGGTAGCTGCTGCCTGCCTCCCGTTTTGTAAGGATATTCAGGGACTGACATGGAAGCTAGTGCTGCCCTTGACTTTCACTCTAGTTATAGAGCAGAGCAGAGTGAGCTCCCAACTAGGAAGTGGAAGCCCAAGGTTTCTTTCAGGAAAACTCGTTTTCTTCGCAGAAGCAGGCAGGCAGTGACTAAATCCCTGGCAACAACACTGCTTTTCAGGTATCTTTGAGGCCGCATGAACGGCGCTTTCCAAATGGGAAAACAAGCCTTGTGCCATCAGTTTCCAGTTTCTAGGTTGACACGCAGCATACACGGAGGACCAGAGCTTCCTGGCTCTATGCAGTGTTCTGTTACTGAAACGGGTGTTGAAGTAAGGTTCCTAGGATTCTTGGAAATCTTACTACCGTGAAACTAAAGCAGGCCAGCCTTGAAGGCCTCAGGTAGCTGCTGCCTGCCTCCCGTTTTGTAAGGATTTTCAGGGACTTACATGGAAGCTAGTGCTGCCCTTGACTTTCACTCTAGTTATAGAGCAGAGCAGGGTGAGCTTCCAACTAGGAAGTGGAAGCCCAATGTTTCTTTCAGGAAAACTCGTTTTCTTCGCAGAAGCAGGCAGGCAGTGACTAAATCCCCGGCAACAACACTGCTTTTCAGGTATCTTTGAGGCCGCATGAACGGCGCTTTCCTAATGTGAAAACTAGCCTTGTGTCATCAGTTTCCAGTTTCTAGGTTGACACGCAGCATACACGGAGGACCAGAGCTTCCTGGCTCTACGCAGTGTTCTTTTATCGAACGGGTGCTGTGGCAGGTCCCTAAGAGTCTTGAAAAGCTTACTACCGTGAAACTAAAGCAGAACAGTGAAGAAGGCCTCATGGAGCTGCTCCACGCCTCCCGTTTGGCAAGGCAAATCAGGGCCTTCCTTCGAGGCTAGGGCTCACGTTGACTTTCACTTTAGGTATAGAGCAGAGCAGGGTGAGCTTCCAACTAGGAACTGGAAGCACAAGGTTTCTTACCGGAAAACTCAGTATCTTCTCAGAACCATGCCGGCAGTGACTAAAACCCTGGCAACAACAATGCTTTTCAGGTATATTCGAGGCGGCATGAACGGAGCTTTCATAATGGGCAAACAAGCCTTGTGCCATCACTCTCCAGTTTGTAAGTTGATACGCAGCATACACGCAGGACCCAAGCTTCCTGGTTCTAGGCAGTTTTCTGATACCCAAACGGCTGCTTAAGCAAGGTCTCTAGCCGTCTTGAAAAGCTTACTCCCGTGAAACTAAAGCAGAACAGCATTGAAGGCCTCATGGAGCTGCTGCATGCCTCCCGTTTTGTAAGGCTATTCAGAACCTTACATCGAGGCTAGTCCTCTCCTTTCCTTTCATTTAGTTATAGAGCAGAGCAGGGTGAGCTTCCAACTAGGAACTGGAAGCACAAGGTTTCTTTCAGGAAAACTCAGTATCTTCTCAGAACCATGCCGGCAGTGACTAAAACCCTGGCAACAACAATGCTTTTCAGGTATATTCGAGGCGGCATGAACGGAGCTTTCATAATGGGCAAACAAGCCTTGTGCCATCACTCTCCAGTTTGTAAGTTGATACGCAGCATACACGCAGGACCCAAGCTTCCTGGTTCTAGGCAGTTTTCTGATACCCAAACGGCTGCTTAAGCAAGGTCTCTAGCCGTCTTGAAAAGCTTACTCCCGTGAAACTAAAGCAGAACAGCATTGAAGGCCTCATGGAGCTGCTGCATGCCTCCCGTTTTGTAAGGCTATTCAGAACCTTACATCGAGGCTAGTCCTCCCCTTTCCTTTCATTTAGTTATAGAGCAGAGCAGGGTGAGCTTCCAACTAGGAACTGGAAGCACAAGGTTTCTTTCAGGAAAACTCATTTTCTTCGCAGAAGCAGGCAGGCAGTGACTAAATCCCTGGCAACAACAATGCTTTTCAGGGATCTTTGAGGCCGCATGAACGGCGCTTTCCTAATGGGAAAACAAGCCTTGTGCCATCAGTCTCCAGTTTCCTGGTTGACACGCAGCATACACGGAGGACCAGAGCTTCCTGGCTCTATGCAGTGTTCTGTTACTGAAACGGGTGTTGAAGTCAGGTTCCTAGGAGTCTTGGAAATCTTACTACCGTGAAACTAAAGCAGGCCAGCCTTGAAGGCCTCAGGTAGCTGCTGCCTGCCTCCCGTTTTGTAAGGATATTCAGGGACTGACATGGAAGCTAGTGCTGCCCTTGACTTTCACTCTAGTTATAGAGCAGAGCAGGGTGAGCTCCCAACTAGGAAGTGGAAGCCCAAGGTTTCTTTCAGGAAAACTCGTTTTCTTCGCAGAAGCAGGCAGGCAGTGACTAAATCCCTGGCAACAACACTGCTTTTCAGGTATCTTTGAGGCCGCATGAACGGCGCTTTCCTAATGGGAAAACAAGCCTTGTGCCATCAGTCTCCAGTTTCCTGGTTGACACGCAGCATACACGGAGGACCAGAGCTTCCTGGCTCTATGCAGTGTTCTGTTCCTGAAACGGGTGTTGAAGTCAGGTTCCTAGGAATCTTGGAAATCTTACTACCGTGAAACTAAAGCAGGCCAGCCTTGAAGGCCTCAGGTAGCTGCTGCCTGCCTCCCGTTTTGTAAGGATATTCAGGGACTGACATGGAAGCTAGTGCTGCCCTTGACTTTCACTCTAGTTATAGAGCAGAGCAGAGTGAGCTCCCAACTAGGAAGTGGAAGCCCAAGGTTTCTTTCAGGAAAACTCGTTTTCTTCGCAGAAGCAGGCAGGCAGTGACTAAATCCCTGGCAACAACACTGCTTTTCAGGTATCTTTGAGGCCGCATGAACGGCGCTTTCCAAATGGGAAAACAAGCCTTGTGCCATCAGTTTCCAGTTTCTAGGTTGACACGCAGCATACACGGAGGACCAGAGCTTCCTGGCTCTATGCAGTGTTCTGTTACTGAAACGGGTGTTGAAGTAAGGTTCCTAGGATTCTTGGAAATCTTACTACCGTGAAACTAAAGCAGGCCAGCCTTGAAGGCCTCAGGTAGCTGCTGCCTGCCTCCCGTTTTGTAAGGATATTCAGGGACTTACATGGAAGCTAGTGCTGCCCTTGACTTTCACTCTAGTTATAGAGCAGAGCAGGGTGAGCTTCCAACTAGGAAGTGGAAGCCCAATGTTTCTTTCAGGAAAACTCGTTTTCTTCGCAGAAGCAGGCAGGCAGTGACTAAATCCCCGGCAACAACACTGCTTTTCAGGTATCTTTGAGGCCGCATGAACGGCGCTTTCCTAATGTGAAAACTAGCCTTGTGTCATCAGTTTCCAGTTTCTAGGTTGACACGCAGCATACACGGAGGACCAGAGCTTCCTGGCTCTACGCAGTGTTCTTTTATCGAACGGGTGCTGTGGCAGGTCCCTAAGAGTCTTGAAAAGCTTACTACCGTGAAACTAAAGCAGAACAGTGAAGAAGGCCTCATGGAGCTGCTCCACGCCTCCCGTTTGGCAAGGCAAATCAGGGCCTTCCTTCGAGGCTAGGGCTCACGTTGACTTTCACTTTAGGTATAGAGCAGAGCAGGGTGAGCTTCCAACTAGGAACTGGAAGCACAAGGTTTCTTACCGGAAAACTCAGTATCTTCTCAGAACCATGCCGGCAGTGACTAAAACCCTGGCAACAACAATGCTTTTCAGGTATATTCGAGGCGGCATGAACGGAGCTTTCATAATGGGCAAACAAGCCTTGTGCCATCACTCTCCAGTTTGTAAGTTGATACGCAGCATACACGCAGGACCCAAGCTTCCTGGTTCTAGGCAGTTTTCTGATACCCAAACGGCTGCTTAAGCAAGGTCTCTAGCCGTCTTGAAAAGCTTACTCCCGTGAAACTAAAGCAGAACAGCATTGAAGGCCTCATGGAGCTGCTGCATGCCTCCCGTTTTGTAAGGCTATTCAGAACCTTACATCGAGGCTAGTCCTCTCCTTTCCTTTCATTTAGTTATAGAGCAGAGCAGGGTGAGCTTCCAACTAGGAACTGGAAGCACAAGGTTTCTTTCAGGAAAACTCAGTATCTTCTCAGAACCATGCCGGCAGTGACTAAAACCCTGGCAACAACAATGCTTTTCAGGTATATTCGAGGCGGCATGAACGGAGCTTTCATAATGGGCAAACAAGCCTTGTGCCATCACTCTCCAGTTTGTAAGTTGATACGCAGCATACACGCAGGACCCAAGCTTCCTGGTTCTAGGCAGTTTTCTGATACCCAAACGGCTGCTTAAGCAAGGTCTCTAGCCGTCTTGAAAAGCTTACTCCCGTGAAACTAAAGCAGAACAGCATTGAAGGCCTCATGGAGCTGCTGCATGCCTCCCGTTTTGTAAGGCTATTCAGAACCTTACATCGAGGCTAGTCCTCCCCTTTCCTTTCATTTAGTTATAGAGCAGAGCAGGGTGAGCTTCCAACTAGGAACTGGAAGCACAAGGTTTCTTTCAGGAAAACTCATTTTCTTCGCAGAAGCAGGCAGGCAGTGACTAAATCCCTGGCAACAACAATGCTTTTCAGGGATCTTTGAGGCCGCATGAACGGCGCTTTCCTAATGGGAAAACAAGCCTTGTGCCATCAGTCTCCAGTTTCTAGGTTGACACGCAGCATACACGGAGGACCAGAGCTTCCTGGCTCTATGCAGTGTTCTGTTACTGAAACGGGTGTTGAAGTCAGGTTCCTAGGAGTCTTGGAAATCTTACTACCGTTAAACTAAAGCAGGCCAGCCTTGAAGGCCTCAGGTAGCTGCTGCCTGCCTCCCGTTTTGTAAGGATATTCAGGGACTTACATGGAAGCTAGTGCTGCCCTTGACTTTCACTCTAGTGATAGAGCAGAGCAGGGTGAGCTCCCAACTAGGAAGTGGAAGCCCAAGGTTTCTTTCAGGAAAACTGGTTTTCTTCGCAGAAGCAGGCAGGCAGTGACTAAATCCCTGGCAACAACACTGCTTTTCAGGTATCTTTGAGGCCGCATGAACGGCGCTTTCCAAATGGGAAAACAAGCCTTGTGCCATCAGTTTCCAGTTTCTAGGTTGACACGCAGCATACACGGAGGACCAGAGCTTCCTGGCTCTATGCAGTGTTGTTACTGAAACGGGTGTTGAAGTAAGGTTCCTAGGATTCTTGGAAATCTTACTACCGTGAAACTAAAGCAGGCCAGCCTTGAAGGCCTCAGGTAGCTGCTGCCTGCCTCCCGTTTTGTAAGGATTTTCAGGGACTTACATGGAAGCTAGTGCTGCCCTTGACTTTCACTCTAGTTATAGAGCAGAGCAGGGTGAGCTTCCAACTAGGAAGTGGAAGCCCAATGTTTCTTTCAGGAAAACTCGTTTTCTTCGCAGAAGCAGGCAGGCAGTGACTAAATCCCCGGCAACAACACTGCTTTTCAGGTATCTTTGAGGCCGCATGAACGGCGCTTTCCTAATGTGAAAACTAGCCTTGTGTCATCAGTTTCCAGTTTCTAGGTTGACACGGAGCATACACGGAGGACCAGAGCTTCCTGGCTCTATGCAGTGTTCTTTTATAGAACGGGTGCTGTGGCAGGTCACTAAGAGTCTTGAAAAGCTTACTACCGTGAAACTAAAGCAGAACAGTGAAGAAGGCCTCATGGAGCTGCTCCACGCCTCCCGTTTGGCAAGGCAAATCAGGGCCTTCCTTCGAGGCTAGGGCTCACGTTGACTTTCACTTTAGGTATAGAGCAGAGCAGGGTGAGCTTCCAACTAGGAACTGGAAGCACAAGGTTTCTTACCGGAAAACTCAGTATCTTCTCAGAACCATGCCGGCAGTGACTAAAACCCTGGCAACAACAATGCTTTTCAGGTATATTCGAGGCGGCATGAACGGAGCTTTCATAATGGGCAAACAAGCCTTGTGCCATCACTCTCCAGTTTGTAAGTTGATACGCAGCATACACGCAGGACCCAAGCTTCCTGGTTCTAGGCAGTTTTCTGATACCCAAACGGCTGCTTAAGCAAGGTCTCTAGCCGTCTTGAAAAGCTTACTCCCGTGAAACTAAAGCAGAACAGCATTGAAGGCCTCATGGAGCTGCTGCATGCCTCCCGTTTTGTAAGGCTATTCAGAACTTTACATCGAGGCTAGTCCTCTCCTTTCCTTTCATTTAGTTATAGAGCAGAGCAGGGTGAGCTTCCAACTAGGAACTGGAAGCACAAGGTTTCTTTCAGGAAAACTCAGTATCTTCTCAGAACCATGCCGGCAGTGACTAAAACCCTGGCAACAACAATGCTTTTCAGGTATATTCGAGGCGGCATGAACGGAGCTTTCATAATGGGCAAACAAGCCTTGTGCCATCACTCTCCAGTTTGTAAGTTGATACGCAGCATACACGCAGGACCCAAGCTTCCTGGTTCTAGGCAGTTTTCTGATACCCAAACGGCTGCTTAAGCAAGGTCTCTAGCCGTCTTGAAAAGCTTACTCCCGTGAAACTAAAGCAGAACAGCATTGAAGGCCTCATGGAGCTGCTGCATGCCTCCCGTTTTGTAAGGCTATTCAGAACCTTACATCGAAGCTAGTCCTCCCCTTTCCTTTCATTTAGTTATAGAGCAGAGCAGGGTGAGCTTCCAACTAGGAACTGGAAGCACAAGGTTTCTTTCAGGAAAACTCATTTTCTTCGCAGAATCAGGCAGGCAGTGACTAAATCCCTGGCAACAACAATGCTTTTCAGGGATCTTTGAGGCCGCATGAACGGCGCTTTCCTAATGGGAAAACAAGCCTTGTGCCATCAGTCTCCAGTTTCTAGGTTGACACGCAGCATACACGGAGGACCAGAGCTTCCTGGCTCTATGCAGTGTTCTGTTACTGAAACGGGTGTTGAAGTCAGGTTCCTAGGAGTCTTGGAAATCTTACTACCGTTAAACTAAAGCAGGCCAGCCTTGAAGGCCTCAGGTAGCTGCTGCCTGCCTCCCGTTTTGTAAGGATATTCAGGGACTTACATGGAAGCTAGTGCTGCCCTTGACTTTCACTCTAGTTATAGAGCAGAGCAGGGTGAGCTCCCAACTAGGAAGTGGAAGCCCAAGGTTTCTTTCAGGAAAACTCGTTTTCTTCGCAGAAGCAGGCAGGCAGTGACTAAATCCCTGGCAACAACACTGCTTTTCAGGTATCTTTGAGGCCGCATGAACGGCGCTTTCCAAATGGGAAAACAAGCCTTGTGCCATCAGTTTCCAGTTTCTAGGTTGACACGCAGCATACACGGAGGACCAGAGCTTCCTGGCTCTATGCAGTGTTCTGTTACTGAAACGGGTGTTGAAGTAAGGTTCCTAGGAGTCTTGGAAATCTTACTACCGTGAAACTAAAGCAGGCCAGCCTTGAAGGCCTCAGGTAGCTGCTGCCTGCCTCCCGTTTTGTAAGGATTTTCAGGGACTTACATGGAAGCTAGTGCTGCCCTTGACTTTCACTCTAGTTATAGAGCAGAGCAGGGTGAGCTCCCAACTAGGAAGTGGAAGCCCAAGGTTTCTTTCAGGAAAACTCGTTTTCTTCGCAGAAGCAGGCAGGCAGTGACTAAATCCCTGGCAACAACACTGCTTTTCAGGTATCTTTGAGGCCGCATGAACGGCGCTTTCCTAATGTGAAAACTAGCCTTGTGTCATCAGTTTCCAGTTTCTAGGTTGACACGGAGCATACACGGAGGACCAGAGCTTCCTGGCTCTATGCAGTGTTCTTTTATCGAACGGGTGCTGTGGCAGGTCCCTAAGAGTCTTGAAAAGCTTACTACCGTGAAACTAAAGCAGAACAGTGAAGAAGGCCTCATGGAGCTGCTCCACGCCTCCCGTTTGGCAAGGCAAATCAGGGCCTTCCTTCGAGGCTAGGGCTCACGTTGACTTTCACTTTAGGTATAGAGCAGAGCAGGGTGAGCTTCCAACTAGGAACTGGAAGCACAAGGTTTCTTACCGGAAAACTCAGTATCTTCTCAGAACCATGCCGGCAGTGACTAAAACCCTGGCAACAACAATGCTTTTCAGGTATATTCGAGGCGGCATGAACGGAGCTTTCATAATGGGCAAACAAGCCTTGTGCCATCACTCTCCAGTTTGTAAGTTGATACGCAGCATACACGCAGGACCCAAGCTTCCTGGTTCTAGGCAGTTTTCTGATACCCAAACGGCTGCTTAAGCAAGGTCTCTAGCCGTCTTGAAAAGCTTACTCCCGTGAAACTAAAGCAGAACAGCATTGAAGGCCTCATGGAGCTGCTGCATGCCTCCCGTTTTGTAAGGCTATTCAGAACCTTACATCGAGGCTAGTCCTCCCCTTTCCTTTCATTTAGTTATAGAGCAGAGCAGGGTGAGCTTCCAACTAGGAACTGGAAGCACAAGGTTTCTTTCAGGAAAACTCATTTTCTTCGCAGAATCAGGCAGGCAGTGACTAAATCCCTGGCAACAACAATGCTTTTCAGGGATCTTTGAGGCCGCATGAACGGCGCTTTCCTAATGGGAAAACAAGCCTTGTGCCATCAGTCTCCAGTTTCTAGGTTGACACGCAGCATACACGGAGGACCAGAGCTTCCTGGCTCTATGCAGTGTTCTGTTACTGAAACGGGTGTTGAAGTCAGGTTCCTAGGAGTCTTGGAAATCTTACTACCGTTAAACTAAAGCAGGCCAGCCTTGAAGGCCTCAGGTAGCTGCTGCCTGCCTCCCGTTTTGTAAGGATATTCAGGGACTTACATGGAAGCTAGTGCTGCCCTTGACTTTCACTCTAGTGATAGAGCAGAGCAGGGTGAGCTCCCAACTAGGAAGTGGAAGCCCAAGGTTTCTTTCAGGAAAACTCGTTTTCTTCGCAGAAGCAGGCAGGCAGTGACTAAATCCCTGGCAACAACACTGCTTTTCAGGTATCTTTGAGGCCGCATGAACGGCGCTTTCCAAATGGGAAAACAAGCCTTGTGCCATCAGTTTCCAGTTTCTAGGTTGACACGCAGCATACACGGAGGACCAGAGCTTCCTGTCTCTATGCAGTGTTCTGTTACTGAAGCGGGTGTTGAAGTAAGGTTCCTAGGATTCTTGGAAATCTTACTACCGTGAAACTAAAGCAGGCCAGCCTTGAAGGCCTCAGGTAGCTGCTGCCTGCCTCCCGTTTTGTAAGGATATTCAGGGACTTACATGGAAGCTAGTGCTGCCCTTGACTTTCACTCTAGTTATAGAGCAGAGCAGGGTGAGCTTCCAACTAGGAAGTGGAAGCCCAATGTTTCTTTCAGGAAAACTCGTTTTCTTCGCAGAAGCAGGCAGGCAGTGACTAAATCCCCGGCAACAACACTGCTTTTCAGGTATCTTTGAGGCCGCATGAACGGCGCTTTCCTAATGTGAAAACTAGCCTTGTGTCATCAGTTTCCAGTTTCTAGGTTGACACGCAGCATACACGGAGGACCAGAGCTTCCTGGCTCTATGCAGTGTTCTTTTATCGAACGGGTGCTGTGGCAGGTCCCTAAGAGTCTTGAAAAGCTTACTACCGTGAAACTAAAGCAGAACAGTGAAGAAGGCCTCATGGAGCTGCTCCACGCCTCCCGTTTGGCAAGGCAAATCAGGGCCTTCCTTCGAGGCTAGGGCTCACGTTGACTTTCACTTTAGGTATAGAGCAGAGCAGGGTGAGCTTCCAACTAGGAACTGGAAGCACAAGGTTTCTTACCGGAAAACTCAGTATCTTCTCAGAACCATGCCGGCAGTGACTAAAACCCTGGCAACAACAATGCTTTTCAGGTATATTCGAGGCGGCATGAACGGAGCTTTCATAATGGGCAAACAAGCCTTGTGCCATCACTCTCCAGTTTGTAAGTTGATACGCAGCATACACGCAGGACCCAAGCTTCCTGGTTCTAGGCAGTTTTCTGATACCCAAACGGCTGCTTAAGCAAGGTCTCTAGCCGTCTTGAAAAGCTTACTCCCGTGAAACTAAAGCAGAACAGCATTGAAGGCCTCATGGAGCTGCTGCATGCCTCCCGTTTTGTAAGGCTATTCAGAACCTTACATCGAGGCTAGTCCTCCCCTTTCCTTTCATTTAGTTATAGAGCAGAGCAGGGTGAGCTTCCAACTAGGAACTGGAAGCACAAGGTTTCTTTCAGGAAAACTCATTTTCTTCGCAGAATCAGGCAGGCAGTGACTAAATCCCTGGCAACAACAATGCTTTTCAGGGATCTTTGAGGCCGCATGAACGGCGCTTTCCTAATGGGAAAACAAGCCTTGTGCCATCAGTCTCCAGTTTCTAGGTTGACACGCAGCATACACGGAGGACCAGAGCTTCCTGGCTCTATGCAGTGTTCTGTTACTGAAACGGGTGTTGAAGTCAGGTTCCTAGGAGTCTTGGAAATCTTACTACCGTTAAACTAAAGCAGGCCAGCCTTGAAGGCCTCAGGTAGCTGCTGCCTGCCTCCCGTTTTGTAAGGATATTCAGGGACTTACATGGAAGCTAGTGCTGCCCTTGACTTTCACTCTAGTGATAGAGCAGAGCAGGGTGAGCTCCCAACTAGGAAGTGGAAGCCCAAGGTTTCTTTCAGGAAAACTCGTTTTCTTCGCAGAAGCAGGCAGGCAGTGACTAAATCCCTGGCAACAACACTGCTTTTCAGGTATCTTTGAGGCCGCATGAACGGCGCTTTCCAAATGGGAAAACAAGCCTTGTGCCATCAGTTTCCAGTTTGTAGGTTGACACGCAGCATACACGGAGGACCAGAGCTTCCTGGATCTATGCAGTGTTGTTACTGAAACGGGTGTTGAAGTAAGGTTCCTAGGATTCTTGGAAATCTTACTACCGTGAAACTAAAGCAGGCCAGCCTTGAAGGCCTCAGGTAGCTGCTGCCTGCCTCCCGTTTTGTAAGGATATTCAGGGACTTACATGGAAGCTAGTGCTGCCCTTGACTTTCACTCTAGTTATAGAGCAGAGCAGGGTGAGCTTCCAACTAGGAAGTGGAAGCCCAATGTTTCTTTCAGGAAAACTCGTTTTCTTCGCAGAAGCAGGCAGGCAGTGACTAAATCCCCGGCAACAACACTGCTTTTCAGGTATCTTTGAGGCCGCATGAACGGCGCTTTCCTAATGTGAAAACTAGCCTTGTGTCATCAGTTTCCAGTTTCTAGGTTGACACGCAGCATACACGGAGGACCAGAGCTTCCTGGCTCTATGCAGTGTTCTTTTATCGAACGGGTGCTGTGGCAGGTCCCTAAGAGTCTTGAAAAGCTTACTACCGTGAAACTAAAGCAGAACAGTGAAGAAGGCCTCATGGAGCTGCTCCACGCCTCCCGTTTGGCAAGGCAAATCAGGGCCTTCCTTCGAGGCTAGGGCTCACGTTGACTTTCACTTTAGGTATAGAGCAGAGCAGGGTGAGCTTCCAACTAGGAACTGGAAGCACAAGGTTTCTTACCGGAAAACTCAGTATCTTCTCAGAACCATGCCGGCAGTGACTAAAACCCTGGCAACAACAATGCTTTTCAGGTATATTCGAGGCGGCATGAACGGAGCTTTCATAATGGGCAAGCAAGCCTTGTGCCATCACTCTCCAGTTTGTAAGTTGATACGCAGCATACACGCAGGACCCAAGCTTCCTGGTTCTAGGCAGTTTTCTGATACCCAAACGGCTGCTTAAGCAAGGTCTCTAGCCGTCTTGAAAAGCTTACTCCCGTGAAACTAAAGCAGAACAGCATTGAAGGCCTCATGGAGCTGCTGCATGCCTCCCGTTTTGTAAGGCTATTCAGAACCTTACATCGAGGCTAGTCCTCCCCTTTCCTTTCATTTAGTTATAGAGCAGAGCAGGGTGAGCTTCCAACTAGGAACTGGAAGCACAAGGTTTCTTTCAGGAAAACTCATTTTCTTCGCAGAATCAGGCAGGCAGTGACTAAATCCCTGGCAACAACAATGCTTTTCAGGGATCTTTGAGGCCGCATGAACGGCGCTTTCCTAATGGGAAAACAAGCCTTGTGCCATCAGTCTCCAGTTTCTAGGTTGACACGCAGCATACACGGAGGACCAGAGCTTCCTGGCTCTATGCAGTGTTCTGTTACTGAAACGGGTGTTGAAGTCAGGTTCCTAGGAGTCTTGGAAATCTTACTACCGTTAAACTAAAGCAGGCCAGCCTTGAAGGCCTCAGGTAGCTGCTGCCTGCCTCCCGTTTTGTAAGGATATTCAGGGACTTACATGGAAGCTAGTGCTGCCCTTGACTTTCACTCTAGTTATAGAGCAGAGCAGGGTGAGCTCCCAACTAGGAAGTGGAAGCCCAAGGTTTCTTTCAGGAAAACTCGTTTTCTTCGCAGAAGCAGGCAGGCAGTGACTAAATCCCTGGCAACAACACTGCTTTTCAGGTATCTTTGAGGCCGCATGAACGGCGCTTTCCAAATGGGAAAACAAGCCTTGTGCCATCAGTTTCCAGTTTCTAGGTTGACACGCAGCATACACGGAGGACCAGAGCTTCCTGGCTCTATGCAGTGTTCTGTTACTGAAACGGGTGTTGAAGTAAGGTTCCTAGGAGTCTTGGAAATCTTACTACCGTGAAACTAAAGCAGGCCAGCCTTGAAGGCCTCAGGTAGCTGCTGCCTGCCTCCCGTTTTGTAAGGATTTTCAGGGACTTACATGGAAGCTAGTGCTGCCCTTGACTTTCACTCTAGTTATAGAGCAGAGCAGGGTGAGCTCCCAACTAGGAAGTGGAAGCCCAAGGTTTCTTTCAGGAAAACTCGTTTTCTTCGCAGAAGCAGGCAGGCAGTGACTAAATCCCTGGCAACAACACTGCTTTTCAGGTATCTTTGAGGCCGCATGAACGGCGCTTTCCTAATGTGAAAACTAGCCTTGTGTCATCAGTTTCCAGTTTCTAGGTTGACACGGAGCATACACGGAGGACCAGAGCTTCCTGGCTCTATGCAGTGTTCTTTTATCGAACGGGTGCTGTGGCAGGTCCCTAAGAGTCTTGAAAAGCTTACTACCGTGAAACTAAAGCAGAACAGTGAAGAAGGCCTCATGGAGCTGCTCCACGCCTCCCGTTTGGCAAGGCAAATCAGGGCCTTCCTTCGAGGCTAGGGCTCACGTTGACTTTCACTTTAGGTATAGAGCAGAGCAGGGTGAGCTTCCAACTAGGAACTGGAAGCACAAGGTTTCTTACCGGAAAACTCAGTATCTTCTCAGAACCATGCCGGCAGTGACTAAAACCCTGGCAACAACAATGCTTTTCAGGTATATTCGAGGCGGCATGAACGGAGCTTTCATAATGGGCAAACAAGCCTTGTGCCATCACTCTCCAGTTTGTAAGTTGATACGCAGCATACACGCAGGACCCAAGCTTCCTGGTTCTAGGCAGTTTTCTGATACCCAAACGGCTGCTTAAGCAAGGTCTCTAGCCGTCTTGAAAAGCTTACTCCCGTGAAACTAAAGCAGAACAGCATTGAAGGCCTCATGGAGCTGCTGCATGCCTCCCGTTTTGTAAGGCTATTCAGAACCTTACATCGAGGCTAGTCCTCCCCTTTCCTTTCATTTAGTTATAGAGCAGAGCAGGGTGAGCTTCCAACTAGGAACTGGAAGCACAAGGTTTCTTTCAGGAAAACTCATTTTCTTCGCAGAATCAGGCAGGCAGTGACTAAATCCCTGGCAACAACAATGCTTTTCAGGGATCTTTGAGGCCGCATGAACGGCGCTTTCCTAATGGGAAAACAAGCCTTGTGCCATCAGTCTCCAGTTTCTAGGTTGACACGCAGCATACACGGAGGACCAGAGCTTCCTGGCTCTATGCAGTGTTCTGTTACTGAAACGGGTGTTGAAGTCAGGTTCCTAGGAGTCTTGGAAATCTTACTACCGTTAAACTAAAGCAGGCCAGCCTTGAAGGCCTCAGGTAGCTGCTGCCTGCCTCCCGTTTTGTAAGGATATTCAGGGACTTACATGGAAGCTAGTGCTGCCCTTGACTTTCACTCTAGTGATAGAGCAGAGCAGGGTGAGCTCCCAACTAGGAAGTGGAAGCCCAAGGTTTCTTTCAGGAAAACTCGTTTTCTTCGCAGAAGCAGGCAGGCAGTGACTAAATCCCTGGCAACAACACTGCTTTTCAGGTATCTTTGAGGCCGCATGAACGGCGCTTTCCAAATGGGAAAACAAGCCTTGTGCCATCAGTTTCCAGTTTCTAGGTTGACACGCAGCATACACGGAGGACCAGAGCTTCCTGTCTCTATGCAGTGTTCTGTTACTGAAGCGGGTGTTGAAGTAAGGTTCCTAGGATTCTTGGAAATCTTACTACCGTGAAACTAAAGCAGGCCAGCCTTGAAGGCCTCAGGTAGCTGCTGCCTGCCTCCCGTTTTGTAAGGATATTCAGGGACTTACATGGAAGCTAGTGCTGCCCTTGACTTTCACTCTAGTTATAGAGCAGAGCAGGGTGAGCTTCCAACTAGGAAGTGGAAGCCCAATGTTTCTTTCAGGAAAACTCGTTTTCTTCGCAGAAGCAGGCAGGCAGTGACTAAATCCCCGGCAACAACACTGCTTTTCAGGTATCTTTGAGGCCGCATGAACGGCGCTTTCCTAATGTGAAAACTAGCCTTGTGTCATCAGTTTCCAGTTTCTAGGTTGACACGCAGCATACACGGAGGACCAGAGCTTCCTGGCTCTATGCAGTGTTCTTTTATCGAACGGGTGCTGTGGCAGGTCCCTAAGAGTCTTGAAAAGCTTACTACCGTGAAACTAAAGCAGAACAGTGAAGAAGGCCTCATGGAGCTGCTCCACGCCTCCCGTTTGGCAAGGCAAATCAGGGCCTTCCTTCGAGGCTAGGGCTCACGTTGACTTTCACTTTAGGTATAGAGCAGAGCAGGGTGAGCTTCCAACTAGGAACTGGAAGCACAAGGTTTCTTACCGGAAAACTCAGTATCTTCTCAGAACCATGCCGGCAGTGACTAAAACCCTGGCAACAACAATGCTTTTCAGGTATATTCGAGGCGGCATGAACGGAGCTTTCATAATGGGCAAACAAGCCTTGTGCCATCACTCTCCAGTTTGTAAGTTGATACGCAGCATACACGCAGGACCCAAGCTTCCTGGTTCTAGGCAGTTTTCTGATACCCAAACGGCTGCTTAAGCAAGGTCTCTAGCCGTCTTGAAAAGCTTACTCCCGTGAAACTAAAGCAGAACAGCATTGAAGGCCTCATGGAGCTGCTGCATGCCTCCCGTTTTGTAAGGCTATTCAGAACCTTACATCGAGGCTAGTCCTCCCCTTTCCTTTCATTTAGTTATAGAGCAGAGCAGGGTGAGCTTCCAACTAGGAACTGGAAGCACAAGGTTTCTTTCAGGAAAACTCATTTTCTTCGCAGAATCAGGCAGGCAGTGACTAAATCCCTGGCAACAACAATGCTTTTCAGGGATCTTTGAGGCCGCATGAACGGCGCTTTCCTAATGGGAAAACAAGCCTTGTGCCATCAGTCTCCAGTTTCTAGGTTGACACGCAGCATACACGGAGGACCAGAGCTTCCTGGCTCTATGCAGTGTTCTGTTACTGAAACGGGTGTTGAAGTCAGGTTCCTAGGAGTCTTGGAAATCTTACTACCGTTAAACTAAAGCAGGCCAGCCTTGAAGGCCTCAGGTAGCTGCTGCCTGCCTCCCGTTTTGTAAGGATATTCAGGGACTTACATGGAAGCTAGTGCTGCCCTTGACTTTCACTCTAGTGATAGAGCAGAGCAGGGTGAGCTCCCAACTAGGAAGTGGAAGCCCAAGGTTTCTTTCAGGAAAACTCGTTTTCTTCGCAGAAGCAGGCAGGCAGTGACTAAATCCCTGGCAACAACACTGCTTTTCAGGTATCTTTGAGGCCGCATGAACGGCGCTTTCCAAATGGGAAAACAAGCCTTGTGCCATCAGTTTCCAGTTTGTAGGTTGACACGCAGCATACACGGAGGACCAGAGCTTCCTGGATCTATGCAGTGTTGTTACTGAAACGGGTGTTGAAGTAAGGTTCCTAGGATTCTTGGAAATCTTACTACCGTGAAACTAAAGCAGGCCAGCCTTGAAGGCCTCAGGTAGCTGCTGCCTGCCTCCCGTTTTGTAAGGATATTCAGGGACTTACATGGAAGCTAGTGCTGCCCTTGACTTTCACTCTAGTTATAGAGCAGAGCAGGGTGAGCTTCCAACTAGGAAGTGGAAGCCCAATGTTTCTTTCAGGAAAACTCGTTTTCTTCGCAGAAGCAGGCAGGCAGTGACTAAATCCCCGGCAACAACACTGCTTTTCAGGTATCTTTGAGGCCGCATGAACGGCGCTTTCCTAATGTGAAAACTAGCCTTGTGTCATCAGTTTCCAGTTTCTAGGTTGACACGCAGCATACACGGAGGACCAGAGCTTCCTGGCTCTATGCAGTGTTCTTTTATCGAACGGGTGCTGTGGCAGGTCCCTAAGAGTCTTGAAAAGCTTACTACCGTGAAACTAAAGCAGAACAGTGAAGAAGGCCTCATGGAGCTGCTCCACGCCTCCCGTTTGGCAAGGCAAATCAGGGCCTTCCTTCGAGGCTAGGGCTCACGTTGACTTTCACTTTAGGTATAGAGCAGAGCAGGGTGAGCTTCCAACTAGGAACTGGAAGCACAAGGTTTCTTACCGGAAAACTCAGTATCTTCTCAGAACCATGCCGGCAGTGACTAAAACCCTGGCAACAACAATGCTTTTCAGGTATATTCGAGGCGGCATGAACGGAGCTTTCATAATGGGCAAGCAAGCCTTGTGCCATCACTCTCCAGTTTGTAAGTTGATACGCAGCATACACGCAGGACCCAAGCTTCCTGGTTCTAGGCAGTTTTCTGATACCCAAACGGCTGCTTAAGCAAGGTCTCTAGCCGTCTTGAAAAGCTTACTCCCGTGAAACTAAAGCAGAACAGCATTGAAGGCCTCATGGAGCTGCTGCATGCCTCCCGTTTTGTAAGGCTATTCAGAACCTTACATCGAGGCTAGTCCTCCCCTTTCCTTTCATTTAGTTATAGAGCAGAGCAGGGTGAGCTTCCAACTAGGAACTGGAAGCACAAGGTTTCTTTCAGGAAAACTCATTTTCTTCGCAGAATCAGGCAGGCAGTGACTAAATCCCTGGCAACAACAATGCTTTTCAGGGATCTTTGAGGCCGCATGAACGGCGCTTTCCTAATGGGAAAACAAGCCTTGTGCCATCAGTCTCCAGTTTCTAGGTTGACACGCAGCATACACGGAGGACCAGAGCTTCCTGGCTCTATGCAGTGTTCTGTTACTGAAACGGGTGTTGAAGTCAGGTTCCTAGGAGTCTTGGAAATCTTACTACCGTGAAACTAAAGCAGGCCAGCCTAGAAGGCCTCAGGTAGCTGCTGCCTGCCTCCCGTTTTGTAAGGATATTCAGGGACTTACATGGAAGCTAGTGCTGCCCTTGACTTTCAGTCTAGTGATAGAGCAGAGCAGGGTGAGCTCCCAACTAGGAAGTGGAAGCCCAAGGTTTCTTTCAGGAAAACTCGTTTTCTTCGCAGAAGCAGGCAGGCAGTGACTAAATCCCTGGCAACAACACTGCTTTTCAGGTATCTTTGAGGCCGCATGAACGGCGCTTTCCAAATGGGAAAACAAGCCTTGTGCCATCAGTTTCCAGTTTCTAGGTTGACACGCAGCATACACGGAGGACCAGAGCTTCCTGTCTCTATGCAGTGTTCTGTTACTGAAGCGGTTGTTGAAGTAAGGTTCCTAGGATTCTTGGAAATCTTACTACCGTGAAACTAAAGCAGGCCAGCCTTGAAGGCCTCAGGTAGCTGCTGCCTGCCTCCCGTTTTGTAAGGATATTCAGGGACTTACATGGAAGCTAGTGCTGCCCTTGACTTTCACTCTAGTTATAGAGCAGAGCAGGGTGAGCTTCCAACTAGGAAGTGGAAGCCCAATGTTTCTTTCAGGAAAACTCGTTTTCTTCGCAGAAGCAGGCAGGCAGTGACTAAATCCCCGGCAACAACACTGCTTTTCAGGTATCTTTGAGGCCGCATGAACGGCGCTTTCCTAATGTGAAAACTAGCCTTGTGTCATCAGTTTCCAGTTTCTAGGTTGACACGCAGCATACACGGAGGACCAGAGCTTCCTGGCTCTATGCAGTGTTCTTTTATCGAACGGGTGCTGTGGCAGGTCCCTAAGAGTCTTGAAAAGCTTACTACCGTGAAACTAAAGCAGAACAGTGAAGAAGGCCTCATGGAGCTGCTCCACGCCTCCCGTTTGGCAAGGCAAATCAGGGCCTTCCTTCGAGGCTAGGGCTCACGTTGACTTTCACTTTAGGTATAGAGCAGAGCAGGGTGAGCTTCCAACTAGGAACTGGAAGCACAAGGTTTCTTACCGGAAAACTCAGTATCTTCTCAGAACCATGCCGGCAGTGACTAAAACCCTGGCAACAACAATGCTTTTCAGGTATATTCGAGGCGGCATGAACGGAGCTTTCATAATGGGCAAACAAGCCTTGTGCCATCACTCTCCAGTTTGTAAGTTGATACGCAGCATACACGCAGGACCCAAGCTTCCTGGTTCTAGGCAGTTTTCTGATACCCAAACGGCTGCTTAAGCAAGGTCTCTAGCCGTCTTGAAAAGCTTACTCCCGTGAAACTAAAGCAGAACAGCATTGAAGGCCTCATGGAGCTGCTGCATGCCTCCCGTTTTGTAAGGCTATTCAGAACCTTACATCGAGGCTAGTCCTCCCCTTTCCTTTCATTTAGTTATAGAGCAGAGCAGGGTGAGCTTCCAACTAGGAACTGGAAGCACAAGGTTTCTTTCAGGAAAACTCATTTTCTTCGCAGAATCAGGCAGGCAGTGACTAAATCCCTGGCAACAACAATGCTTTTCAGGGATCTTTGAGGCCGCATGAACGGCGCTTTCCTAATGGGAAAACAAGCCTTGTGCCATCACTCTCCAGTTTGTAAGTTGATACGCAGCATACACGCAGGACCCAAGCTTCCTGGTTCTAGGCAGTTTTCTGATACCCAAACGGCTGCTTAAGCAAGGTCTCTAGCCGTCTTGAAAAGCTTACTCCCGTGAAACTAAAGCAGAACAGCATTGAAGGCCTCATGGAGCTGCTGCATGCCTCCCGTTTTGTAAGGCTATTCAGAACCTTACATCGAGGCTAGTCCTCTCCTTTCCTTTCATTTAGTTATAGAGCAGAGCAGGGTGAGCTTCCAACTAGGAACTGGAAGCACAAGGTTTCTTTCAGGAAAACTCAGTATCTTCTCAGAACCATGCCGGCAGTGACTAAAACCCTGGCAACAACAATGCTTTTCAGGTATATTCGAGGCGGCATGAACGGAGCTTTCATAATGGGCAAACAAGCCTTGTGCCATCACTCTCCAGTTTGTAAGTTGATACGCAGCATACACGCAGGACCGAAGCTTCCTGGTTCTAGGCAGTTTTCTGATACCCAAACGGCTGCTTAAGCAAGGTCTCTAGCCGTCTTGAAAAGCTTACTCCCGTGAAACTAAAGCAGAACAGCATTGAAGGCCTCATGGAGCTGCTGCATGCCTCCCGTTTTGTAAGGCTATTCAGAACCTTACATCGAGGCTAGTCCTCCCCTTTCCTTTCATTTAGTTATAGAGCAGAGCAGGGTGAGCTTCCAACTAGGAACTGGAAGCACAAGGTTTCTTTCAGGAAAACTCATTTTCTTCGCAGAATCAGGCAGGCAGTGACTAAATCCCTGGCAACAACAATGCTTTTCAGGGATCTTTGAGGCCGCATGAACGGCGCTTTCCTAATGGGAAAACAAGCCTTGTGCCATCAGTCTCCAGTTTCTAGGTTGACACGCAGCATACACGGAGGACCAGAGCTTCCTGGCTCTATGCAGTGTTCTGTTACTGAAACGGGTGTTGAAGTCAGGTTCCTAGGAGTCTTGGAAATCTTACTACCGTGAAACTAAAGCAGGCCAGCCTTGAAGGCCTCAGGTAGCTGCTGCCTGCCTCCCGTTTTGTAAGGATTTTCAGGGACTTACATGGAAGCTAGTGCTGCCCTTGACTTTCACTCTAGTTATAGAGCAGAGCAGGGTGAGCTTCCAACTAGGAAGTGGAAGCCCAATGTTTCTTTCAGGAAAACTCGTTTTCTTCGCAGAAGCAGGCAGGCAGTGACTAAATCCCCGGCAACAACACTGCTTTTCAGGTATCTTTGAGGCCGCATGAACGGCGCTTTCCTAATGTGAAAACTAGCCTTGTGTCATCAGTTTCCAGTTTCTAGGTTGACACGGAGCATACACGGAGGACCAGAGCTTCCTGGCTCTATGCAGTGTTCTTTTATCGAACGGGTGCTGTGGCAGGTCCCTAAGAGTCTTGAAAAGCTTACTACCGTGAAACTAAAGCAGAACAGTGAAGAAGGCCTCATGGAGCTGCTCCACGCCTCCCGTTTGGCAAGGCAAATCAGGGCCTTCCTTCGAGGCTAGGGCTCACGTTGACTTTCACTTTAGGTATAGAGCAGAGCAGGGTGAGCTTCCAACTAGGAACTGGAAGCACAAGGTTTCTTACCGGAAAACTCAGTATCTTCTCAGAACCATGCCGGCAGTGACTAAAACCCTGGCAACAACAATGCTTTTCAGGTATATTCGAGGCGGCATGAACGGAGCTTTCATAATGGGCAAACAAGCCTTGTGCCATCACTCTCCAGTTTGTAAGTTGATACGCAGCATACACGCAGGACCCAAGCTTCCTGGTTCTAGGCAGTTTTCTGATACCCAAACGGCTGCTTAAGCAAGGTCTCTAGCCGTCTTGAAAAGCTTACTCCCGTGAAACTAAAGCAGAAGAGCATTGAAGGCCTCATGGAGCTGCTGCATGCCTCCCGTTTTGTAAGGCTATTCAGAACCTTACATCGAGGCTAGTCCTCTCCTTTCCTTTCATTTAGTTATAGAGCAGAGCAGGGTGAGCTTCCAACTAGGAACTGGAAGCACAAGGTTTCTTTCAGGAAAACTCAGTATCTTCTCAGAACCATGCCGGCAGTGACTAAAACCCTGGCAACAACAATGCTTTTCAGGGATCTTTGAGGCCGCATGAACGGCGCTTTCCTAATGGGAAAACAAGCCTTGTGCCATCAGTCTCCAGTTTCCTGGTTGACACGCAGCATACACGGAGGACCAGAGCTTCCTGGCTCTATGCAGTGTTCTGTTACTGAAACGGGTGTTGAAGTCAGGTTCCTAGGAGTCTTGGAAATCTTACTACCGTTACACTAGAGCAGGCCAGCCTTGAAGGCCTCAGGTAGCTGCTGCCTGCCTCCCGTTTTGTAAGGATATTCAGGGACTGACATGGAAGCTAGTGCTGCCCTTGACTTTCACTCTAGTTATAGAGCAGAGCAGGGTGAGCTTCCAACTAGGAAGTGGAAGCCCAAGGTTTCTTTCAGGAAAACTCGTTTTCTTCGCAGAAGCAGGCAGGCAGTGACTAAATCCCTGGCAACAACAATGCTTTTCAGGGATCTTTGAGGCCGCATGAACGGCGCTTTCCTAATGGGAAAACAAGCCTTGTGCCATCAGTCTCCAGTTTCCTGGTTGACACGCAGCATACACGGAGGACCAGAGCTTCCTGGCTCTATGCAGTGTTCTGTTACTGAAACGGGTGTTGAAGTCAGGTTCCTAGGAGTCTTGGAAATCTTACTACCGTGAAACTAAAGCAGGCCAGCCTTGAAGGCCTCAGGTAGCTGCTGCCTGCCTCCCGTTTTGTAAGGATATTCAGGGACTGACATGGAAGCTAGTGCTGCCCTTGACTTTCACTCTAGTTATAGAGCAGAGCAGGGTGAGCTCCCAACTAGGAAGTGGAAGCCCAAGGTTTCTTTCAGGAAAACTCGTTTTCTTCGCAGAAGCAGGCAGGCAGTGACTAAATCCCTGGCAACAACACTGCTTTTCAGGTATCTTTGAGGCCGCATGAACGGCGCTTTCCAAATGGGAAAACAAGCCTTGTGCCATCAGTTTCCAGTTTCTAGGTTGACACGCAGCATACACGGAGGACCAGAGCTTCCTGGCTCTATGCAGTGTTCTGTTACTGAAACGGGTGTTGAAGTAAGGTTCCTAGGATTCTTGGAAATCTTACTACCGTGAAACTAAAGCAGGCCAGCCTTGAAGGCCTCAGGTAGCTGCTGCCTGCCTCCCGTTTTGTAAGGATATTCAGGGACTTACATGGAAGCTAGTGCTGCCCTTGACTTTCACTCTAGTTATAGAGCAGAGCAGGGTGAGCTTCCAACTAGGAAGTGGAAGCCCAATGTTTCTTTCAGGAAAACTCGTTTTCTTCGCAGAAGCAGGCAGGCAGTGACTAAATCCCCGGCAACAACACTGCTTTTCAGGTATCTTTGAGGCCGCATGAACGGCGCTTTCCTAATGTGAAAACTAGCCTTGTGTCATCAGTTTCCAGTTTCTAGGTTGACACGCAGCATACACGGAGGACCAGAGCTTCCTGGCTCTATGCAGTGTTCTTTTATCGAACGGGTGCTGTGGCAGGTCCCTAAGAGTCTTGAAAAGCTTACTACCGTGAAACTAAAGCAGAACAGTGAAGAAGGCCTCATGGAGCTGCTCCACGCCTCCCGTTTGGCAAGGCAAATCAGGGCCTTCCTTCGAGGCTAGGGCTCACGTTGACTTTCACTTTAGGTATAGAGCAGAGCAGGGTGAGCTTCCAACTAGGAACTGGAAGCACAAGGTTTCTTACCGGAAAACTCAGTATCTTCTCAGAACCATGCCGGCAGTGACTAAAACCCTGGCAACAACAATGCTTTTCAGGTATATTCGAGGCGGCATGAACGGAGCTTTCATAATGGGCAAACAAGCCTTGTGCCATCACTCTCCAGTTTGTAAGTTGATACGCAGCATACACGCAGGACCCAAGCTTCCTGGTTCTAGGCAGTTTTCTGATACCCAAACGGCTGCTTAAGCAAGGTCTCTAGCCGTCTTGAAAAGCTTACTCCCGTGAAACTAAAGCAGAACAGCATTGAAGGCCTCATGGAGCTGCTGCATGCCTCCCGTTTTGTAAGGCTATTCAGAACCTTACATCGAGGCTAGTCCTCTCCTTTCCTTTCATTTAGTTATAGAGCAGAGCAGGGTGAGCTTCCAACTAGGAACTGGAAGCACAAGGTTTCTTTCAGGAAAACTCAGTATCTTCTCAGAACCATGCCGGCAGTGACTAAAACCCTGGCAACAACAATGCTTTTCAGGTATATTCGAGGCGGCATGAACGGAGCTTTCATAATGGGCAAACAAGCCTTGTGCCATCACTCTCCAGTTTGTAAGTTGATACGCAGCATACTCGCAGGACCCAAGCTTCCTGGTTCTAGGCAGTTTTCTGATACCCAAACGGCTGCTTAAGCAAGGTCTCTAGCCGTCTTGAAAAGCTTACTCCCGTGAAACTAAAGCAGAACAGCATTGAAGTCCTCATGGAGCTGCTGCATGCCTCCCGTTTTGTAAGGCTATTCAGAACCTTACATCGAGGCTAGTCCTCCCCTTTCCTTTCATTTAGTTATAGAGCAGAGCAGGGTGAGCTTCCAACTAGGAACTGGAAGCACAAGGTTTCTTTCAGGAAAACTCATTTTCTTCGCAGAAGCAGGCAGGCAGTGACTAAATCCCTGGCAACAACAATGCTTTTCAGGGATCTTTGAGGCCGCATGAACGGCGCTTTCCTAATGGGAAAACAAGCCTTGTGCCATCAGTCTCCAGTTTCTAGGTTGACACGCAGCATACACGGAGGACCAGAGCTTCCTGGCTCTATGCAGTGTTCTGTTACTGAAACGGGTGTTGAAGTCAGGTTCCTAGGAGTCTTGGAAATCTTACTACCGTGAAACTAAAGCAGGCCAGCCTTGAAGGCCTCAGGTAGCTGCTGCCTGCCTCCCGTTTTGTAAGGATTTTCAGGGACTTACATGGAAGCTAGTGCTGCCCTTGACTTTCACTCTAGTTATAGAGCAGAGCAGGGTGAGCTTCCAACTAGGAAGTGGAAGCCCAATGTTTCTTTCAGGAAAACTCGTTTTCTTCGCAGAAGCAGGCAGGCAGTGACTAAATCCCCGGCAACAACACTGCTTTTCAGGTATCTTTGAGGCCGCATGAACGGCGCTTTCCTAATGTGAAAACTAGCCTTGTGTCATCAGTTTCCAGTTTCTAGGTTGACACGGAGCATACACGGAGGACCAGAGCTTCCTGGCTCTATGCAGTGTTCTTTTATCGAACGGGTGCTGTGGCAGGTCCCTAAGAGTCTTGAAAAGCTTACTACCGTGAAACTAAAGCAGAACAGTGAAGAAGGCCTCATGGAGCTGCTCCACGCCTCCCGTTTGGCAAGGCAAATCAGGGCCTTCCTTCGAGGCTAGGGCTCACGTTGACTTTCACTTTAGGTATAGAGCAGAGCAGGGTGAGCTTCCAACTAGGAACTGGAAGCACAAGGTTTCTTACCGGAAAACTCAGTATCTTCTCAGAACCATGCCGGCAGTGACTAAAACCCTGGCAACAACAATGCTTTTCAGGTATATTCGAGGCGGCATGAACGGAGCTTTCATAATGGGCAAACAAGCCTTGTGCCATCACTCTCCAGTTTGTAAGTTGATACGCAGCATACACGCAGGACCCAAGCTTCCTGGTTCTAGGCAGTTTTCTGATACCCAAACGGCTGCTTAAGCAAGGTCTCTAGCCGTCTTGAAAAGCTTACTCCCGTGAAACTAAAGCAGAAGAGCATTGAAGGCCTCATGGAGCTGCTGCATGCCTCCCGTTTTGTAAGGCTATTCAGAACCTTACATCGAGGCTAGTCCTCTCCTTTCCTTTCATTTAGTTATAGAGCAGAGCAGGGTGAGCTTCCAACTAGGAACTGGAAGCACAAGGTTTCTTTCAGGAAAACTCAGTATCTTCTCAGAACCATGCCGGCAGTGACTAAAACCCTGGCAACAACAATGCTTTTCAGGGATCTTTGAGGCCGCATGAACGGCGCTTTCCTAATGGGAAAACAAGCCTTGTGCCATCAGTCTCCAGTTTCCTGGTTGACACGCAGCATACACGGAGGACCAGAGCTTCCTGGCTCTATGCAGTGTTCTGTTACTGAAACGGGTGTTGAAGTCAGGTTCCTAGGAGTCTTGGAAATCTTACTACCGTTACACTAGAGCAGGCCAGCCTTGAAGGCCTCAGGTAGCTGCTGCCTGCCTCCCGTTTTGTAAGGATATTCAGGGACTGACATGGAAGCTAGTGCTGCCCTTGACTTTCACTCTAGTTATAGAGCAGAGCAGGGTGAGCTCCCAACTAGGAAGTGGAAGCCCAAGGTTTCTTTCAGGAAAACTCGTTTTCTTCGCAGAAGCAGGCAGGCAGTGACTAAATCCCTGGCAACAACAATGCTTTTCAGGGATCTTTGAGGCCGCATGAACGGCGCTTTCCTAATGGGAAAACAAGCCTTGTGCCATCAGTCTCCAGTTTCCTGGTTGACACGCAGCATACACGGAGGACCAGAGCTTCCTGGCTCTATGCAGTGTTCTGTTACTGAAACGGGTGTTGAAGTCAGGTTCCTAGGAGTCTTGGAAATCTTACTACCGTGAAACTAAAGCAGGCCAGCCTTGAAGGCCTCAGGTAGCTGCTGCCTGCCTCCCGTTTTGTAAGGATATTCAGGGACTGACATGGAAGCTAGTGCTGCCCTTGACTTTCACTCTAGTTATAGAGCAGAGCAGGGTGAGCTCCCAACTAGGAAGTGGAAGCCCAAGGTTTCTTTCAGGAAAACTCGTTTTCTTCGCAGAAGCAGGCAGGCAGTGACTAAATCCCTGGCAACAACACTGCTTTTCAGGTATCTTTGAGGCCGCATGAACGGCGCTTTCCAAATGGGAAAACAAGCCTTGTGCCATCAGTTTCCAGTTTCTAGGTTGACACGCAGCATACACGGAGGACCAGAGCTTCCTGGCTCTATGCAGTGTTCTGTTACTGAAACGGGTGTTGAAGTAAGGTTCCTAGGATTCTTGGAAATCTTACTACCGTGAAACTAAAGCAGGCCAGCCTTGAAGGCCTCAGGTAGCTGCTGCCTGCCTCCCGTTTTGTAAGGATATTCAGGGACTTACATGGAAGCTAGTGCTGCCCTTGACTTTCACTCTAGTTATAGAGCAGAGCAGGGTGAGCTTCCAACTAGGAAGTGGAAGCCCAATGTTTCTTTCAGGAAAACTCGTTTTCTTCGCAGAAGCAGGCAGGCAGTGACTAAATCCCCGGCAACAACACTGCTTTTCAGGTATCTTTGAGGCCGCATGAACGGCGCTTTCCTAATGTGAAAACTAGCCTTGTGTCATCAGTTTCCAGTTTCTAGGTTGACACGCAGCATACACGGAGGACCAGAGCTTCCTGGCTCTATGCAGTGTTCTTTTATCGAACGGGTGCTGTGGCAGGTCCCTAAGAGTCTTGAAAAGCTTACTACCGTGAAACTAAAGCAGAACAGTGAAGAAGGCCTCATGGAGCTGCTCCACGCCTCCCGTTTGGCAAGGCAAATCAGGGCCTTCCTTCGAGGCTAGGGCTCACGTTGACTTTCACTTTAGGTATAGAGCAGAGCAGGGTGAGCTTCCAACTAGGAACTGGAAGCACAAGGTTTCTTACCGGAAAACTCAGTATCTTCTCAGAACCATGCCGGCAGTGACTAAAACCCTGGCAACAACAATGCTTTTCAGGTATATTCGAGGCGGCATGAACGGAGCTTTCATAATGGGCAAACAAGCCTTGTGCCATCACTCTCCAGTTTGTAAGTTGATACGCAGCATACACGCAGGACCCAAGCTTCCTGGTTCTAGGCAGTTTTCTGATACCCAAACGGCTGCTTAAGCAAGGTCTCTAGCCGTCTTGAAAAGCTTACTCCCGTGAAACTAAAGCAGAAGAGCATTGAAGGCCTCATGGAGCTGCTGCATGCCTCCCGTTTTGTAAGGCTATTCAGAACCTTACATCGAGGCTAGTCCTCTCCTTTCCTTTCATTTAGTTATAGAGCAGAGCAGGGTGAGCTTCCAACTAGGAACTGGAAGCACAAGGTTTCTTTCAGGAAAACTCAGTATCTTCTCAGAACCATGCCGGCAGTGACTAAAACCCTGGCAACAACAATGCTTTTCAGGGATCTTTGAGGCCGCATGAACGGCGCTTTCCTAATGGGAAAACAAGCCTTGTGCCATCAGTCTCCAGTTTCCTGGTTGACACGCAGCATACACGGAGGACCAGAGCTTCCTGGCTCTATGCAGTGTTCTGTTACTGAAACGGGTGTTGAAGTCAGGTTCCTAGGAGTCTTGGAAATCTTACTACCGTTACACTAGAGCAGGCCAGCCTTGAAGGCCTCAGGTAGCTGCTGCCTGCCTCCCGTTTTGTAAGGATATTCAGGGACTGACATGGAAGCTAGTGCTGCCCTTGACTTTCACTCTAGTTATAGAGCAGAGCAGGGTGAGCTCCCAACTAGGAAGTGGAAGCCCAAGGTTTCTTTCAGGAAAACTCGTTTTCTTCGCAGAAGCAGGCAGGCAGTGACTAAATCCCTGGCAACAACAATGCTTTTCAGGGATCTTTGAGGCCGCATGAACGGCGCTTTCCTAATGGGAAAACAAGCCTTGTGCCATCAGTCTCCAGTTTCCTGGTTGACACGCAGCATACACGGAGGACCAGAGCTTCCTGGCTCTATGCAGTGTTCTGTTACTGAAACGGGTGTTGAAGTCAGGTTCCTAGGAGTCTTGGAAATCTTACTACCGTGAAACTAAAGCAGGCCAGCCTTGAAGGCCTCAGGTAGCTGCTGCCTGCCTCCCGTTTTGTAAGGATATTCAGGGACTGACATGGAAGCTAGTGCTGCCCTTGACTTTCACTCTAGTTATAGAGCAGAGCAGGGTGAGCTCCCAACTAGGAAGTGGAAGCCCAAGGTTTCTTTCAGGAAAACTCGTTTTCTTCGCAGAAGCAGGCAGGCAGTGACTAAATCCCTGGCAACAACACTGCTTTTCAGGTATCTTTGAGGCCGCATGAACGGCGCTTTCCAAATGGGAAAACAAGCCTTGTGCCATCAGTTTCCAGTTTCTAGGTTGACACGCAGCATACACGGAGGACCAGAGCTTCCTGGCTCTATGCAGTGTTCTGTTACTGAAACGGGTGTTGAAGTAAGGTTCCTAGGATTCTTGGAAATCTTACTACCGTGAAACTAAAGCAGGCCAGCCTTGAAGGCCTCAGGTAGCTGCTGCCTGCCTCCCGTTTTGTAAGGATATTCAGGGACTTACATGGAAGGTAGTGCTGCCCTTGACTTTCACTCTAGTTATAGAGCAGAGCAGGGTGAGCTTCCAACTAGGAAGTGGAAGCCCAATGTTTCTTTCAGGAAAACTCGTTTTCTTCGCAGAAGCAGGCAGGCAGTGACTAAATCCCCGGCAACAACACTGCTTTTCAGGTATCTTTGAGGCCGCATGAACGGCGCTTTCCTAATGTGAAAACTAGCCTTGTGTCATCAGTTTCCAGTTTCTAGGTTGACACGCAGCATACACGGAGGACCAGAGCTTCCTGGCTCTATGCAGTGTTCTTTTATCGAACGGGTGCTGTGGCAGGTCCCTAAGAGTCTTGAAAAGCTTACTACCGTGAAACTAAAGCAGAACAGTGAAGAAGGCCTCATGGAGCTGCTCCACGCCTCCCGTTTGGCAAGGCAAATCAGGGCCTTCCTTCGAGGCTAGGGCTCACGTTGACTTTCACTTTAGGTATAGAGCAGAGCAGGGTGAGCTTCCAACTAGGAACTGGAAGCACAAGGTTTCTTACCGGAAAACTCAGTATCTTCTCAGAACCATGCCGGCAGTGACTAAAACCCTGGCAACAACAATGCTTTTCAGGTATATTCGAGGCGGCATGAACGGAGCTTTCATAATGGGCAAACAAGCCTTGTGCCATCACTCTCCAGTTTGTAAGTTGATACGCAGCATACACGCAGGACCCAAGCTTCCTGGTTCTAGGCAGTTTTCTGATACCCAAACGGCTGCTTAAGCAAGGTCTCTAGCCGTCTTGAAAAGCTTACTCCCGTGAAACTAAAGCAGAACAGCATTGAAGGCCTCATGGAGCTGCTGCATGCCTCCCGTTTTGTAAGGCTATTCAGAACCTTACATCGAGGCTAGTCCTCTCCTTTCCTTTCATTTAGTTATAGAGCAGAGCAGGGTGAGCTTCCAACTAGGAACTGGAAGCACAAGGTTTCTTTCAGGAAAACTCAGTATCTTCTCAGAACCATGCCGGCAGTGACTAAAACCCTGGCAACAACAATGCTTTTCAGGTATATTCGAGGCGGCATGAACGGAGCTTTCATAATGGGCAAACAAGCCTTGTGCCATCACTCTCCAGTTTGTAAGTTGATACGCAGCATACACGCAGGACCCAAGCTTCCTGGTTCTAGGCAGTTTTCTGATACCCAAACGGCTGCTTAAGCAAGGTCTCTAGCCGTCTTGAAAAGCTTACTCCCGTGAAACTAAAGCAGAACAGCATTGAAGTCCTCATGGAGCTGCTGCATGCCTCCCGTTTTGTAAGGCTATTCAGAACCTTACATCGAGGCTAGTCCTCCCCTTTCCTTTCATTTAGTTATAGAGCAGAGCAGGGTGAGCTTCCAACTAGGAACTGGAAGCACAAGGTTTCTTTCAGGAAAACTCATTTTCTTCGCAGAAGCAGGCAGGCAGTGACTAAATCCCTGGCAACAACAATGCTTTTCAGGGATCTTTGAGGCCGCATGAACGGCGCTTTCCTAATGGGAAAACAAGCCTTGTGCCATCAGTCTCCAGTTTCCTGGTTGACACGCAGCATACACGGAGGACCAGAGCTTCCTGGCTCTATGCAGTGTTCTGTTCCTGAAACGGGTGTTGAAGTCAGGTTCCTAGGAGTCTTGGAAATCTTACTACCGTGAAACTAAAGCAGGCCAGCCTTGAAGGCCTCAGGTAGCAGCTGCCTGCCTCCCGTTTTGTAAGGATATTCAGGGACTTACATGGAAGCTAGTGCTGTCCTTGACTTTCACTCTAGTGATAGAGCAGAACAGGGTGAGCTCCCAACTAGGAAGTGGAAGCCCAAGGTTTCTTTCAGGAAAACTCGTTTTCTTCGCAGAAGCAGGCAGGCAGTGACTAAATCCCTGGCAACAACACTGCTTTTCAGGTATCTTTGAGGCCGCATGAACGGCGCTTTCCTAATGGGAAAACAAGCCTTGTGCCATCAGTTTCCAGTTTCTAGGTTGACACGCAGCATACACGGAGGACCAGAGCTTCCTGTCTCTATGCAGTGTTCTGTTACTGAAACGGGTGTTGAAGTAAGGTTCCTAGGATTCTTGGAAATCTTACTACCGTGAAACTAAAGCAGGCCAGCCTTGAAGGCCTCAGGTAGCTGCTGCCTGCCTCCCGTTTTGTAAGGATATTCAGGGACTTACATGGAAGCTAGTGCTGCCCTTGACTTTCACTCTAGTTATAGAGCAGAGCAGGGTGAGCTTCCAACTAGGAAGTGGAAGCCCAAGGTTTCTTTCAGGAAAACTCGTTTTCTTCGCAGAAGCAGGCAGGCAGTGACTAAATCCCCGGCAACAACACTGCTTTTCAGGTATCTTTGAGGCCGCATGAACGGCGCTTTCCTAATGTGAAAACTAGCCTTGTGTCATCAGTTTCCAGTTTCTAGGTTGACACGCAGCATACACGGAGGACCAGAGCTTCCTGGCTCTATGCAGTGTTCTTTTATCGAACGGGTGCTGTGGCAGGTCCCTAAGAGTCTTGAAAAGCTTACTACCGTGAAACTAAAGCAGAACAGTGAAGAAGGCCTCATGGAGCTGCTCCACGCCTCCCGTTTGGCAAGGCAAATCAGGGCCTTCCTTCGAGGCTAGGGCTCACGTTGACTTTCACTTTAGGTATAGAGCAGAGCAGGGTGAGCTTCCAACTAGGAACTGGAAGCACAAGGTTTCTTACCGGAAAACTCAGTATCTTCTCAGAACCATGCCGGCAGTGACTAAAACCCTGGCAACAACAATGCTTTTCAGGTATATTCGAGGCGGCATGAACGGAGCTTTCATAATGGGCAAACAAGCCTTGTGCCATCACTCTCCAGTTTGTAAGTTGATACGCAGCATACACGCAGGACCCAAGCTTCCTGGTTCTAGGCAGTTTTCTGATACCCAAACGGCTGCTTAAGCAAGGTCTCTAGCCGTCTTGAAAAGCTTACTCCCGTGAAACTAAAGCAGAACAGCATTGAAGTCCTCATGGAGCTGCTGCATGCCTCCCGTTTTGTAAGGCTATTCAGAACCTTACATCGAGGCTAGTCCTCTCCTTTCCTTTCATTTAGTTATAGAGCAGAGCAGGGTGAGCTTCCAACTAGGAACTGGAAGCACAAGGTTTCTTTCAGGAAAACTCAGTATCTTCTCAGAACCATGCCGGCAGTGACTAAAACCCTGGCAACAACAATGCTTTTCAGGTATATTCGAGGCGGCATGAACGGAGCTTTCATAATGGGCAAACAAGCCTTGTGCCATCACTCTCCAGTTTGTAAGTTGATACGCAGCATACACGCAGGACCCAAGCTTCCTGGTTCTAGGCAGTTTTCTGATACCCAAACGGCTGCTTAAGCAAGGTCTCTAGCCGTCTTGAAAAGCTTACTCCCGTGAAACTAAAGCAGAACAGCATTGAAGGCCTCATGGAGCTGCTGCATGCCTCCCGTTTTGTAAGGCTATTCAGAACCTTACATCGAGGCTAGTCCTCCCCTTTCCTTTCATTTAGTTATAGAGCAGAGCAGGGTGAGCTTCCAACTAGGAACTGGAAGCACAAGGTTTCTTTCAGGAAAACTCATTTTCTTCGCAGAAGCAGGCAGGCAGTGACTAAATCCCTGGCAACAACAATGCTTTTCAGGGATCTTTGAGGCCGCATGAACGGCGCTTTCCTAATGGGAAAACAAGCCTTGTGCCATCAGTCTCCAGTTTCCTGGTTGACACGCAGCATACACGGAGGACCAGAGCTTCCTGGCTCTATGCAGTGTTCTGTTACTGAAACGGGTGTTGAAGTCAGGTTCCTAGGAGTCTTGGAAATCTTACTACCGTGAAACTAAAGCAGGCCAGCCTTGAAGGCCTCAGGTAGCTGCTGCCTGCCTCCCGTTTTGTAAGGATATTCAGGGACTGACATGGAAGCTAGTGCTGCCCTTGACTTTCACTCTAGTTATAGAGCAGAGCAGGGTGAGCTCCCAACTAGGAAGTGGAAGCCCAAGGTTTCTTTCAGGAAAACTCGTTTTCTTCGCAGAAGCAGGCAGGCAGTGACTAAATCCCTGGCAACAACACTGCTTTTCAGGTATCTTTGAGGCCGCATGAACGGCGCTTTCCTAATGGGAAAACAAGCCTTGTGCCATCAGTCTCCAGTTTCCTGGTTGACACGCAGCATACACGGAGGACCAGAGCTTCCTGGCTCTATGCAGTGTTCTGTTCCTGAAACGGGTGTTGAAGTCAGGTTCCTAGGAGTCTTGGAAATCTTACTACCGTGAAACTAAAGCAGGCCAGCCTTGAAGGCCTCAGGTAGCTGCTGCCTGCCTCCCGTTTTGTAAGGATATTCAGGGACTGACATGGAAGCTAGTGCTGCCCTTGACTTTCACTCTAGTTATAGAGCAGAGCAGAGTGAGCTCCCAACTAGGAAGTGGAAGCCCAAGGTTTCTTTCAGGAAAACTCGTTTTCTTCGCAGAAGCAGGCAGGCAGTGACTAAATCCCTGGCAACAACACTGCTTTTCAGGTATCTTTGAGGCCGCATGAACGGCGCTTTCCAAATGGGAAAACAAGCCTTGTGCCATCAGTTTCCAGTTTCTAGGTTGACACGCAGCATACACGGAGGACCAGAGCTTCCTGGCTCTATGCAGTGTTCTGTTACTGAAACGGGTGTTGAAGTAAGGTTCCTAGGATTCTTGGAAATCTTACTACCGTGAAACTAAAGCAGGCCAGCCTTGAAGGCCTCAGGTAGCTGCTGCCTGCCTCCCGTTTTGTAAGGATTTTCAGGGACTTACATGGAAGCTAGTGCTGCCCTTGACTTTCACTCTAGTTATAGAGCAGAGCAGGGTGAGCTTCCAACTAGGAAGTGGAAGCCCAATGTTTCTTTCAGGAAAACTCGTTTTCTTCGCAGAAGCAGGCAGGCAGTGACTAAATCCCCGGCAACAACACTGCTTTTCAGGTATCTTTGAGGCCGCATGAACGGCGCTTTCCTAATGTGAAAACTAGCCTTGTGTCATCAGTTTCCAGTTTCTAGGTTGACACGCAGCATACACGGAGGACCAGAGCTTCCTGGCTCTACGCAGTGTTCTTTTATCGAACGGGTGCTGTGGCAGGTCCCTAAGAGTCTTGAAAAGCTTACTACCGTGAAACTAAAGCAGAACAGTGAAGAAGGCCTCATGGAGCTGCTCCACGCCTCCCGTTTGGCAAGGCAAATCAGGGCCTTCCTTCGAGGCTAGGGCTCACGTTGACTTTCACTTTAGGTATAGAGCAGAGCAGGGTGAGCTTCCAACTAGGAACTGGAAGCACAAGGTTTCTTACCGGAAAACTCAGTATCTTCTCAGAACCATGCCGGCAGTGACTAAAACCCTGGCAACAACAATGCTTTTCAGGTATATTCGAGGCGGCATGAACGGAGCTTTCATAATGGGCAAACAAGCCTTGTGCCATCACTCTCCAGTTTGTAAGTTGATACGCAGCATACACGCAGGACCCAAGCTTCCTGGTTCTAGGCAGTTTTCTGATACCCAAACGGCTGCTTAAGCAAGGTCTCTAGCCGTCTTGAAAAGCTTACTCCCGTGAAACTAAAGCAGAACAGCATTGAAGGCCTCATGGAGCTGCTGCATGCCTCCCGTTTTGTAAGGCTATTCAGAACCTTACATCGAGGCTAGTCCTCTCCTTTCCTTTCATTTAGTTATAGAGCAGAGCAGGGTGAGCTTCCAACTAGGAACTGGAAGCACAAGGTTTCTTTCAGGAAAACTCAGTATCTTCTCAGAACCATGCCGGCAGTGACTAAAACCCTGGCAACAACAATGCTTTTCAGGTATATTCGAGGCGGCATGAACGGAGCTTTCATAATGGGCAAACAAGCCTTGTGCCATCACTCTCCAGTTTGTAAGTTGATACGCAGCATACACGCAGGACCCAAGCTTCCTGGTTCTAGGCAGTTTTCTGATACCCAAACGGCTGCTTAAGCAAGGTCTCTAGCCGTCTTGAAAAGCTTACTCCCGTGAAACTAAAGCAGAACAGCATTGAAGGCCTCATGGAGCTGCTGCATGCCTCCCGTTTTGTAAGGCTATTCAGAACCTTACATCGAGGCTAGTCCTCCCCTTTCCTTTCATTTAGTTATAGAGCAGAGCAGGGTGAGCTTCCAACTAGGAACTGGAAGCACAAGGTTTCTTTCAGGAAAACTCATTTTCTTCGCAGAAGCAGGCAGGCAGTGACTAAATCCCTGGCAACAACAATGCTTTTCAGGGATCTTTGAGGCCGCATGAACGGCGCTTTCCTAATGGGAAAACAAGCCTTGTGCCATCAGTCTCCAGTTTCCTGGTTGACACGCAGCATACACGGAGGACCAGAGCTTCCTGGCTCTATGCAGTGTTCTGTTACTGAAACGGGTGTTGAAGTCAGGTTCCTAGGAGTCTTGGAAATCTTACTACCGTGAAACTAAAGCAGGCCAGCCTTGAAGGCCTCAGGTAGCTGCTGCCTGCCTCCCGTTTTGTAAGGATATTCAGGGACTGACATGGAAGCTAGTGCTGCCCTTGACTTTCACTCTAGTTATAGAGCAGAGCAGGGTGAGCTCCCAACTAGGAAGTGGAAGCCCAAGGTTTCTTTCAGGAAAACTCGTTTTCTTCGCAGAAGCAGGCAGGCAGTGACTAAATCCCTGGCAACAACACTGCTTTTCAGGTATCTTTGAGGCCGCATGAACGGCGCTTTCCTAATGGGAAAACAAGCCTTGTGCCATCAGTCTCCAGTTTCCTGGTTGACACGCAGCATACACGGAGGACCAGAGCTTCCTGGCTCTATGCAGTGTTCTGTTCCTGAAACGGGTGTTGAAGTCAGGTTCCTAGGAATCTTGGAAATCTTACTACCGTGAAACTAAAGCAGGCCAGCCTTGAAGGCCTCAGGTAGCTGCTGCCTGCCTCCCGTTTTGTAAGGATATTCAGGGACTGACATGGAAGCTAGTGCTGCCCTTGACTTTCACTCTAGTTATAGAGCAGAGCAGAGTGAGCTCCCAACTAGGAAGTGGAAGCCCAAGGTTTCTTTCAGGAAAACTCGTTTTCTTCGCAGAAGCAGGCAGGCAGTGACTAAATCCCTGGCAACAACACTGCTTTTCAGGTATCTTTGAGGCCGCATGAACGGCGCTTTCCAAATGGGAAAACAAGCCTTGTGCCATCAGTTTCCAGTTTCTAGGTTGACACGCAGCATACACGGAGGACCAGAGCTTCCTGGCTCTATGCAGTGTTCTGTTACTGAAACGGGTGTTGAAGTAAGGTTCCTAGGATTCTTGGAAATCTTACTACCGTGAAACTAAAGCAGGCCAGCCTTGAAGGCCTCAGGTAGCTGCTGCCTGCCTCCCGTTTTGTAAGGATATTCAGGGACTTACATGGAAGCTAGTGCTGCCCTTGACTTTCACTCTAGTTATAGAGCAGAGCAGGGTGAGCTTCCAACTAGGAAGTGGAAGCCCAATGTTTCTTTCAGGAAAACTCGTTTTCTTCGCAGAAGCAGGCAGGCAGTGACTAAATCCCCGGCAACAACACTGCTTTTCAGGTATCTTTGAGGCCGCATGAACGGCGCTTTCCTAATGTGAAAACTAGCCTTGTGTCATCAGTTTCCAGTTTCTAGGTTGACACGCAGCATACACGGAGGACCAGAGCTTCCTGGCTCTACGCAGTGTTCTTTTATCGAACGGGTGCTGTGGCAGGTCCCTAAGAGTCTTGAAAAGCTTACTACCGTGAAACTAAAGCAGAACAGTGAAGAAGGCCTCATGGAGCTGCTCCACGCCTCCCGTTTGGCAAGGCAAATCAGGGCCTTCCTTCGAGGCTAGGGCTCACGTTGACTTTCACTTTAGGTATAGAGCAGAGCAGGGTGAGATTCCAACTAGGAACTGGAAGCACAAGGTTTCTTACCGGAAAACTCAGTATCTTCTCAGAACCATGCCGGCAGTGACTAAAACCCTGGCAACAACAATGCTTTTCAGGTATATTCGAGGCGGCATGAACGGAGCTTTCATAATGGGCAAACAAGCCTTGTGCCATCACTCTCCAGTTTGTAAGTTGATACGCAGCATACACGCAGGACCCAAGCTTCCTGGTTCTAGGCAGTTTTCTGATACCCAAACGGCTGCTTAAGCAAGGTCTCTAGCCGTCTTGAAAAGCTTACTCCCGTGAAACTAAAGCAGAACAGCATTGAAGGCCTCATGGAGCTGCTGCATGCCTCCCGTTTTGTAAGGCTATTCAGAACCTTACATCGAGGCTAGTCCTCTCCTTTCCTTTCATTTAGTTATAGAGCAGAGCAGGGTGAGCTTCCAACTAGGAACTGGAAGCACAAGGTTTCTTTCAGGAAAACTCAGTATCTTCTCAGAACCATGCCGGCAGTGACTAAAACCCTGGCAACAACAATGCTTTTCAGGTATATTCGAGGCGGCATGAACGGAGCTTTCATAATGGGCAAACAAGCCTTGTGCCATCACTCTCCAGTTTGTAAGTTGATACGCAGCATACACGCAGGACCCAAGCTTCCTGGTTCTAGGCAGTTTTCTGATACCCAAACGGCTGCTTAAGCAAGGTCTCTAGCCGTCTTGAAAAGCTTACTCCCGTGAAACTAAAGCAGAACAGCATTGAAGGCCTCATGGAGCTGCTGCATGCCTCCCGTTTTGTAAGGCTATTCAGAACCTTACATCGAGGCTAGTCCTCCCCTTTCCTTTCATTTAGTTATAGAGCAGAGCAGGGTGAGCTTCCAACTAGGAACTGGAAGCACAAGGTTTCTTTCAGGAAAACTCATTTTCTTCGCAGAAGCAGGCAGGCAGTGACTAAATCCCTGGCAACAACAATGCTTTTCAGGGATCTTTGAGGCCGCATGAACGGCGCTTTCCTAATGGGAAAACAAGCCTTGTGCCATCAGTCTCCAGTTTCTAGGTTGACACGCAGCATACACGGAGGACCAGAGCTTCCTGGCTCTATGCAGTGTTCTGTTACTGAAACGGGTGTTGAAGTCAGGTTCCTAGGAGTCTTGGAAATCTTACTACCGTTAAACTAAAGCAGGCCAGCCTTGAAGGCCTCAGGTAGCTGCTGCCTGCCTCCCGTTTTGTAAGGATATTCAGGGACTTACATGGAAGCTAGTGCTGCCCTTGACTTTCACTCTAGTGATAGAGCAGAGCAGGGTGAGCTCCCAACTAGGAAGTGGAAGCCCAAGGTTTCTTTCAGGAAAACTGGTTTTCTTCGCAGAAGCAGGCAGGCAGTGACTAAATCCCTGGCAACAACACTGCTTTTCAGGTATCTTTGAGGCCGCATGAACGGCGCTTTCCAAATGGGAAAACAAGCCTTGTGCCATCAGTTTCCAGTTTCTAGGTTGACACGCAGCATACACGGAGGACCAGAGCTTCCTGGCTCTATGCAGTGTTGTTACTGAAACGGGTGTTGAAGTAAGGTTCCTAGGATTCTTGGAAATCTTACTACCGTGAAACTAAAGCAGGCCAGCCTTGAAGGCCTCAGGTAGCTGCTGCCTGCCTCCCGTTTTGTAAGGATTTTCAGGGACTTACATGGAAGCTAGTGCTGCCCTTGACTTTCACTCTAGTTATAGAGCAGAGCAGGGTGAGCTTCCAACTAGGAAGTGGAAGCCCAATGTTTCTTTCAGGAAAACTCGTTTTCTTCGCAGAAGCAGGCAGGCAGTGACTAAATCCCCGGCAACAACACTGCTTTTCAGGTATCTTTGAGGCCGCATGAACGGCGCTTTCCTAATGTGAAACTAGCCTTGTGTCATCAGTTTCCAGTTTCTAGGTTGACACGGAGCATACACGGAGGACCAGAGCTTCCTGGCTCTATGCAGTGTTCTTTTATCGAACGGGTGCTGTGGCAGGTCACTAAGAGTCTTGAAAAGCTTACTACCGTGAAACTAAAGCAGAACAGTGAAGAAGGCCTCATGGAGCTGCTCCACGCCTCCCGTTTGGCAAGGCAAATCAGGGCCTTCCTTCGAGGCTAGGGCTCACGTTGACTTTCACTTTAGGTATAGAGCAGAGCAGGGTGAGCTTCCAACTAGGAACTGGAAGCACAAGGTTTCTTACCGGAAAACTCAGTATCTTCTCAGAACCATGCCGGCAGTGACTAAAACCCTGGCAACAACAATGCTTTTCAGGTATATTCGAGGCGGCATGAACGGAGCTTTCATAATGGGCAAACAAGCCTTGTGCCATCACTCTCCAGTTTGTAAGTTGATACGCAGCATACACGCAGGACCCAAGCTTCCTGGTTCTAGGCAGTTTTCTGATACCCAAACGGCTGCTTAAGCAAGGTCTCTAGCCGTCTTGAAAAGCTTACTCCCGTGAAACTAAAGCAGAACAGCATTGAAGGCCTCATGGAGCTGCTGCATGCCTCCCGTTTTGTAAGGCTATTCAGAACTTTACATCGAGGCTAGTCCTCTCCTTTCCTTTCATTTAGTTATAGAGCAGAGCAGGGTGAGCTTCCAACTAGGAACTGGAAGCACAAGGTTTCTTTCAGGAAAACTCAGTATCTTCTCAGAACCATGCCGGCAGTGACTAAAACCCTGGCAACAACAATGCTTTTCAGGTATATTCGAGGCGGCATGAACGGAGCTTTCATAATGGGCAAACAAGCCTTGTGCCATCACTCTCCAGTTTGTAAGTTGATACGCAGCATACACGCAGGACCCAAGCTTCCTGGTTCTAGGCAGTTTTCTGATACCCAAACGGCTGCTTAAGCAAGGTCTCTAGCCGTCTTGAAAAGCTTACTCCCGTGAAACTAAAGCAGAACAGCATTGAAGGCCTCATGGAGCTGCTGCATGCCTCCCGTTTTGTAAGGCTATTCAGAACCTTACATCGAAGCTAGTCCTCCCCTTTCCTTTCATTTAGTTATAGAGCAGAGCAGGGTGAGCTTCCAACTAGGAACTGGAAGCACAAGGTTTCTTTCAGGAAAACTCATTTTCTTCGCAGAATCAGGCAGGCAGTGACTAAATCCCTGGCAACAACAATGCTTTTCAGGGATCTTTGAGGCCGCATGAACGGCGCTTTCCTAATGGGAAAACAAGCCTTGTGCCATCAGTCTCCAGTTTCTAGGTTGACACGCAGCATACACGGAGGACCAGAGCTTCCTGGCTCTATGCAGTGTTCTGTTACTGAAACGGGTGTTGAAGTCAGGTTCCTAGGAGTCTTGGAAATCTTACTACCGTTAAACTAAAGCAGGCCAGCCTTGAAGGCCTCAGGTAGCTGCTGCCTGCCTCCCGTTTTGTAAGGATATTCAGGGACTTACATGGAAGCTAGTGCTGCCCTTGACTTTCACTCTAGTTATAGAGCAGAGCAGGGTGAGCTCCCAACTAGGAAGTGGAAGCCCAAGGTTTCTTTCAGGAAAACTCGTTTTCTTCGCAGAAGCAGGCAGGCAGTGACTAAATCCCTGGCAACAACACTGCTTTTCAGGTATCTTTGAGGCCGCATGAACGGCGCTTTCCAAATGGGAAAACAAGCCTTGTGCCATCAGTTTCCAGTTTCTAGGTTGACACGCAGCATACACGGAGGACCAGAGCTTCCTGGCTCTATGCAGTGTTCTGTTACTGAAACGGGTGTTGAAGTAAGGTTCCTAGGAGTCTTGGAAATCTTACTACCGTGAAACTAAAGCAGGCCAGCCTTGAAGGCCTCAGGTAGCTGCTGCCTGCCTCCCGTTTTGTAAGGATTTTCAGGGACTTACATGGAAGCTAGTGCTGCCCTTGACTTTCACTCTAGTTATAGAGCAGAGCAGGGTGAGCTCCCAACTAGGAAGTGGAAGCCCAAGGTTTCTTTCAGGAAAACTCGTTTTCTTCGCAGAAGCAGGCAGGCAGTGACTAAATCCCTGGCAACAACACTGCTTTTCAGGTATCTTTGAGGCCGCATGAACGGCGCTTTCCTAATGTGAAAACTAGCCTTGTGTCATCAGTTTCCAGTTTCTAGGTTGACACGGAGCATACACGGAGGACCAGAGCTTCCTGGCTCTATGCAGTGTTCTTTTATCGAACGGGTGCTGTGGCAGGTCCCTAAGAGTCTTGAAAAGCTTACTACCGTGAAACTAAAGCAGAACAGTGAAGAAGGCCTCATGGAGCTGCTCCACGCCTCCCGTTTGGCAAGGCAAATCAGGGCCTTCCTTCGAGGCTAGGGCTCACGTTGACTTTCACTTTAGGTATAGAGCAGAGCAGGGTGAGCTTCCAACTAGGAACTGGAAGCACAAGGTTTCTTACCGGAAAACTCAGTATCTTCTCAGAACCATGCCGGCAGTGACTAAAACCCTGGCAACAACAATGCTTTTCAGGTATATTCGAGGCGGCATGAACGGAGCTTTCATAATGGGCAAACAAGCCTTGTGCCATCACTCTCCAGTTTGTAAGTTGATACGCAGCATACACGCAGGACCCAAGCTTCCTGGTTCTAGGCAGTTTTCTGATACCCAAACGGCTGCTTAAGCAAGGTCTCTAGCCGTCTTGAAAAGCTTACTCCCGTGAAACTAAAGCAGAACAGCATTGAAGGCCTCATGGAGCTGCTGCATGCCTCCCGTTTTGTAAGGCTATTCAGAACCTTACATCGAGGCTAGTCCTCCCCTTTCCTTTCATTTAGTTATAGAGCAGAGCAGGGTGAGCTTCCAACTAGGAACTGGAAGCACAAGGTTTCTTTCAGGAAAACTCATTTTCTTCGCAGAATCAGGCAGGCAGTGACTAAATCCCTGGCAACAACAATGCTTTTCAGGGATCTTTGAGGCCGCATGAACGGCGCTTTCCTAATGGGAAAACAAGCCTTGTGCCATCAGTCTCCAGTTTCTAGGTTGACACGCAGCATACACGGAGGACCAGAGCTTCCTGGCTCTATGCAGTGTTCTGTTACTGAAACGGGTGTTGAAGTCAGGTTCCTAGGAGTCTTGGAAATCTTACTACCGTTAAACTAAAGCAGGCCAGCCTTGAAGGCCTCAGGTAGCTGCTGCCTGCCTCCCGTTTTGTAAGGATATTCAGGGACTTACATGGAAGCTAGTGCTGCCCTTGACTTTCAGTCTAGTGATAGAGCAGAGCAGGGTGAGCTCCCAACTAGGAAGTGGAAGCCCAAGGTTTCTTTCAGGAAAACTCGTTTTCTTCGCAGAAGCAGGCAGGCAGTGACTAAATCCCTGGCAACAACACTGCTTTTCAGGTATCTTTGAGGCCGCATGAACGGCGCTTTCCAAATGGGAAAACAAGCCTTGTGCCATCAGTTTCCAGTTTCTAGGTTGACACGCAGCATACACGGAGGACCAGAGCTTCCTGTCTCTATGCAGTGTTCTGTTACTGAAGCGGGTGTTGAAGTAAGGTTCCTAGGATTCTTGGAAATCTTACTACCGTGAAACTAAAGCAGGCCAGCCTTGAAGGCCTCAGGTAGCTGCTGCCTGCCTCCCGTTTTGTAAGGATATTCAGGGACTTACATGGAAGCTAGTGCTGCCCTTGACTTTCACTCTAGTTATAGAGCAGAGCAGGGTGAGCTTCCAACTAGGAAGTGGAAGCCCAATGTTTCTTTCAGGAAAACTCGTTTTCTTCGCAGAAGCAGGCAGGCAGTGACTAAATCCCCGGCAACAACACTGCTTTTCAGGTATCTTTGAGGCCGCATGAACGGCGCTTTCCTAATGTGAAAACTAGCCTTGTGTCATCAGTTTCCAGTTTCTAGGTTGACACGCAGCATACACGGAGGACCAGAGCTTCCTGGCTCTATGCAGTGTTCTTTTATCGAACGGGTGCTGTGGCAGGTCCCTAAGAGTCTTGAAAAGCTTACTACCGTGAAACTAAAGCAGAACAGTGAAGAAGGCCTCATGGAGCTGCTCCACGCCTCCCGTTTGGCAAGGCAAATCAGGGCCTTCCTTCGAGGCTAGGGCTCACGTTGACTTTCACTTTAGGTATAGAGCAGAGCAGGGTGAGCTTCCAACTAGGAACTGGAAGCACAAGGTTTCTTACCGGAAAACTCAGTATCTTCTCAGAACCATGCCGGCAGTGACTAAAACCCTGGCAACAACAATGCTTTTCAGGTATATTCGAGGCGGCATGAACGGAGCTTTCATAATGGGCAAACAAGCCTTGTGCCATCACTCTCCAGTTTGTAAGTTGATACGCAGCATACACGCAGGACCCAAGCTTCCTGGTTCTAGGCAGTTTTCTGATACCCAAACGGCTGCTTAAGCAAGGTCTCTAGCCGTCTTGAAAAGCTTACTCCCGTGAAACTAAAGCAGAACAGCATTGAAGGCCTCATGGAGCTGCTGCATGCCTCCCGTTTTGTAAGGCTATTCAGAACCTTACATCGAGGCTAGTCCTCCCCTTTCCTTTCATTTAGTTATAGAGCAGAGCAGGGTGAGCTTCCAACTAGGAACTGGAAGCACAAGGTTTCTTTCAGGAAAACTCATTTTCTTCGCAGAATCAGGCAGGCAGTGACTAAATCCCTGGCAACAACAATGCTTTTCAGGGATCTTTGAGGCCGCATGAACGGCGCTTTCCTAATGGGAAAACAAGCCTTGTGCCATCAGTCTCCAGTTTCTAGGTTGACACGCAGCATACACGGAGGACCAGAGCTTCCTGGCTCTATGCAGTGTTCTGTTACTGAAACGGGTGTTGAAGTCAGGTTCCTAGGAGTCTTGGAAATCTTACTACCGTTAAACTAAAGCAGGCCAGCCTTGAAGGCCTCAGGTAGCTGCTGCCTGCCTCCCGTTTTGTAAGGATATTCAGGGACTTACATGGAAGCTAGTGCTGCCCTTGACTTTCACTCTAGTGATAGAGCAGAGCAGGGTGAGCTCCCAACTAGGAAGTGGAAGCCCAAGGTTTCTTTCAGGAAAACTCGTTTTCTTCGCAGAAGCAGGCAGGCAGTGACTAAATCCCTGGCAACAACACTGCTTTTCAGGTATCTTTGAGGCCGCATGAACGGCGCTTTCCAAATGGGAAAACAAGCCTTGTGCCATCAGTTTCCAGTTTGTAGGTTGACACGCAGCATACACGGAGGACCAGAGCTTCCTGGATCTATGCAGTGTTGTTACTGAAACGGGTGTTGAAGTAAGGTTCCTAGGATTCTTGGAAATCTTACTACCGTGAAACTAAAGCAGGCCAGCCTTGAAGGCCTCAGGTAGCTGCTGCCTGCCTCCCGTTTTGTAAGGATATTCAGGGACTTACATGGAAGCTAGTGCTGCCCTTGACTTTCACTCTAGTTATAGAGCAGAGCAGGGTGAGCTTCCAACTAGGAAGTGGAAGCCCAATGTTTCTTTCAGGAAAACTCGTTTTCTTCGCAGAAGCAGGCAGGCAGTGACTAAATCCCCGGCAACAACACTGCTTTTCAGGTATCTTTGAGGCCGCATGAACGGCGCTTTCCTAATGTGAAAACTAGCCTTGTGTCATCAGTTTCCAGTTTCTAGGTTGACACGCAGCATACACGGAGGACCAGAGCTTCCTGGCTCTATGCAGTGTTCTTTTATCGAACGGGTGCTGTGGCAGGTCCCTAAGAGTCTTGAAAAGCTTACTACCGTGAAACTAAAGCAGAACAGTGAAGAAGGCCTCATGGAGCTGCTCCACGCCTCCCGTTTGGCAAGGCAAATCAGGGCCTTCCTTCGAGGCTAGGGCTCACGTTGACTTTCACTTTAGGTATAGAGCAGAGCAGGGTGAGCTTCCAACTAGGAACTGGAAGCACAAGGTTTCTTACCGGAAAACTCAGTATCTTCTCAGAACCATGCCGGCAGTGACTAAAACCCTGGCAACAACAATGCTTTTCAGGTATATTCGAGGCGGCATGAACGGAGCTTTCATAATGGGCAAGCAAGCCTTGTGCCATCACTCTCCAGTTTGTAAGTTGATACGCAGCATACACGCAGGACCCAAGCTTCCTGGTTCTAGGCAGTTTTCTGATACCCAAACGGCTGCTTAAGCAAGGTCTCTAGCCGTCTTGAAAAGCTTACTCCCGTGAAACTAAAGCAGAACAGCATTGAAGGCCTCATGGAGCTGCTGCATGCCTCCCGTTTTGTAAGGCTATTCAGAACCTTACATCGAGGCTAGTCCTCCCCTTTCCTTTCATTTAGTTATAGAGCAGAGCAGGGTGAGCTTCCAACTAGGAACTGGAAGCACAAGGTTTCTTTCAGGAAAACTCATTTTCTTCGCAGAATCAGGCAGGCAGTGACTAAATCCCTGGCAACAACAATGCTTTTCAGGGATCTTTGAGGCCGCATGAACGGCGCTTTCCTAATGGGAAAACAAGCCTTGTGCCATCAGTCTCCAGTTTCTAGGTTGACACGCAGCATACACGGAGGACCAGAGCTTCCTGGCTCTATGCAGTGTTCTGTTACTGAAACGGGTGTTGAAGTCAGGTTCCTAGGAGTCTTGGAAATCTTACTACCGTGAAACTAAAGCAGGCCAGCCTAGAAGGCCTCAGGTAGCTGCTGCCTGCCTCCCGTTTTGTAAGGATATTCAGGGACTTACATGGAAGCTAGTGCTGCCCTTGACTTTCAGTCTAGTGATAGAGCAGAGCAGGGTGAGCTCCCAACTAGGAAGTGGAAGCCCAAGGTTTCTTTCAGGAAAACTCGTTTTCTTCGCAGAAGCAGGCAGGCAGTGACTAAATCCCTGGCAACAACACTGCTTTTCAGGTATCTTTGAGGCCGCATGAACGGCGCTTTCCAAATGGGAAAACAAGCCTTGTGCCATCAGTTTCCAGTTTCTAGGTTGACACGCAGCATACACGGAGGACCAGAGCTTCCTGTCTCTATGCAGTGTTCTGTTACTGAAGCGGTTGTTGAAGTAAGGTTCCTAGGATTCTTGGAAATCTTACTACCGTGAAACTAAAGCAGGCCAGCCTTGAAGGCCTCAGGTAGCTGCTGCCTGCCTCCCGTTTTGTAAGGATATTCAGGGACTTACATGGAAGCTAGTGCTGCCCTTGACTTTCACTCTAGTTATAGAGCAGAGCAGGGTGAGCTTCCAACTAGGAAGTGGAAGCCCAATGTTTCTTTCAGGAAAACTCGTTTTCTTCGCAGAAGCAGGCAGGCAGTGACTAAATCCCCGGCAACAACACTGCTTTTCAGGTATCTTTGAGGCCGCATGAACGGCGCTTTCCTAATGTGAAAACTAGCCTTGTGTCATCAGTTTCCAGTTTCTAGGTTGACACGCAGCATACACGGAGGACCAGAGCTTCCTGGCTCTATGCAGTGTTCTTTTATCGAACGGGTGCTGTGGCAGGTCCCTAAGAGTCTTGAAAAGCTTACTACCGTGAAACTAAAGCAGAACAGTGAAGAAGGCCTCATGGAGCTGCTCCACGCCTCCCGTTTGGCAAGGCAAATCAGGGCCTTCCTTCGAGGCTAGGGCTCACGTTGACTTTCACTTTAGGTATAGAGCAGAGCAGGGTGAGCTTCCAACTAGGAACTGGAAGCACAAGGTTTCTTACCGGAAAACTCAGTATCTTCTCAGAACCATGCCGGCAGTGACTAAAACCCTGGCAACAACAATGCTTTTCAGGTATATTCGAGGCGGCATGAACGGAGCTTTCATAATGGGCAAACAAGCCTTGTGCCATCACTCTCCAGTTTGTAAGTTGATACGCAGCATACACGCAGGACCCAAGCTTCCTGGTTCTAGGCAGTTTTCTGATACCCAAACGGCTGCTTAAGCAAGGTCTCTAGCCGTCTTGAAAAGCTTACTCCCGTGAAACTAAAGCAGAACAGCATTGAAGGCCTCATGGAGCTGCTGCATGCCTCCCGTTTTGTAAGGCTATTCAGAACCTTACATCGAGGCTAGTCCTCCCCTTTCCTTTCATTTAGTTATAGAGCAGAGCAGGGTGAGCTTCCAACTAGGAACTGGAAGCACAAGGTTTCTTTCAGGAAAACTCATTTTCTTCGCAGAATCAGGCAGGCAGTGACTAAATCCCTGGCAACAACAATGCTTTTCAGGGATCTTTGAGGCCGCATGAACGGCGCTTTCCTAATGGGAAAACAAGCCTTGTGCCATCAGTCTCCAGTTTCTAGGTTGACACGCAGCATACACGGAGGACCAGAGCTTCCTGGCTCTATGCAGTGTTCTGTTACTGAAACGGGTGTTGAAGTCAGGTTCCTAGGAGTCTTGGAAATCTTACTACCGTTAAACTAAAGCAGGCCAGCCTAGAAGGCCTCAGGTAGCTGCTGCCTGCCTCCCGTTTTGTAAGGATATTCAGGGACTTACATGGAAGCTAGTGCTGCCCTTGACTTTCAGTCTAGTGATAGAGCAGAGCAGGGTGAGCTCCCAACTAGGAAGTGGAAGCCCAAGGTTTCTTTCAGGAAAACTCGTTTTCTTCGCAGAAGCAGGCAGGCAGTGACTAAATCCCTGGCAACAACACTGCTTTTCAGGTATCTTTGAGGCCGCATGAACGGCGCTTTCCAAATGGGAAAACAAGCCTTGTGCCATCAGTTTCCAGTTTCTAGGTTGACACGCAGCATACACGGAGGACCAGAGCTTCCTGTCTCTATGCAGTGTTCTGTTACTGAAGCGGGTGTTGAAGTAAGGTTCCTAGGATTCTTGGAAATCTTACTACCGTGAAACTAAAGCAGGCCAGCCTTGAAGGCCTCAGGTAGCTGCTGCCTGCCTCCCGTTTTGTAAGGATATTCAGGGACTTACATGGAAGCTAGTGCTGCCCTTGACTTTCACTCTAGTTATAGAGCAGAGCAGGGTGAGCTTCCAACTAGGAAGTGGAAGCCCAATGTTTCTTTCAGGAAAACTCGTTTTCTTCGCAGAAGCAGGCAGGCAGTGACTAAATCCCCGGCAACAACACTGCTTTTCAGGTATCTTTGAGGCCGCATGAACGGCGCTTTCCTAATGTGAAAACTAGCCTTGTGTCATCAGTTTCCAGTTTCTAGGTTGACACGCAGCATACACGGAGGACCAGAGCTTCCTGGCTCTATGCAGTGTTCTTTTATCGAACGGGTGCTGTGGCAGGTCCCTAAGAGTCTTGAAAAGCTTACTACCGTGAAACTAAAGCAGAACAGTGAAGAAGGCCTCATGGAGCTGCTCCACGCCTCCCGTTTGGCAAGGCAAATCAGGGCCTTCCTTCGAGGCTAGGGCTCACGTTGACTTTCACTTTAGGTATAGAGCAGAGCAGGGTGAGCTTCCAACTAGGAACTGGAAGCACAAGGTTTCTTACCGGAAAACTCAGTATCTTCTCAGAACCATGCCGGCAGTGACTAAAACCCTGGCAACAACAATGCTTTTCAGGTATATTCGAGGCGGCATGAACGGAGCTTTCATAATGGGCAAGCAAGCCTTGTGCCATCACTCTCCAGTTTGTAAGTTGATACGCAGCATACACGCAGGACCCAAGCTTCCTGGTTCTAGGCAGTTTTCTGATACCCAAACGGCTGCTTAAGCAAGGTCTCTAGCCGTCTTGAAAAGCTTACTCCCGTGAAACTAAAGCAGAACAGCATTGAAGGCCTCATGGAGCTGCTGCATGCCTCCCGTTTTGTAAGGCTATTCAGAACCTTACATCGAGGCTAGTCCTCCCCTTTCCTTTCATTTAGTTATAGAGCAGAGCAGGGTGAGCTTCCAACTAGGAACTGGAAGCACAAGGTTTCTTTCAGGAAAACTCATTTTCTTCGCAGAATCAGGCAGGCAGTGACTAAATCCCTGGCAACAACAATGCTTTTCAGGGATCTTTGAGGCCGCATGAACGGCGCTTTCCTAATGGGAAAACAAGCCTTGTGCCATCAGTCTCCAGTTTCTAGGTTGACACGCAGCATACACGGAGGACCAGAGCTTCCTGGCTCTATGCAGTGTTCTGTTACTGAAACGGGTGTTGAAGTCAGGTTCCTAGGAGTCTTGGAAATCTTACTACCGTGAAACTAAAGCAGGCCAGCCTAGAAGGCCTCAGGTAGCTGCTGCCTGCCTCCCGTTTTGTAAGGATATTCAGGGACTTACATGGAAGCTAGTGCTGCCCTTGACTTTCAGTCTAGTGATAGAGCAGAGCAGGGTGAGCTCCCAACTAGGAAGTGGAAGCCCAAGGTTTCTTTCAGGAAAACTCGTTTTCTTCGCAGAAGCAGGCAGGCAGTGACTAAATCCCTGGCAACAACACTGCTTTTCAGGTATCTTTGAGGCCGCATGAACGGCGCTTTCCAAATGGGAAAACAAGCCTTGTGCCATCAGTTTCCAGTTTCTAGGTTGACACGCAGCATACACGGAGGACCAGAGCTTCCTGTCTCTATGCAGTGTTCTGTTACTGAAGCGGGTGTTGAAGTAAGGTTCCTAGGATTCTTGGAAATCTTACTACCGTGAAACTAAAGCAGGCCAGCCTTGAAGGCCTCAGGTAGCTGCTGCCTGCCTCCCGTTTTGTAAGGATATTCAGGGACTTACATGGAAGCTAGTGCTGCCCTTGACTTTCACTCTAGTTATAGAGCAGAGCAGGGTGAGCTTCCAACTAGGAAGTGGAAGCCCAATGTTTCTTTCAGGAAAACTCGTTTTCTTCGCAGAAGCAGGCAGGCAGTGACTAAATCCCCGGCAACAACACTGCTTTTCAGGTATCTTTGAGGCCGCATGAACGGCGCTTTCCTAATGTGAAAACTAGCCTTGTGTCATCAGTTTCCAGTTTCTAGGTTGACACGCAGCATACACGGAGGACCAGAGCTTCCTGGCTCTATGCAGTGTTCTTTTATCGAACGGGTGCTGTGGCAGGTCCCTAAGAGTCTTGAAAAGCTTACTACCGTGAAACTAAAGCAGAACAGTGAAGAAGGCCTCATGGAGCTGCTCCACGCCTCCCGTTTGGCAAGGCAAATCAGGGCCTTCCTTCGAGGCTAGGGCTCACGTTGACTTTCACTTTAGGTATAGAGCAGAGCAGGGTGAGCTTCCAACTAGGAACTGGAAGCACAAGGTTTCTTACCGGAAAACTCAGTATCTTCTCAGAACCATGCCGGCAGTGACTAAAACCCTGGCAACAACAATGCTTTTCAGGTATATTCGAGGCGGCATGAACGGAGCTTTCATAATGGGCAAGCAAGCCTTGTGCCATCACTCTCCAGTTTGTAAGTTGATACGCAGCATACACGCAGGACCCAAGCTTCCTGGTTCTAGGCAGTTTTCTGATACCCAAACGGCTGCTTAAGCAAGGTCTCTAGCCGTCTTGAAAAGCTTACTCCCGTGAAACTAAAGCAGAACAGCATTGAAGGCCTCATGGAGCTGCTGCATGCCTCCCGTTTTGTAAGGCTATTCAGAACCTTACATCGAGGCTAGTCCTCCCCTTTCCTTTCATTTAGTTATAGAGCAGAGCAGGGTGAGCTTCCAACTAGGAACTGGAAGCACAAGGTTTCTTTCAGGAAAACTCATTTTCTTCGCAGAATCAGGCAGGCAGTGACTAAATCCCTGGCAACAACAATGCTTTTCAGGGATCTTTGAGGCCGCATGAACGGCGCTTTCCTAATGGGAAAACAAGCCTTGTGCCATCAGTCTCCAGTTTCTAGGTTGACACGCAGCATACACGGAGGACCAGAGCTTCCTGGCTCTATGCAGTGTTCTGTTACTGAAACGGGTGTTGAAGTCAGGTTCCTAGGAGTCTTGGAAATCTTACTACCGTGAAACTAAAGCAGGCCAGCCTAGAAGGCCTCAGGTAGCTGCTGCCTGCCTCCCGTTTTGTAAGGATATTCAGGGACTTACATGGAAGCTAGTGCTGCCCTTGACTTTCAGTCTAGTGATAGAGCAGAGCAGGGTGAGCTCCCAACTAGGAAGTGGAAGCCCAAGGTTTCTTTCAGGAAAACTCGTTTTCTTCGCAGAAGCAGGCAGGCAGTGACTAAATCCCTGGCAACAACACTGCTTTTCAGGTATCTTTGAGGCCGCATGAACGGCGCTTTCCAAATGGGAAAACAAGCCTTGTGCCATCAGTTTCCAGTTTCTAGGTTGACACGCAGCATACACGGAGGACCAGAGCTTCCTGTCTCTATGCAGTGTTCTGTTACTGAAGCGGGTGTTGAAGTAAGGTTCCTAGGATTCTTGGAAATCTTACTACCGTGAAACTAAAGCAGGCCAGCCTTGAAGGCCTCAGGTAGCTGCTGCCTGCCTCCCGTTTTGTAAGGATATTCAGGGACTTACATGGAAGCTAGTGCTGCCCTTGACTTTCACTCTAGTTATAGAGCAGAGCAGGGTGAGCTTCCAACTAGGAAGTGGAAGCCCAATGTTTCTTTCAGGAAAACTCGTTTTCTTCGCAGAAGCAGGCAGGCAGTGACTAAATCCCCGGCAACAACACTGCTTTTCAGGTATCTTTGAGGCCGCATGAACGGCGCTTTCCTAATGTGAAAACTAGCCTTGTGTCATCAGTTTCCAGTTTCTAGGTTGACACGCAGCATACACGGAGGACCAGAGCTTCCTGGCTCTATGCAGTGTTCTTTTATCGAACGGGTGCTGTGGCAGGTCCCTAAGAGTCTTGAAAAGCTTACTACCGTGAAACTAAAGCAGAACAGTGAAGAAGGCCTCATGGAGCTGCTCCACGCCTCCCGTTTGGCAAGGCAAATCAGGGCCTTCCTTCGAGGCTAGGGCTCACGTTGACTTTCACTTTAGGTATAGAGCAGAGCAGGGTGAGCTTCCAACTAGGAACTGGAAGCACAAGGTTTCTTACCGGAAAACTCAGTATCTTCTCAGAACCATGCCGGCAGTGACTAAAACCCTGGCAACAACAATGCTTTTCAGGTATATTCGAGGCGGCATGAACGGAGCTTTCATAATGGGCAAACAAGCCTTGTGCCATCACTCTCCAGTTTGTAAGTTGATACGCAGCATACACGCAGGACCCAAGCTTCCTGGTTCTAGGCAGTTTTCTGATACCCAAACGGCTGCTTAAGCAAGGTCTCTAGCCGTCTTGAAAAGCTTACTCCCGTGAAACTAAAGCAGAACAGCATTGAAGGCCTCATGGAGCTGCTGCATGCCTCCCGTTTTGTAAGGCTATTCAGAACCTTACATCGAGGCTAGTCCTCCCCTTTCCTTTCATTTAGTTATAGAGCAGAGCAGGGTGAGCTTCCAACTAGGAACTGGAAGCACAAGGTTTCTTTCAGGAAAACTCATTTTCTTCGCAGAATCAGGCAGGCAGTGACTAAATCCCTGGCAACAACAATGCTTTTCAGGGATCTTTGAGGCCGCATGAACGGCGCTTTCCTAATGGGAAAACAAGCCTTGTGCCATCAGTCTCCAGTTTCTAGGTTGACACGCAGCATACACGGAGGACCAGAGCTTCCTGGCTCTATGCAGTGTTCTGTTACTGAAACGGGTGTTGAAGTCAGGTTCCTAGGAGTCTTGGAAATCTTACTACCGTGAAACTAAAGCAGGCCAGCCTAGAAGGCCTCAGGTAGCTGCTGCCTGCCTCCCGTTTTGTAAGGATATTCAGGGACTTACATGGAAGCTAGTGCTGCCCTTGACTTTCAGTCTAGTGATAGAGCAGAGCAGGGTGAGCTCCCAACTAGGAAGTGGAAGCCCAAGGTTTCTTTCAGGAAAACTCGTTTTCTTCGCAGAAGCAGGCAGGCAGTGACTAAATCCCTGGCAACAACACTGCTTTTCAGGTATCTTTGAGGCCGCATGAACGGCGCTTTCCAAATGGGAAAACAAGCCTTGTGCCATCAGTTTCCAGTTTCTAGGTTGACACGCAGCATACACGGAGGACCAGAGCTTCCTGTCTCTATGCAGTGTTCTGTTACTGAAGCGGGTGTTGAAGTAAGGTTCCTAGGATTCTTGGAAATCTTACTACCGTGAAACTAAAGCAGGCCAGCCTTGAAGGCCTCAGGTAGCTGCTGCCTGCCTCCCGTTTTGTAAGGATATTCAGGGACTTACATGGAAGCTAGTGCTGCCCTTGACTTTCACTCTAGTTATAGAGCAGAGCAGGGTGAGCTTCCAACTAGGAAGTGGAAGCCCAATGTTTCTTTCAGGAAAACTCGTTTTCTTCGCAGAAGCAGGCAGGCAGTGACTAAATCCCCGGCAACAACACTGCTTTTCAGGTATCTTTGAGGCCGCATGAACGGCGCTTTCCTAATGTGAAAACTAGCCTTGTGTCATCAGTTTCCAGTTTCTAGGTTGACACGCAGCATACACGGAGGACCAGAGCTTCCTGGCTCTATGCAGTGTTCTTTTATCGAACGGGTGCTGTGGCAGGTCCCTAAGAGTCTTGAAAAGCTTACTACCGTGAAACTAAAGCAGAACAGTGAAGAAGGCCTCATGGAGCTGCTCCACGCCTCCCGTTTGGCAAGGCAAATCAGGGCCTTCCTTCGAGGCTAGGGCTCACGTTGACTTTCACTTTAGGTATAGAGCAGAGCAGGGTGAGCTTCCAACTAGGAACTGGAAGCACAAGGTTTCTTACCGGAAAACTCAGTATCTTCTCAGAACCATGCCGGCAGTGACTAAAACCCTGGCAACAACAATGCTTTTCAGGTATATTCGAGGCGGCATGAACGGAGCTTTCATAATGGGCAAGCAAGCCTTGTGCCATCACTCTCCAGTTTGTAAGTTGATACGCAGCATACACGCAGGACCCAAGCTTCCTGGTTCTAGGCAGTTTTCTGATACCCAAACGGCTGCTTAAGCAAGGTCTCTAGCCGTCTTGAAAAGCTTACTCCCGTGAAACTAAAGCAGAACAGCATTGAAGGCCTCATGGAGCTGCTGCATGCCTCCCGTTTTGTAAGGCTATTCAGAACCTTACATCGAGGCTAGTCCTCCCCTTTCCTTTCATTTAGTTATAGAGCAGAGCAGGGTGAGCTTCCAACTAGGAACTGGAAGCACAAGGTTTCTTTCAGGAAAACTCATTTTCTTCGCAGAATCAGGCAGGCAGTGACTAAATCCCTGGCAACAACAATGCTTTTCAGGGATCTTTGAGGCCGCATGAACGGCGCTTTCCTAATGGGAAAACAAGCCTTGTGCCATCAGTCTCCAGTTTCTAGGTTGACACGCAGCATACACGGAGGACCAGAGCTTCCTGGCTCTATGCAGTGTTCTGTTACTGAAACGGGTGTTGAAGTCAGGTTCCTAGGAGTCTTGGAAATCTTACTACCGTGAAACTAAAGCAGGCCAGCCTAGAAGGCCTCAGGTAGCTGCTGCCTGCCTCCCGTTTTGTAAGGATATTCAGGGACTTACATGGAAGCTAGTGCTGCCCTTGACTTTCAGTCTAGTGATAGAGCAGAGCAGGGTGAGCTCCCAACTAGGAAGTGGAAGCCCAAGGTTTCTTTCAGGAAAACTCGTTTTCTTCGCAGAAGCAGGCAGGCAGTGACTAAATCCCTGGCAACAACACTGCTTTTCAGGTATCTTTGAGGCCGCATGAACGGCGCTTTCCAAATGGGAAAACAAGCCTTGTGCCATCAGTTTCCAGTTTCTAGGTTGACACGCAGCATACACGGAGGACCAGAGCTTCCTGGATCTATGCAGTGTTGTTACTGAAACGGGTGTTGAAGTAAGGTTCCTAGGATTCTTGGAAATCTTACTACCGTGAAACTAAAGCAGGCCAGCCTTGAAGGCCTCAGGTAGCTGCTGCCTGCCTCCCGTTTTGTAAGGATATTCAGGGACTTACATGGAAGCTAGTGCTGCCCTTGACTTTCACTCTAGTTATAGAGCAGAGCAGGGTGAGCTTCCAACTAGGAAGTGGAAGCCCAATGTTTCTTTCAGGAAAACTCGTTTTCTTCGCAGAAGCAGGCAGGCAGTGACTAAATCCCCGGCAACAACACTGCTTTTCAGGTATCTTTGAGGCCGCATGAACGGCGCTTTCCTAATGTGAAAACTAGCCTTGTGTCATCAGTTTCCAGTTTCTAGGTTGACACGCAGCATACACGGAGGACCAGAGCTTCCTGGCTCTATGCAGTGTTCTTTTATCGAACGGGTGCTGTGGCAGGTCCCTAAGAGTCTTGAAAAGCTTACTACCGTGAAACTAAAGCAGAACAGTGAAGAAGGCCTCATGGAGCTGCTCCACGCCTCCCGTTTGGCAAGGCAAATCAGGGCCTTCCTTCGAGGCTAGGGCTCACGTTGACTTTCACTTTAGGTATAGAGCAGAGCAGGGTGAGCTTCCAACTAGGAACTGGAAGCACAAGGTTTCTTACCGGAAAACTCAGTATCTTCTCAGAACCATGCCGGCAGTGACTAAAACCCTGGCAACAACAATGCTTTTCAGGTATATTCGAGGCGGCATGAACGGAGCTTTCATAATGGGCAAGCAAGCCTTGTGCCATCACTCTCCAGTTTGTAAGTTGATACGCAGCATACACGCAGGACCCAAGCTTCCTGGTTCTAGGCAGTTTTCTGATACCCAAACGGCTGCTTAAGCAAGGTCTCTAGCCGTCTTGAAAAGCTTACTCCCGTGAAACTAAAGCAGAACAGCATTGAAGGCCTCATGGAGCTGCTGCATGCCTCCCGTTTTGTAAGGCTATTCAGAACCTTACATCGAGGCTAGTCCTCCCCTTTCCTTTCATTTAGTTATAGAGCAGAGCAGGGTGAGCTTCCAACTAGGAACTGGAAGCACAAGGTTTCTTTCAGGAAAACTCATTTTCTTCGCAGAATCAGGCAGGCAGTGACTAAATCCCTGGCAACAACAATGCTTTTCAGGGATCTTTGAGGCCGCATGAACGGCGCTTTCCTAATGGGAAAACAAGCCTTGTGCCATCAGTCTCCAGTTTCTAGGTTGACACGCAGCATACACGGAGGACCAGAGCTTCCTGGCTCTATGCAGTGTTCTGTTACTGAAACGGGTGTTGAAGTCAGGTTCCTAGGAGTCTTGGAAATCTTACTACCGTGAAACTAAAGCAGGCCAGCCTAGAAGGCCTCAGGTAGCTGCTGCCTGCCTCCCGTTTTGTAAGGATATTCAGGGACTTACATGGAAGCTAGTGCTGCCCTTGACTTTCAGTCTAGTGATAGAGCAGAGCAGGGTGAGCTCCCAACTAGGAAGTGGAAGCCCAAGGTTTCTTTCAGGAAAACTCGTTTTCTTCGCAGAAGCAGGCAGGCAGTGACTAAATCCCTGGCAACAACACTGCTTTTCAGGTATCTTTGAGGCCGCATGAACGGCGCTTTCCAAATGGGAAAACAAGCCTTGTGCCATCAGTTTCCAGTTTCTAGGTTGACACGCAGCATACACGGAGGACCAGAGCTTCCTGTCTCTATGCAGTGTTCTGTTACTGAAGCGGGTGTTGAAGTAAGGTTCCTAGGATTCTTGGAAATCTTACTACCGTGAAACTAAAGCAGGCCAGCCTTGAAGGCCTCAGGTAGCTGCTGCCTGCCTCCCGTTTTGTAAGGATATTCAGGGACTTACATGGAAGCTAGTGCTGCCCTTGACTTTCACTCTAGTTATAGAGCAGAGCAGGGTGAGCTTCCAACTAGGAAGTGGAAGCCCAATGTTTCTTTCAGGAAAACTCGTTTTCTTCGCAGAAGCAGGCAGGCAGTGACTAAATCCCCGGCAACAACACTGCTTTTCAGGTATCTTTGAGGCCGCATGAACGGCGCTTTCCTAATGTGAAAACTAGCCTTGTGTCATCAGTTTCCAGTTTCTAGGTTGACACGCAGCATACACGGAGGACCAGAGCTTCCTGGCTCTATGCAGTGTTCTTTTATCGAACGGGTGCTGTGGCAGGTCCCTAAGAGTCTTGAAAAGCTTACTACCGTGAAACTAAAGCAGAACAGTGAAGAAGGCCTCATGGAGCTGCTCCACGCCTCCCGTTTGGCAAGGCAAATCAGGGCCTTCCTTCGAGGCTAGGGCTCACGTTGACTTTCACTTTAGGTATAGAGCAGAGCAGGGTGAGCTTCCAACTAGGAACTGGAAGCACAAGGTTTCTTACCGGAAAACTCAGTATCTTCTCAGAACCATGCCGGCAGTGACTAAAACCCTGGCAACAACAATGCTTTTCAGGTATATTCGAGGCGGCATGAACGGAGCTTTCATAATGGGCAAACAAGCCTTGTGCCATCACTCTCCAGTTTGTAAGTTGATACGCAGCATACACGCAGGACCCAAGCTTCCTGGTTCTAGGCAGTTTTCTGATACCCAAACGGCTGCTTAAGCAAGGTCTCTAGCCGTCTTGAAAAGCTTACTCCCGTGAAACTAAAGCAGAACAGCATTGAAGGCCTCATGGAGCTGCTGCATGCCTCCCGTTTTGTAAGGCTATTCAGAACCTTACATCGAGGCTAGTCCTCCCCTTTCCTTTCATTTAGTTATAGAGCAGAGCAGGGTGAGCTTCCAACTAGGAACTGGAAGCACAAGGTTTCTTTCAGGAAAACTCATTTTCTTCGCAGAATCAGGCAGGCAGTGACTAAATCCCTGGCAACAACAATGCTTTTCAGGGATCTTTGAGGCCGCATGAACGGCGCTTTCCTAATGGGAAAACAAGCCTTGTGCCATCAGTCTCCAGTTTCTAGGTTGACACGCAGCATACACGGAGGACCAGAGCTTCCTGGCTCTATGCAGTGTTCTGTTACTGAAACGGGTGTTGAAGTCAGGTTCCTAGGAGTCTTGGAAATCTTACTACCGTTAAACTAAAGCAGGCCAGCCTTGAAGGCCTCAGGTAGCTGCTGCCTGCCTCCCGTTTTGTAAGGATATTCAGGGACTTACATGGAAGCTAGTGCTGCCCTTGACTTTCACTCTAGTGATAGAGCAGAGCAGGGTGAGCTCCCAACTAGGAAGTGGAAGCCCAAGGTTTCTTTCAGGAAAACTCGTTTTCTTCGCAGAAGCAGGCAGGCAGTGACTAAATCCCTGGCAACAACACTGCTTTTCAGGTATCTTTGAGGCCGCATGAACGGCGCTTTCCAAATGGGAAAACAAGCCTTGTGCCATCAGTTTCCAGTTTCTAGGTTGACACGCAGCATACACGGAGGACCAGAGCTTCCTGGCTCTATGCAGTGTTGTTACTGAAACGGGTGTTGAAGTAAGGTTCCTAGGATTCTTGGAAATCTTACTACCGTGAAACTAAAGCAGGCCAGCCTTGAAGGCCTCAGGTAGCTGCTGCCTGCCTCCCGTTTTGTAAGGATTTTCAGGGACTTACATGGAAGCTAGTGCTGCCCTTGACTTTCACTCTAGTTATAGAGCAGAGCAGGGTGAGCTTCCAACTAGGAAGTGGAAGCCCAATGTTTCTTTCAGGAAAACTCGTTTTCTTCGCAGAAGCAGGCAGGCAGTGACTAAATCCCCGGCAACAACACTGCTTTTCAGGTATCTTTGAGGCCGCATGAACGGCGCTTTCCTAATGTGAAAACTAGCCTTGTGTCATCAGTTTCCAGTTTCTAGGTTGACACGGAGCATACACGGAGGACCAGAGCTTCCTGGCTCTATGCAGTGTTCTTTTATCGAACGGGTGCTGTGGCAGGTCACTAAGAGTCTTGAAAAGCTTACTACCGTGAAACTAAAGCAGAACAGTGAAGAAGGCCTCATGGAGCTGCTCCACGCCTCCCGTTTGGCAAGGCAAATCAGGGCCTTCCTTCGAGGCTAGGGCTCACGTTGACTTTCACTTTAGGTATAGAGCAGAGCAGGGTGAGCTTCCAACTAGGAACTGGAAGCACAAGGTTTCTTACCGGAAAACTCAGTATCTTCTCAGAACCATGCCGGCAGTGACTAAAACCCTGGCAACAACAATGCTTTTCAGGTATATTCGAGGCGGCATGAACGGAGCTTTCATAATGGGCAAACAAGCCTTGTGCCATCACTCTCCAGTTTGTAAGTTGATACGCAGCATACACGCAGGACCCAAGCTTCCTGGTTCTAGGCAGTTTTCTGATACCCAAACGGCTGCTTAAGCAAGGTCTCTAGCCGTCTTGAAAAGCTTACTCCCGTGAAACTAAAGCAGAACAGCATTGAAGGCCTCATGGAGCTGCTGCATGCCTCCCGTTTTGTAAGGCTATTCAGAACTTTACATCGAGGCTAGTCCTCTCCTTTCCTTTCATTTAGTTATAGAGCAGAGCAGGGTGAGCTTCCAACTAGGAACTGGAAGCACAAGGTTTCTTTCAGGAAAACTCAGTATCTTCTCAGAACCATGCCGGCAGTGACTAAAACCCTGGCAACAACAATGCTTTTCAGGTATATTCGAGGCGGCATGAACGGAGCTTTCATAATGGGCAAACAAGCCTTGTGCCATCACTCTCCAGTTTGTAAGTTGATACGCAGCATACACGCAGGACCCAAGCTTCCTGGCTCTATGCAGTGTTCTGTTACTGAAACGGGTGTTGAAGTCAGGTTCCTAGGAGTCTTGGAAATCTTACTACCGTTAAACTAAAGCAGGCCAGCCTTGAAGGCCTCAGGTAGCTGCTGCCTGCCTCCCGTTTTGTAAGGATATTCAGGGACTTACATGGAAGCTAGTGCTGCCCTTGACTTTCACTCTAGTGATAGAGCAGAGCAGGGTGAGCTCCCAACTAGGAAGTGGAAGCCCAAGGTTTCTTTCAGGAAAACTCGTTTTCTTCGCAGAAGCAGGCAGGCAGTGACTAAATCCCTGGCAACAACACTGCTTTTCAGGTATCTTTGAGGCCGCATGAACGGCGCTTTCCAAATGGGAAAACAAGCCTTGTGCCATCAGTTTCCAGTTTCTAGGTTGACACGCAGCATACACGGAGGACCAGAGCTTCCTGGCTCTATGCAGTGTTGTTACTGAAACGGGTGTTGAAGTAAGGTTCCTAGGATTCTTGGAAATCTTACTACCGTGAAACTAAAGCAGGCCAGCCTTGAAGGCCTCAGGTAGCTGCTGCCTGCCTCCCGTTTTGTAAGGATTTTCAGGGACTTACATGGAAGCTAGTGCTGCCCTTGACTTTCACTCTAGTTATAGAGCAGAGCAGGGTGAGCTTCCAACTAGGAAGTGGAAGCCCAATGTTTCTTTCAGGAAAACTCGTTTTCTTCGCAGAAGCAGGCAGGCAGTGACTAAATCCCCGGCAACAACACTGCTTTTCAGGTATCTTTGAGGCCGCATGAACGGCGCTTTCCTAATGTGAAAACTAGCCTTGTGTCATCAGTTTCCAGTTTCTAGGTTGACACGGAGCATACACGGAGGACCAGAGCTTCCTGGCTCTATGCAGTGTTCTTTTATCGAACGGGTGCTGTGGCAGGTCCCTAAGAGTCTTGAAAAGCTTACTACCGTGAAACTAAAGCAGAACAGTGAAGAAGGCCTCATGGAGCTGCTCCACGCCTCCCGTTTGGCAAGGCAAATCAGGGCCTTCCTTCGAGGCTAGGGCTCACGTTGACTTTCACTTTAGGTATAGAGCAGAGCAGGGTGAGCTTCCAACTAGGAACTGGAAGCACAAGGTTTCTTACCGGAAAACTCAGTATCTTCTCAGAACCATGCCGGCAGTGACTAAAACCCTGGCAACAACAATGCTTTTCAGGTATATTCGAGGCGGCATGAACGGAGCTTTCATAATGGGCAAACAAGCCTTGTGCCATCACTCTCCAGTTTGTAAGTTGATACGCAGCATACACGCAGGACCCAAGCTTCCTGGTTCTAGGCAGTTTTCTGATACCCAAACGGCTGCTTAAGCAAGGTCTCTAGCCGTCTTGAAAAGCTTACTCCCGTGAAACTAAAGCAGAACAGCATTGAAGGCCTCATGGAGCTGCTGCATGCCTCCCGTTTTGTAAGGCTATTCAGAACTTTACATCGAGGCTAGTCCTCTCCTTTCCTTTCATTTAGTTATAGAGCAGAGCAGGGTGAGCTTCCAACTAGGAACTGGAAGCACAAGGTTTCTTTCAGGAAAACTCAGTATCTTCTCAGAACCATGCCGGCAGTGACTAAAACCCTGGCAACAACAATGCTTTTCAGGTATATTCGAGGCGGCATGAACGGAGCTTTCATAATGGGCAAACAAGCCTTGTGCCATCACTCTCCAGTTTGTAAGTTGATACGCAGCATACACGCAGGACCCAAGCTTCCTGGTTCTAGGCAGTTTTCTGATACCCAAACGGCTGCTTAAGCAAGGTCTCTAGCCGTCTTGAAAAGCTTACTCCCGTGAAACTAAAGCAGAACAGCATTGAAGGCCTCATGGAGCTGCTGCATGCCTCCCGTTTTGTAAGGCTATTCAGAACCTTACATCGAAGCTAGTCCTCCCCTTTCCTTTCATTTAGTTATAGAGCAGAGCAGGGTGAGCTTCCAACTAGGAACTGGAAGCACAAGGTTTCTTTCAGGAAAACTCATTTTCTTCGCAGAATCAGGCAGGCAGTGACTAAATCCCTGGCAACAACAATGCTTTTCAGGGATCTTTGAGGCCGCATGAACGGCGCTTTCCTAATGGGAAAACAAGCCTTGTGCCATCAGTCTCCAGTTTCTAGGTTGACACGCAGCATACACGGAGGACCAGAGCTTCCTGGCTCTATGCAGTGTTCTGTTACTGAAACGGGTGTTGAAGTCAGGTTCCTAGGAGTCTTGGAAATCTTACTACCGTTAAACTAAAGCAGGCCAGCCTTGAAGGCCTCAGGTAGCTGCTGCCTGCCTCCCGTTTTGTAAGGATATTCAGGGACTTACATGGAAGCTAGTGCTGCCCTTGACTTTCACTCTAGTTATAGAGCAGAGCAGGGTGAGCTCCCAACTAGGAAGTGGAAGCCCAAGGTTTCTTTCAGGAAAACTCGTTTTCTTCGCAGAAGCAGGCAGGCAGTGACTAAATCCCTGGCAACAACACTGCTTTTCAGGTATCTTTGAGGCCGCATGAACGGCGCTTTCCAAATGGGAAAACAAGCCTTGTGCCATCAGTTTCCAGTTTCTAGGTTGACACGCAGCATACACGGAGGACCAGAGCTTCCTGGCTCTATGCAGTGTTCTGTTACTGAAACGGGTGTTGAAGTAAGGTTCCTAGGAGTCTTGGAAATCTTACTACCGTGAAACTAAAGCAGGCCAGCCTTGAAGGCCTCAGGTAGCTGCTGCCTGCCTCCCGTTTTGTAAGGATTTTCAGGGACTTACATGGAAGCTAGTGCTGCCCTTGACTTTCACTCTAGTTATAGAGCAGAGCAGGGTGAGCTCCCAACTAGGAAGTGGAAGCCCAAGGTTTCTTTCAGGAAAACTCGTTTTCTTCGCAGAAGCAGGCAGGCAGTGACTAAATCCCTGGCAACAACACTGCTTTTCAGGTATCTTTGAGGCCGCATGAACGGCGCTTTCCTAATGTGAAAACTAGCCTTGTGTCATCAGTTTCCAGTTTCTAGGTTGACACGGAGCATACACGGAGGACCAGAGCTTCCTGGCTCTATGCAGTGTTCTTTTATCGAACGGGTGCTGTGGCGCAGGTCCCTAAGAGTGTTGAAAAGCTTACTACCGTGAAACTAAAGCAGAACAGTGAAGAAGGCCTCATGGAGCTGCTCCACGCCTCCCGTTTGGCAAGGCAAATCAGGGCCTTCCTTCGAGGCTAGGGCTCACGTTGACTTTCACTTTAGGTATAGAGCAGAGCAGGGTGAGCTTCCAACTAGGAACTGGAAGCACAAGGTTTCTTACCGGAAAACTCAGTATCTTCTCAGAACCATGCCGGCAGTGACTAAAACCCTGGCAACAACAATGCTTTTCAGGTATATTCGAGGCGGCATGAACGGAGCTTTCATAATGGGCAAACAAGCCTTGTGCCATCACTCTCCAGTTTGTAAGTTGATACGCAGCATACACGCAGGACCCAAGCTTCCTGGTTCTAGGCAGTTTTCTGATACCCAAACGGCTGCTTAAGCAAGGTCTCTAGCCGTCTTGAAAAGCTTACTCCCGTGAAACTAAAGCAGAACAGCATTGAAGGCCTCATGGAGCTGCTGCATGCCTCCCGTTTTGTAAGGCTATTCAGAACCTTACATCGAAGCTAGTCCTCCCCTTTCCTTTCATTTAGTTATAGAGCAGAGCAGGGTGAGCTTCCAACTAGGAACTGGAAGCACAAGGTTTCTTTCAGGAAAACTCATTTTCTTCGCAGAATCAGGCAGGCAGTGACTAAATCCCTGGCAACAACAATGCTTTTCAGGGATCTTTGAGGCCGCATGAACGGCGCTTTCCTAATGGGAAAACAAGCCTTGTGCCATCAGTCTCCAGTTTCTAGGTTGACACGCAGCATACACGGAGGACCAGAGCTTCCTGGCTCTATGCAGTGTTCTGTTACTGAAACGGGTGTTGAAGTCAGGTTCCTAGGAGTCTTGGAAATCTTACTACCGTTAAACTAAAGCAGGCCAGCCTTGAAGGCCTCAGGTAGCTGCTGCCTGCCTCCCGTTTTGTAAGGATATTCAGGGACTTACATGGAAGCTAGTGCTGCCCTTGACTTTCACTCTAGTTATAGAGCAGAGCAGGGTGAGCTCCCAACTAGGAAGTGGAAGCCCAAGGTTTCTTTCAGGAAAACTCGTTTTCTTCGCAGAAGCAGGCAGGCAGTGACTAAATCCCTGGCAACAACACTGCTTTTCAGGTATCTTTGAGGCCGCATGAACGGCGCTTTCCAAATGGGAAAACAAGCCTTGTGCCATCAGTTTCCAGTTTCTAGGTTGACACGCAGCATACACGGAGGACCAGAGCTTCCTGGCTCTATGCAGTGTTCTGTTACTGAAACGGGTGTTGAAGTAAGGTTCCTAGGAGTCTTGGAAATCTTACTACCGTGAAACTAAAGCAGGCCAGCCTTGAAGGCCTCAGGTAGCTGCTGCCTGCCTCCCGTTTTGTAAGGATTTTCAGGGACTTACATGGAAGCTAGTGCTGCCCTTGACTTTCACTCTAGTTATAGAGCAGAGCAGGGTGAGCTTCCAACTAGGAACTGGAAGCACAAGTTTTCTTTCAGGAAAACTCAGTATCTTCTCAGAACCATGCCGGCAGTGACTAAAACCCTGGCAACAACAATGCTTTTCAGGTATATTCGAGGCGGCATGAACGGAGCTTTCATAATGGGCAAACAAGCCTTGTGCCATCACTCTCCAGTTTGTAAGTTGATACGCAGCATACACGCAGGACCCAAGCTTCCTGGTTCTAGGCAGTTTTCTGATACCCAAACGGCTGCTTAAGCAAGGTCTCTAGCCGTCTTGAAAAGCTTACTCCCGTGAAACTAAAGCAGAACAGCATTGAAGGCCTCATGGAGCTGCTGCATGCCTCCCGTTTTGTAAGGCTATTCAGAACCTTACATCGAGGCTAGTCCTCTCCTTTCCTTTCATTTAGTTATAGAGCAGAGCAGGGTGAGCTTCCAACTAGGAACTGGAAGCACAAGGTTTCTTTCAGGAAAACTCAGTATCTTCTCAGAACCATGCCGGCAGTGACTAAAACCCTGGCAACAACAATGCTTTTCAGGTATATTCGAGGCGGCATGAACGGAGCTTTCATAATGGGCAAACAAGCCTTGTGCCATCACTCTCCAGTTTGTAAGTTGATACGCAGCATACACGCAGGACCCAAGCTTCCTGGTTCTAGGCAGTTTTCTGATACCCAAACGGCTGCTTAAGCAAGGTCTCTAGCCGTCTTGAAAAGCTTACTCCCGTGAAACTAAAGCAGAACAGCATTGAAGTCCTCATGGAGCTGCTGCATGCCTCCCGTTTTGTAAGGCTATTCAGAACCTTACATCGAGGCTAGTCCTCCCCTTTCCTTTCATTTAGTTATAGAGCAGAGCAGGGTGAGCTTCCAACTAGGAACTGGAAGCACAAGGTTTCTTTCAGGAAAACTCATTTTCTTCGCAGAAGCAGGCAGGCAGTGACTAAATCCCTGGCAACAACAATGCTTTTCAGGGATCTTTGAGGCCGCATGAACGGCGCTTTCCTAATGGGAAAACAAGCCTTGTGCCATCAGTCTCCAGTTTCCTGGTTGACACGCAGCATACACGGAGGACCAGAGCTTCCTGGCTCTATGCAGTGTTCTGTTCCTGAAACGGGTGTTGAAGTCAGGTTCCTAGGAGTCTTGGAAATCTTACTACCGTGAAACTAAAGCAGGCCAGCCTAGAAGGCCTCAGGTAGCTGCTGCCTGCCTCCCGTTTTGTAAGGATATTCAGGGACTTACATGGAAGCTAGTGCTGCCCTTGACTTTCAGTCTAGTGATAGAGCAGAGCAGGGTGAGCTCCCAACTAGGAAGTGGAAGCCCAAGGTTTCTTTCAGGAAAACTCGTTTTCTTCGCAGAAGCAGGCAGGCAGTGACTAAATCCCTGGCAACAACACTGCTTTTCAGGTATCTTTGAGGCCGCATGAACGGCGCTTTCCAAATGGGAAAACAAGCCTTGTGCCATCAGTTTCCAGTTTCTAGGTTGACACGCAGCATACACGGAGGACCAGAGCTTCCTGTCTCTATGCAGTGTTCTGTTACTGAAGCGGGTGTTGAAGTAAGGTTCCTAGGATTCTTGGAAATCTTACTACCGTGAAACTAAAGCAGGCCAGCCTTGAAGGCCTCAGGTAGCTGCTGCCTGCCTCCCGTTTTGTAAGGATATTCAGGGACTTACATGGAAGCTAGTGCTGCCCTTGACTTTCACTCTAGTTATAGAGCAGAGCAGGGTGAGCTTCCAACTAGGAAGTGGAAGCCCAATGTTTCTTTCAGGAAAACTCGTTTTCTTCGCAGAAGCAGGCAGGCAGTGACTAAATCCCCGGCAACAACACTGCTTTTCAGGTATCTTTGAGGCCGCATGAACGGCGCTTTCCTAATGTGAAAACTAGCCTTGTGTCATCAGTTTCCAGTTTCTAGGTTGACACGCAGCATACACGGAGGACCAGAGCTTCCTGGCTCTATGCAGTGTTCTTTTATCGAACGGGTGCTGTGGCAGGTCCCTAAGAGTCTTGAAAAGCTTACTCCCGTGAAACTAAAGCAGAACAGTGAAGAAGGCCTCATGGAGCTGCTCCACGCCTCCCGTTTGGCAAGGCAAATCAGGGCCTTCCTTCGAGGCTAGGGCTCACGTTGACTTTCACTTTAGGTATAGAGCAGAGCAGGGTGAGCTTCCAACTAGGAACTGGAAGCACAAGGTTTCTTACCGGAAAACTCAGTATCTTCTCAGAACCATGCCGGCAGTGACTAAAACCCTGGCAACAACAATGCTTTTCAGGTATATTCGAGGCGGCATGAACGGAGCTTTCATAATGGGCAAACAAGCCTTGTGCCATCACTCTCCAGTTTGTAAGTTGATACGCAGCATACACGCAGGACCCAAGCTTCCTGGTTCTAGGCAGTTTTCTGATACCCAAACGGCTGCTTAAGCAAGGTCTCTAGCCGTCTTGAAAAGCTTACTCCCGTGAAACTAAAGCAGAACAGCATTGAAGGCCTCATGGAGCTGCTGCATGCCTCCCGTTTTGTAAGGCTATTCAGAACCTTACATCGAGGCTAGTCCTCCCCTTTCCTTTCATTTAGTTATAGAGCAGAGCAGGGTGAGCTTCCAACTAGGAACTGGAAGCACAAGGTTTCTTTCAGGAAAACTCATTTTCTTCACAGAATCAGGCAGGCAGTGACTAAATCCCTGGCAACAACAATGCTTTTCAGGGATCTTTGAGGCCGCATGAACGGCGCTTTCCTAATGGGAAAACAAGCCTTGTGCCATCAGTCTCCAGTTTCTAGGTTGACACGCAGCATACACGGAGGACCAGAGCTTCCTGGCTCTATGCAGTGTTCTGTTACTGAAACGGGTGTTGAAGTCAGGTTCCTAGGAGTCTTGGAAATCTTACTACCGTTAAACTAAAGCAGGCCAGCCTTGAAGGCCTCAGGTAGCTGCTGCCTGCCTCCCGTTTTGTAAGGATATTCAGGGACTTACATGGAAGCTAGTGCTGCCCTTGACTTTCACTCTAGTGATAGAGCAGAGCAGGGTGAGCTCCCAACTAGGAAGTGGAAGCCCAAGGTTTCTTTCAGGAAAACTCGTTTTCTTCGCAGAAGCAGGCAGGCAGTGACTAAATCCCTGGCAACAACACTGCTTTTCAGGTATCTTTGAGGCCGCATGAACGGCGCTTTCCAAATGGGAAAACAAGCCTTGTGCCATCAGTTTCCAGTTTCTAGGTTGACACGCAGCATACACGGAGGACCAGAGCTTCCTGGCTCTATGCAGTGTTGTTACTGAAACGGGTGTTGAAGTAAGGTTCCTAGGATTCTTGGAAATCTTACTACCGTGAAACTAAAGCAGGCCAGCCTTGAAGGCCTCAGGTAGCTGCTGCCTGCCTCCCGTTTTGTAAGGATTTTCAGGGACTTACATGGAAGCTAGTGCTGCCCTTGACTTTCACTCTAGTTATAGAGCAGAGCAGGGTGAGCTTCCAACTAGGAAGTGGAAGCCCAATGTTTCTTTCAGGAAAACTCGTTTTCTTCGCAGAAGCAGGCAGGCAGTGACTAAATCCCCGGCAACAACACTGCTTTTCAGGTATCTTTGAGGCCGCATGAACGGCGCTTTCCTAATGTGAAAACTAGCCTTGTGTCATCAGTTTCCAGTTTCTAGGTTGACACGGAGCATACACGGAGGACCAGAGCTTCCTGGCTCTATGCAGTGTTCTTTTATCGAACGGGTGCTGTGGCAGGTCCCTAAGAGTCTTGAAAAGCTTACTCCCGTGAAACTAAAGCAGAACAGTGAAGAAGGCCTCATGGAGCTGCTCCACGCCTCCCGTTTGGCAAGGCAAATCAGGGCCTTCCTTCGAGGCTAGGGCTCACGTTGACTTTCACTTTAGGTATAGAGCAGAGCAGGGTGAGCTTCCAACTAGGAACTGGAAGCACAAGGTTTCTTACCGGAAAACTCAGTATCTTCTCAGAACCATGCCGGCAGTGACTAAAACCCTGGCAACAACAATGCTTTTCAGGTATATTCGAGGCGGCATGAACGGAGCTTTCATAATGGGCAAACAAGCCTTGTGCCATCACTCTCCAGTTTGTAAGTTGATACGCAGCATACACGCAGGACCCAAGCTTCCTGGTTCTAGGCAGTTTTCTGATACCCAAACGGCTGCTTAAGCAAGGTCTCTAGCCGTCTTGAAAAGCTTACTCCCGTGAAACTAAAGCAGAACAGCATTGAAGGCCTCATGGAGCTGCTGCATGCCTCCCGTTTTGTAAGGCTATTCAGAACTTTACATCGAGGCTAGTCCTCTCCTTTCCTTTCATTTAGTTATAGAGCAGAGCAGGGTGAGCTTCCAACTAGGAACTGGAAGCACAAGGTTTCTTTCAGGAAAACTCAGTATCTTCTCAGAACCATGCCGGCAGTGACTAAAACCCTGGCAACAACAATGCTTTTCAGGTATATTCGAGGCGGCATGAACGGAGCTTTCATAATGGGCAAACAAGCCTTGTGCCATCACTCTCCAGTTTGTAAGTTGATACGCAGCATACACGCAGGACCCAAGCTTCCTGGTTCTAGGCAGTTTTCTGATACCCAAACGGCTGCTTAAGCAAGGTCTCTAGCCGTCTTGAAAAGCTTACTCCCGTGAAACTAAAGCAGAACAGCATTGAAGGCCTCATGGAGCTGCTGCATGCCTCCCGTTTTGTAAGGCTATTCAGAACCTTACATCGAAGCTAGTCCTCCCCTTTCCTTTCATTTAGTTATAGAGCAGAGCAGGGTGAGCTTCCAACTAGGAACTGGAAGCACAAGGTTTCTTTCAGGAAAACTCATTTTCTTCGCAGAATCAGGCAGGCAGTGACTAAATCCCTGGCAACAACAATGCTTTTCAGGGATCTTTGAGGCCGCATGAACGGCGCTTTCCTAATGGGAAAACAAGCCTTGTGCCATCAGTCTCCAGTTTCTAGGTTGACACGCAGCATACACGGAGGACCAGAGCTTCCTGGCTCTATGCAGTGTTCTGTTACTGAAACGGGTGTTGAAGTCAGGTTCCTAGGAGTCTTGGAAATCTTACTACCGTTAAACTAAAGCAGGCCAGCCTTGAAGGCCTCAGGTAGCTGCTGCCTGCCTCCCGTTTTGTAAGGATATTCAGGGACTTACATGGAAGCTAGTGCTGCCCTTGACTTTCACTCTAGTTATAGAGCAGAGCAGGGTGAGCTCCCAACTAGGAAGTGGAAGCCCAAGGTTTCTTTCAGGAAAACTCGTTTTCTTCGCAGAAGCAGGCAGGCAGTGACTAAATCCCTGGCAACAACACTGCTTTTCAGGTATCTTTGAGGCCGCATGAACGGCGCTTTCCAAATGGGAAAACAAGCCTTGTGCCATCAGTTTCCAGTTTCTAGGTTGACACGCAGCATACACGGAGGACCAGAGCTTCCTGGCTCTATGCAGTGTTCTGTTACTGAAACGGGTGTTGAAGTAAGGTTCCTAGGAGTCTTGGAAATCTTACTACCGTGAAACTAAAGCAGGCCAGCCTTGAAGGCCTCAGGTAGCTGCTGCCTGCCTCCCGTTTTGTAAGGATTTTCAGGGACTTACATGGAAGCTAGTGCTGCCCTTGACTTTCACTCTAGTTATAGAGCAGAGCAGGGTGAGCTCCCAACTAGGAAGTGGAAGCCCAAGGTTTCTTTCAGGAAAACTCGTTTTCTTCGCAGAAGCAGGCAGGCAGTGACTAAATCCCTGGCAACAACACTGCTTTTCAGGTATCTTTGAGGCCGCATGAACGGCGCTTTCCTAATGTGAAAACTAGCCTTGTGTCATCAGTTTCCAGTTTCTAGGTTGACACGCAGCATACACGGAGGACCAGAGCTTCCTGGCTCTATGCAGTGTTCTTTTATCGAACGGGTGCTGTGGCAGGTCCCTAAGAGTCTTGAAAAGCTTACTACCGTGAAACTAAAGCAGAACAGTGAAGAAGGCCTCATGGAGCTGCTCCACGCCTCCCGTTTGGCAAGGCAAATCAGGGCCTTCCTTCGAGGCTAGGGCTCACGTTGACTTTCACTTTAGGTATAGAGCAGAGCAGGGTGAGCTTCCAACTAGGAACTGGAAGCACAAGGTTTCTTACCGGAAAACTCAGTATCTTCTCAGAACCATGCCGGCAGTGACTAAAACCCTGGCAACAACAATGCTTTTCAGGTATATTCGAGGCGGCATGAACGGAGCTTTCATAATGGGCAAGCAAGCCTTGTGCCATCACTCTCCAGTTTGTAAGTTGATACGCAGCATACACGCAGGACCCAAGCTTCCTGGTTCTAGGCAGTTTTCTGATACCCAAACGGCTGCTTAAGCAAGGTCTCTAGCCGTCTTGAAAAGCTTACTCCCGTGAAACTAAAGCAGAACAGCATTGAAGGCCTCATGGAGCTGCTGCATGCCTCCCGTTTTGTAAGGCTATTCAGAACCTTACATCGAGGCTAGTCCTCCCCTTTCCTTTCATTTAGTTATAGAGCAGAGCAGGGTGAGCTTCCAACTAGGAACTGGAAGCACAAGGTTTCTTTCAGGAAAACTCATTTTCTTCGCAGAATCAGGCAGGCAGTGACTAAATCCCTGGCAACAACAATGCTTTTCAGGGATCTTTGAGGCCGCATGAACGGCGCTTTCCTAATGGGAAAACAAGCCTTGTGCCATCAGTCTCCAGTTTCTAGGTTGACACGCAGCATACACGGAGGACCAGAGCTTCCTGGCTCTATGCAGTGTTCTGTTACTGAAACGGGTGTTGAAGTCAGGTTCCTAGGAGTCTTGGAAATCTTACTACCGTGAAACTAAAGCAGGCCAGCCTAGAAGGCCTCAGGTAGCTGCTGCCTGCCTCCCGTTTTGTAAGGATATTCAGGGACTTACATGGAAGCTAGTGCTGCCCTTGACTTTCAGTCTAGTGATAGAGCAGAGCAGGGTGAGCTCCCAACTAGGAAGTGGAAGCCCAAGGTTTCTTTCAGGAAAACTCGTTTTCTTCGCAGAAGCAGGCAGGCAGTGACTAAATCCCTGGCAACAACACTGCTTTTCAGGTATCTTTGAGGCCGCATGAACGGCGCTTTCCAAATGGGAAAACAAGCCTTGTGCCATCAGTTTCCAGTTTCTAGGTTGACACGCAGCATACACGGAGGACCAGAGCTTCCTGTCTCTATGCAGTGTTCTGTTACTGAAGCGGGTGTTGAAGTAAGGTTCCTAGGATTCTTGGAAATCTTACTACCGTGAAACTAAAGCAGGCCAGCCTTGAAGGCCTCAGGTAGCTGCTGCCTGCCTCCCGTTTTGTAAGGATATTCAGGGACTTACATGGAAGCTAGTGCTGCCCTTGACTTTCACTCTAGTTATAGAGCAGAGCAGGGTGAGCTTCCAACTAGGAAGTGGAAGCCCAATGTTTCTTTCAGGAAAACTCGTTTTCTTCGCAGAAGCAGGCAGGCAGTGACTAAATCCCCGGCAACAACACTGCTTTTCAGGTATCTTTGAGGCCGCATGAACGGCGCTTTCCTAATGTGAAAACTAGCCTTGTGTCATCAGTTTCCAGTTTCTAGGTTGACACGCAGCATACACGGAGGACCAGAGCTTCCTGGCTCTATGCAGTGTTCTTTTATCGAACGGGTGCTGTGGCAGGTCCCTAAGAGTCTTGAAAAGCTTACTCCCGTGAAACTAAAGCAGAACAGTGAAGAAGGCCTCATGGAGCTGCTCCACGCCTCCCGTTTGGCAAGGCAAATCAGGGCCTTCCTTCGAGGCTAGGGCTCACGTTGACTTTCACTTTAGGTATAGAGCAGAGCAGGGTGAGCTTCCAACTAGGAACTGGAAGCACAAGGTTTCTTACCGGAAAACTCAGTATCTTCTCAGAACCATGCCGGCAGTGACTAAAACCCTGGCAACAACAATGCTTTTCAGGTATATTCGAGGCGGCATGAACGGAGCTTTCATAATGGGCAAACAAGCCTTGTGCCATCACTCTCCAGTTTGTAAGTTGATACGCAGCATACACGCAGGACCCAAGCTTCCTGGTTCTAGGCAGTTTTCTGATACCCAAACGGCTGCTTAAGCAAGGTCTCTAGCCGTCTTGAAAAGCTTACTCCCGTGAAACTAAAGCAGAACAGCATTGAAGGCCTCATGGAGCTGCTGCATGCCTCCCGTTTTGTAAGGCTATTCAGAACCTTACATCGAGGCTAGTCCTCCCCTTTCCTTTCATTTAGTTATAGAGCAGAGCAGGGTGAGCTTCCAACTAGGAACTGGAAGCACAAGGTTTCTTTCAGGAAAACTCATTTTCTTCGCAGAATCAGGCAGGCAGTGACTAAATCCCTGGCAACAACAATGCTTTTCAGGGATCTTTGAGGCCGCATGAACGGCGCTTTCCTAATGGGAAAACAAGCCTTGTGCCATCAGTCTCCAGTTTCTAGGTTGACACGCAGCATACACGGAGGACCAGAGCTTCCTGGCTCTATGCAGTGTTCTGTTACTGAAACGGGTGTTGAAGTCAGGTTCCTAGGAGTCTTGGAAATCTTACTACCGTTAAACTAAAGCAGGCCAGCCTTGAAGGCCTCAGGTAGCTGCTGCCTGCCTCCCGTTTTGTAAGGATATTCAGGGACTTACATGGAAGCTAGTGCTGCCCTTGACTTTCACTCTAGTGATAGAGCAGAGCAGGGTGAGCTCCCAACTAGGAAGTGGAAGCCCAAGGTTTCTTTCAGGAAAACTCGTTTTCTTCGCAGAAGCAGGCAGGCAGTGACTAAATCCCTGGCAACAACACTGCTTTTCAGGTATCTTTGAGGCCGCATGAACGGCGCTTTCCAAATGGGAAAACAAGCCTTGTGCCATCAGTTTCCAGTTTGTAGGTTGACACGCAGCATACACGGAGGACCAGAGCTTCCTGGATCTATGCAGTGTTGTTACTGAAACGGGTGTTGAAGTAAGGTTCCTAGGATTCTTGGAAATCTTACTACCGTGAAACTAAAGCAGGCCAGCCTTGAAGGCCTCAGGTAGCTGCTGCCTGCCTCCCGTTTTGTAAGGATATTCAGGGACTTACATGGAAGCTAGTGCTGCCCTTGACTTTCACTCTAGTTATAGAGCAGAGCAGGGTGAGCTTCCAACTAGGAAGTGGAAGCCCAATGTTTCTTTCAGGAAAACTCGTTTTCTTCGCAGAAGCAGGCAGGCAGTGACTAAATCCCCGGCAACAACACTGCTTTTCAGGTATCTTTGAGGCCGCATGAACGGCGCTTTCCTAATGTGAAAACTAGCCTTGTGTCATCAGTTTCCAGTTTCTAGGTTGACACGCAGCATACACGGAGGACCAGAGCTTCCTGGCTCTATGCAGTGTTCTTTTATCGAACGGGTGCTGTGGCAGGTCCCTAAGAGTCTTGAAAAGCTTACTACCGTGAAACTAAAGCAGAACAGTGAAGAAGGCCTCATGGAGCTGCTCCACGCCTCCCGTTTGGCAAGGCAAATCAGGGCCTTCCTTCGAGGCTAGGGCTCACGTTGACTTTCACTTTAGGTATAGAGCAGAGCAGGGTGAGCTTCCAACTAGGAACTGGAAGCACAAGGTTTCTTACCGGAAAACTCAGTATCTTCTCAGAACCATGCCGGCAGTGACTAAAACCCTGGCAACAACAATGCTTTTCAGGTATATTCGAGGCGGCATGAACGGAGCTTTCATAATGGGCAAGCAAGCCTTGTGCCATCACTCTCCAGTTTGTAAGTTGATACGCAGCATACACGCAGGACCCAAGCTTCCTGGTTCTAGGCAGTTTTCTGATACCCAAACGGCTGCTTAAGCAAGGTCTCTAGCCGTCTTGAAAAGCTTACTCCCGTGAAACTAAAGCAGAACAGCATTGAAGGCCTCATGGAGCTGCTGCATGCCTCCCGTTTTGTAAGGCTATTCAGAACCTTACATCGAGGCTAGTCCTCCCCTTTCCTTTCATTTAGTTATAGAGCAGAGCAGGGTGAGCTTCCAACTAGGAACTGGAAGCACAAGGTTTCTTTCAGGAAAACTCATTTTCTTCGCAGAATCAGGCAGGCAGTGACTAAATCCCTGGCAACAACAATGCTTTTCAGGGATCTTTGAGGCCGCATGAACGGCGCTTTCCTAATGGGAAAACAAGCCTTGTGCCATCAGTCTCCAGTTTCTAGGTTGACACGCAGCATACACGGAGGACCAGAGCTTCCTGGCTCTATGCAGTGTTCTGTTACTGAAACGGGTGTTGAAGTCAGGTTCCTAGGAGTCTTGGAAATCTTACTACCGTGAAACTAAAGCAGGCCAGCCTAGAAGGCCTCAGGTAGCTGCTGCCTGCCTCCCGTTTTGTAAGGATATTCAGGGACTTACATGGAAGCTAGTGCTGCCCTTGACTTTCAGTCTAGTGATAGAGCAGAGCAGGGTGAGCTCCCAACTAGGAAGTGGAAGCCCAAGGTTTCTTTCAGGAAAACTCGTTTTCTTCGCAGAAGCAGGCAGGCAGTGACTAAATCCCTGGCAACAACACTGCTTTTCAGGTATCTTTGAGGCCGCATGAACGGCGCTTTCCAAATGGGAAAACAAGCCTTGTGCCATCAGTTTCCAGTTTCTAGGTTGACACGCAGCATACACGGAGGACCAGAGCTTCCTGTCTCTATGCAGTGTTCTGTTACTGAAGCGGGTGTTGAAGTAAGGTTCCTAGGATTCTTGGAAATCTTACTACCGTGAAACTAAAGCAGGCCAGCCTTGAAGGCCTCAGGTAGCTGCTGCCTGCCTCCCGTTTTGTAAGGATATTCAGGGACTTACATGGAAGCTAGTGCTGCCCTTGACTTTCACTCTAGTTATAGAGCAGAGCAGGGTGAGCTTCCAACTAGGAAGTGGAAGCCCAATGTTTCTTTCAGGAAAACTCGTTTTCTTCGCAGAAGCAGGCAGGCAGTGACTAAATCCCCGGCAACAACACTGCTTTTCAGGTATCTTTGAGGCCGCATGAACGGCGCTTTCCTAATGTGAAAACTAGCCTTGTGTCATCAGTTTCCAGTTTCTAGGTTGACACGCAGCATACACGGAGGACCAGAGCTTCCTGGCTCTATGCAGTGTTCTTTTATCGAACGGGTGCTGTGGCAGGTCCCTAAGAGTCTTGAAAAGCTTACTACCGTGAAACTAAAGCAGAACAGTGAAGAAGGCCTCATGGAGCTGCTCCACGCCTCCCGTTTGGCAAGGCAAATCAGGGCCTTCCTTCGAGGCTAGGGCTCACGTTGACTTTCACTTTAGGTATAGAGCAGAGCAGGGTGAGCTTCCAACTAGGAACTGGAAGCACAAGGTTTCTTACCGGAAAACTCAGTATCTTCTCAGAACCATGCCGGCAGTGACTAAAACCCTGGCAACAACAATGCTTTTCAGGTATATTCGAGGCGGCATGAACGGAGCTTTCATAATGGGCAAACAAGCCTTGTGCCATCACTCTCCAGTTTGTAAGTTGATACGCAGCATACACGCAGGACCCAAGCTTCCTGGTTCTAGGCAGTTTTCTGATACCCAAACGGCTGCTTAAGCAAGGTCTCTAGCCGTCTTGAAAAGCTTACTCCCGTGAAACTAAAGCAGAACAGCATTGAAGGCCTCATGGAGCTGCTGCATGCCTCCCGTTTTGTAAGGCTATTCAGAACCTTACATCGAGGCTAGTCCTCCCCTTTCCTTTCATTTAGTTATAGAGCAGAGCAGGGTGAGCTTCCAACTAGGAACTGGAAGCACAAGGTTTCTTTCAGGAAAACTCATTTTCTTCGCAGAATCAGGCAGGCAGTGACTAAATCCCTGGCAACAACAATGCTTTTCAGGGATCTTTGAGGCCGCATGAACGGCGCTTTCCTAATGGGAAAACAAGCCTTGTGCCATCAGTCTCCAGTTTCTAGGTTGACACGCAGCATACACGGAGGACCAGAGCTTCCTGGCTCTATGCAGTGTTCTGTTACTGAAACGGGTGTTGAAGTCAGGTTCCTAGGAGTCTTGGAAATCTTACTACCGTTAAACTAAAGCAGGCCAGCCTTGAAGGCCTCAGGTAGCTGCTGCCTGCCTCCCGTTTTGTAAGGATATTCAGGGACTTACATGGAAGCTAGTGCTGCCCTTGACTTTCACTCTAGTGATAGAGCAGAGCAGGGTGAGCTCCCAACTAGGAAGTGGAAGCCCAAGGTTTCTTTCAGGAAAACTCGTTTTCTTCGCAGAAGCAGGCAGGCAGTGACTAAATCCCTGGCAACAACACTGCTTTTCAGGTATCTTTGAGGCCGCATGAACGGCGCTTTCCAAATGGGAAAACAAGCCTTGTGCCATCAGTTTCCAGTTTCTAGGTTGACACGCAGCATACACGGAGGACCAGAGCTTCCTGGCTCTATGCAGTGTTGTTACTGAAACGGGTGTTGAAGTAAGGTTCCTAGGATTCTTGGAAATCTTACTACCGTGAAACTAAAGCAGGCCAGCCTTGAAGGCCTCAGGTAGCTGCTGCCTGCCTCCCGTTTTGTAAGGATTTTCAGGGACTTACATGGAAGCTAGTGCTGCCCTTGACTTTCACTCTAGTTATAGAGCAGAGCAGGGTGAGCTTCCAACTAGGAAGTGGAAGCCCAATGTTTCTTTCAGGAAAACTCGTTTTCTTCGCAGAAGCAGGCAGGCAGTGACTAAATCCCCGGCAACAACACTGCTTTTCAGGTATCTTTGAGGCCGCATGAACGGCGCTTTCCTAATGTGAAAACTAGCCTTGTGTCATCAGTTTCCAGTTTCTAGGTTGACACGGAGCATACACGGAGGACCAGAGCTTCCTGGCTCTATGCAGTGTTCTTTTATCGAACGGGTGCTGTGGCAGGTCACTAAGAGTCTTGAAAAGCTTACTACCGTGAAACTAAAGCAGAACAGTGAAGAAGGCCTCATGGAGCTGCTCCACGCCTCCCGTTTGGCAAGGCAAATCAGGGCCTTCCTTCGAGGCTAGGGCTCACGTTGACTTTCACTTTAGGTATAGAGCAGAGCAGGGTGAGCTTCCAACTAGGAACTGGAAGCACAAGGTTTCTTACCGGAAAACTCAGTATCTTCTCAGAACCATGCCGGCAGTGACTAAAACCCTGGCAACAACAATGCTTTTCAGGTATATTCGAGGCGGCATGAACGGAGCTTTCATAATGGGCAAACAAGCCTTGTGCCATCACTCTCCAGTTTGTAAGTTGATACGCAGCATACACGCAGGACCCAAGCTTCCTGGTTCTAGGCAGTTTTCTGATACCCAAACGGCTGCTTAAGCAAGGTCTCTAGCCGTCTTGAAAAGCTTACTCCCGTGAAACTAAAGCAGAACAGCATTGAAGGCCTCATGGAGCTGCTGCATGCCTCCCGTTTTGTAAGGCTATTCAGAACTTTACATCGAGGCTAGTCCTCTCCTTTCCTTTCATTTAGTTATAGAGCAGAGCAGGGTGAGCTTCCAACTAGGAACTGGAAGCACAAGGTTTCTTTCAGGAAAACTCAGTATCTTCTCAGAACCATGCCGGCAGTGACTAAAACCCTGGCAACAACAATGCTTTTCAGGTATATTCGAGGCGGCATGAACGGAGCTTTCATAATGGGCAAACAAGCCTTGTGCCATCACTCTCCAGTTTGTAAGTTGATACGCAGCATACACGCAGGACCCAAGCTTCCTGGTTCTAGGCAGTTTTCTGATACCCAAACGGCTGCTTAAGCAAGGTCTCTAGCCGTCTTGAAAAGCTTACTCCCGTGAAACTAAAGCAGAACAGCATTGAAGGCCTCATGGAGCTGCTGCATGCCTCCCGTTTTGTAAGGCTATTCAGAACCTTACATCGAAGCTAGTCCTCCCCTTTCCTTTCATTTAGTTATAGAGCAGAGCAGGGTGAGCTTCCAACTAGGAACTGGAAGCACAAGGTTTCTTTCAGGAAAACTCATTTTCTTCGCAGAATCAGGCAGGCAGTGACTAAATCCCTGGCAACAACAATGCTTTTCAGGGATCTTTGAGGCCGCATGAACGGCGCTTTCCTAATGGGAAAACAAGCCTTGTGCCATCAGTCTCCAGTTTCTAGGTTGACACGCAGCATACACGGAGGACCAGAGCTTCCTGGCTCTATGCAGTGTTCTGTTACTGAAACGGGTGTTGAAGTCAGGTTCCTAGGAGTCTTGGAAATCTTACTACCGTTAAACTAAAGCAGGCCAGCCTTGAAGGCCTCAGGTAGCTGCTGCCTGCCTCCCGTTTTGTAAGGATATTCAGGGACTTACATGGAAGCTAGTGCTGCCCTTGACTTTCACTCTAGTTATAGAGCAGAGCAGGGTGAGCTCCCAACTAGGAAGTGGAAGCCCAAGGTTTCTTTCAGGAAAACTCGTTTTCTTCGCAGAAGCAGGCAGGCAGTGACTAAATCCCTGGCAACAACACTGCTTTTCAGGTATCTTTGAGGCCGCATGAACGGCGCTTTCCAAATGGGAAAACAAGCCTTGTGCCATCAGTTTCCAGTTTCTAGGTTGACACGCAGCATACACGGAGGACCAGAGCTTCCTGGCTCTATGCAGTGTTCTGTTACTGAAACGGGTGTTGAAGTAAGGTTCCTAGGAGTCTTGAAAATCTTACTACCGTGAAACTAAAGCAGGCCAGCCTTGAAGGCCTCAGGTAGCTGCTGCCTGCCTCCCGTTTTGTAAGGATTTTCAGGGACTTACATGGAAGCTAGTGCTGCCCTTGACTTTCACTCTAGTTATAGAGCAGAGCAGGGTGAGCTCCCAACTAGGAAGTGGAAGCCCAAGGTTTCTTTCAGGAAAACTCGTTTTCTTCGCAGAAGCAGGCAGGCAGTGACTAAATCCCTGGCAACAACACTGCTTTTCAGGTATCTTTGAGGCCGCATGAACGGCGCTTTCCTAATGTGAAAACTAGCCTTGTGTCATCAGTTTCCAGTTTCTAGGTTGACACGGAGCATACACGGAGGACCAGAGCTTCCTGGCTCTATGCAGTGTTCTTTTATCGAACGGGTGCTGTGGCAGGTCCCTAAGAGTCTTGAAAAGCTTACTACCGTGAAACTAAAGCAGAACAGTGAAGAAGGCCTCATGGAGCTGCTCCACGCCTCCCGTTTGGCAAGGCAAATCAGGGCCTTCCTTCGAGGCTAGGGCTCACGTTGACTTTCACTTTAGGTATAGAGCAGAGCAGGGTGAGCTTCCAACTAGGAACTGGAAGCACAAGGTTTCTTACCGGAAAACTCAGTATCTTCTCAGAACCATGCCGGCAGTGACTAAAACCCTGGCAACAACAATGCTTTTCAGGTATATTCGAGGCGGCATGAACGGAGCTTTCATAATGGGCAAACAAGCCTTGTGCCATCACTCTCCAGTTTGTAAGTTGATACGCAGCATACACGCAGGACCCAAGCTTCCTGGTTCTAGGCAGTTTTCTGATACCCAAACGGCTGCTTAAGCAAGGTCTCTAGCCGTCTTGAAAAGCTTACTCCCGTGAAACTAAAGCAGAACAGCATTGAAGGCCTCATGGAGCTGCTGCATGCCTCCCGTTTTGTAAGGCTATTCAGAACCTTACATCGAAGCTAGTCCTCCCCTTTCCTTTCATTTAGTTATAGAGCAGAGCAGGGTGAGCTTCCAACTAGGAACTGGAAGCACAAGGTTTCTTTCAGGAAAACTCATTTTCTTCGCAGAATCAGGCAGGCAGTGACTAAATCCCTGGCAACAACAATGCTTTTCAGGGATCTTTGAGGCCGCATGAACGGCGCTTTCCTAATGGGAAAACAAGCCTTGTGCCATCAGTCTCCAGTTTCTAGGTTGACACGCAGCATACACGGAGGACCAGAGCTTCCTGGCTCTATGCAGTGTTCTGTTACTGAAACGGGTGTTGAAGTCAGGTTCCTAGGAGTCTTGGAAATCTTACTACCGTTAAACTAAAGCAGGCCAGCCTTGAAGGCCTCAGGTAGCTGCTGCCTGCCTCCCGTTTTGTAAGGATATTCAGGGACTTACATGGAAGCTAGTGCTGCCCTTGACTTTCACTCTAGTTATAGAGCAGAGCAGGGTGAGCTCCCAACTAGGAAGTGGAAGCCCAAGGTTTCTTTCAGGAAAACTCGTTTTCTTCGCAGAAGCAGGCAGGCAGTGACTAAATCCCTGGCAACAACACTGCTTTTCAGGTATCTTTGAGGCCGCATGAACGGCGCTTTCCAAATGGGAAAACAAGCCTTGTGCCATCAGTTTCCAGTTTCTAGGTTGACACGCAGCATACACGGAGGACCAGAGCTTCCTGGCTCTATGCAGTGTTCTGTTACTGAAACGGGTGTTGAAGTAAGGTTCCTAGGAGTCTTGGAAATCTTACTACCGTGAAACTAAAGCAGGCCAGCCTTGAAGGCCTCAGGTAGCTGCTGCCTGCCTCCCGTTTTGTAAGGATTTTCAGGGACTTACATGGAAGCTAGTGCTGCCCTTGACTTTCACTCTAGTTATAGAGCAGAGCAGGGTGAGCTTCCAACTAGGAACTGGAAGCACAAGGTTTCTTTCAGGAAAACTCAGTATCTTCTCAGAACCATGCCGGCAGTGACTAAAACCCTGGCAACAACAATGCTTTTCAGGTATATTCGAGGCGGCATGAACGGAGCTTTCATAATGGGCAAACAAGCCTTGTGCCATCACTCTCCAGTTTGTAAGTTGATACGCAGCATACACGCAGGACCCAAGCTTCCTGGTTCTAGGCAGTTTTCTGATACCCAAACGGCTGCTTAAGCAAGGTCTCTAGCCGTCTTGAAAAGCTTACTCCCGTGAAACTAAAGCAGAACAGCATTGAAGGCCTCATGGAGCTGCTGCATGCCTCCCGTTTTGTAAGGCTATTCAGAACCTTACATCGAGGCTAGTCCTCTCCTTTCCTTTCATTTAGTTATAGAGCAGAGCAGGGTGAGCTTCCAACTAGGAACTGGAAGCACAAGGTTTCTTTCAGGAAAACTCAGTATCTTCTCAGAACCATGCCGGCAGTGACTAAAACCCTGGCAACAACAATGCTTTTCAGGTATATTCGAGGCGGCATGAACGGAGCTTTCATAATGGGCAAACAAGCCTTGTGCCATCACTCTCCAGTTTGTAAGTTGATACGCAGCATACACGCAGGACCCAAGCTTCCTGGTTCTAGGCAGTTTTCTGATACCCAAACGGCTGCTTAAGCAAGGTCTCTAGCCGTCTTGAAAAGCTTACTCCCGTGAAACTAAAGCAGAACAGCATTGAAGTCCTCATGGAGCTGCTGCATGCCTCCCGTTTTGTAAGGCTATTCAGAACCTTACATCGAGGCTAGTCCTCCCCTTTCCTTTCATTTAGTTATAGAGCAGAGCAGGGTGAGCTTCCAACTAGGAACTGGAAGCACAAGGTTTCTTTCAGGAAAACTCATTTTCTTCGCAGAAGCAGGCAGGCAGTGACTAAATCCCTGGCAACAACAATGCTTTTCAGGGATCTTTGAGGCCGCATGAACGGCGCTTTCCTAATGGGAAAACAAGCCTTGTGCCATCAGTCTCCAGTTTCCTGGTTGACACGCAGCATACACGGAGGACCAGAGCTTCCTGGCTCTATGCAGTGTTCTGTTCCTGAAACGGGTGTTGAAGTCAGGTTCCTAGGAGTCTTGGAAATCTTACTACCGTGAAACTAAAGCAGGCCAGCCTTGAAGGCCTCAGGTAGCTGCTGCCTGCCTCCCGTTTTGTAAGGATATTCAGGGACTTACATGGAAGCTAGTGCTGCCCTTGACTTTCACTCTAGTGATAGAGCAGAACAGGGTGAGCTCCCAACTAGGAAGTGGAAGCCCAAGGTTTCTTTCAGGAAAACTCGTTTTCTTCGCAGAAGCAGGCAGGCAGTGACTAAATCCCTGGCAACAACACTGCTTTTCAGGTATCTTTGAGGCCGCATGAACGGCGCTTTCCTAATGGGAAAACAAGCCTTGTGCCATCAGTTTCCAGTTTCTAGGTTGACACGCAGCATACACGGAGGACCAGAGCTTCCTGTCTCTATGCAGTGTTCTGTTACTGAAACGGGTGTTGAAGTAAGGTTCCTAGGATTCTTGGAAATCTTACTACCGTGAAACTAAAGCAGGCCAGCCTTGAAGGCCTCAGGTAGCTGCTGCCTGCCTCCCGTTTTGTAAGGATATTCAGGGACTTACATGGAAGCTAGTGCTGCCCTTGACTTTCACTCTAGTTATAGAGCAGAGCAGGGTGAGCTTCCAACTAGGAAGTGGAAGCCCAATGTTTCTTTCAGGAAAACTCGTTTTCTTCGCAGAAGCAGGCAGGCAGTGACTAAATCCCCGGCAACAACACTGCTTTTCAGGTATCTTTGAGGCCGCATGAACGGCGCTTTCCTAATGTGAAAACTAGCCTTGTGTCATCAGTTTCCAGTTTCTAGGTTGACACGCAGCATACACGGAGGACCAGAGCTTCCTGGCTCTATGCAGTGTTCTTTTATCGAACGGGTGCTGTGGCAGGTCCCTAAGAGTCTTGAAAAGCTTACTACCGTGAAACTAAAGCAGAACAGTGAAGAAGGCCTCATGGAGCTGCTCCACGCCTCCCGTTTGGCAAGGCAAATCAGGGCCTTCCTTCGAGGCTAGGGCTCACGTTGACTTTCACTTTAGGTATAGAGCAGAGCAGGGTGAGCTTCCAACTAGGAACTGGAAGCACAAGGTTTCTTACCGGAAAACTCAGTATCTTCTCAGAACCATGCCGGCAGTGACTAAAACCCTGGCAACAACAATGCTTTTCAGGTATATTCGAGGCGGCATGAACGGAGCTTTCATAATGGGCAAACAAGCCTTGTGCCATCACTCTCCAGTTTGTAAGTTGATACGCAGCATACACGCAGGACCCAAGCTTCCTGGTTCTAGGCAGTTTTCTGATACCCAAACGGCTGCTTAAGCAAGGTCTCTAGCCGTCTTGAAAAGCTTACTCCCGTGAAACTAAAGCAGAACAGCATTGAAGGCCTCATGGAGCTGCTGCATGCCTCCCGTTTTGTAAGGCTATTCAGAACCTTACATCGAGGCTAGTCCTCCCCTTTCCTTTCATTTAGTTATAGAGCAGAGCAGGGTGAGCTTCCAACTAGGAACTGGAAGCACAAGGTTTCTTTCAGGAAAACTCATTTTCTTCGCAGAATCAGGCAGGCAGTGACTAAATCCCTGGCAACAACAATGCTTTTCAGGGATCTTTGAGGCCGCATGAACGGCGCTTTCCTAATGGGAAAACAAGCCTTGTGCCATCAGTCTCCAGTTTCTAGGTTGACACGCAGCATACACGGAGGACCAGAGCTTCCTGGCTCTATGCAGTGTTCTGTTACTGAAACGGGTGTTGAAGTCAGGTTCCTAGGAGTCTTGGAAATCTTACTACCGTTAAACTAAAGCAGGCCAGCCTTGAAGGCCTCAGGTAGCTGCTGCCTGCCTCCCGTTTTGTAAGGATATTCAGGGACTTACATGGAAGCTAGTGCTGCCCTTGACTTTCACTCTAGTGATAGAGCAGAGCAGGGTGAGCTCCCAACTAGGAAGTGGAAGCCCAAGGTTTCTTTCAGGAAAACTCGTTTTCTTCGCAGAAGCAGGCAGGCAGTGACTAAATCCCTGGCAACAACACTGCTTTTCAGGTATCTTTGAGGCCGCATGAACGGCGCTTTCCAAATGGGAAAACAAGCCTTGTGCCATCAGTTTCCAGTTTCTAGGTTGACACGCAGCATACACGGAGGACCAGAGCTTCCTGGCTCTATGCAGTGTTCTGTTACTGAAACGGGTGTTGAAGTAAGGTTCCTAGGAGTCTTGGAAATCTTACTACCGTGAAACTAAAGCAGGCCAGCCTTGAAGGCCTCAGGTAGCTGCTGCCTGCCTCCCGTTTTGTAAGGATTTTCAGGGACTTACATGGAAGCTAGTGCTGCCCTTGACTTTCACTCTAGTTATAGAGCAGAGCAGGGTGAGCTTCCAACTAGGAACTGGAAGCACAAGGTTTCTTTCAGGAAAACTCAGTATCTTCTCAGAACCATGCCGGCAGTGACTAAAACCCTGGCAACAACAATGCTTTTCAGGTATATTCGAGGCGGCATGAACGGAGCTTTCATAATGGGCAAACAAGCCTTGTGCCATCACTCTCCAGTTTGTAAGTTGATACGCAGCATACACGCAGGACCCAAGCTTCCTGGTTCTAGGCAGTTTTCTGATACCCAAACGGCTGCTTAAGCAAGGTCTCTAGCCGTCTTGAAAAGCTTACTCCCGTGAAACTAAAGCAGAACAGCATTGAAGGCCTCATGGAGCTGCTGCATGCCTCCCGTTTTGTAAGGCTATTCAGAACCTTACATCGAGGCTAGTCCTCTCCTTTCCTTTCATTTAGTTATAGAGCAGAGCAGGGTGAGCTTCCAACTAGGAACTGGAAGCACAAGGTTTCTTTCAGGAAAACTCAGTATCTTCTCAGAACCATGCCGGCAGTGACTAAAACCCTGGCAACAACAATGCTTTTCAGGTATATTCGAGGCGGCATGAACGGAGCTTTCATAATGGGCAAACAAGCCTTGTGCCATCACTCTCCAGTTTGTAAGTTGATACGCAGCATACACGCAGGACCCAAGCTTCCTGGTTCTAGGCAGTTTTCTGATACCCAAACGGCTGCTTAAGCAAGGTCTCTAGCCGTCTTGAAAAGCTTACTCCCGTGAAACTAAAGCAGAACAGCATTGAAGTCCTCATGGAGCTGCTGCATGCCTCCCGTTTTGTAAGGCTATTCAGAACCTTACATCGAGGCTAGTCCTCCCCTTTCCTTTCATTTAGTTATAGAGCAGAGCAGGGTGAGCTTCCAACTAGGAACTGGAAGCACAAGGTTTCTTTCAGGAAAACTCATTTTCTTCGCAGAAGCAGGCAGGCAGTGACTAAATCCCTGGCAACAACAATGCTTTTCAGGGATCTTTGAGGCCGCATGAACGGCGCTTTCCTAATGGGAAAACAAGCCTTGTGCCATCAGTCTCCAGTTTCCTGGTTGACACGCAGCATACACGGAGGACCAGAGCTTCCTGGCTCTATGCAGTGTTCTGTTCCTGAAACGGGTGTTGAAGTCAGGTTCCTAGGAGTCTTGGAAATCTTACTACCGTGAAACTAAAGCAGGCCAGCCTTGAAGGCCTCAGGTAGCTGCTGCCTGCCTCCCGTTTTGTAAGGATATTCAGGGACTTACATGGAAGCTAGTGCTGCCCTTGACTTTCACTCTAGTGATAGAGCAGAACAGGGTGAGCTCCCAACTAGGAAGTGGAAGCCCAAGGTTTCTTTCAGGAAAACTCGTTTTCTTCGCAGAAGCAGGCAGGCAGTGACTAAATCCCTGGCAACAACACTGCTTTTCAGGTATCTTTGAGGCCGCATGAACGGCGCTTTCCTAATGGGAAAACAAGCCTTGTGCCATCAGTTTCCAGTTTCTAGGTTGACACGCAGCATACACGGAGGACCAGAGCTTCCTGTCTCTATGCAGTGTTCTGTTACTGAAACGGGTGTTGAAGTAAGGTTCCTAGGATTCTTGGAAATCTTACTACCGTGAAACTAAAGCAGGCCAGCCTTGAAGGCCTCAGGTAGCTGCTGCCTGCCTCCCGTTTTGTAAGGATATTCAGGGACTTACATGGAAGCTAGTGCTGCCCTTGACTTTCACTCTAGTTATAGAGCAGAGCAGGGTGAGCTTCCAACTAGGAAGTGGAAGCCCAATGTTTCTTTCAGGAAAACTCGTTTTCTTCGCAGAAGCAGGCAGGCAGTGACTAAATCCCCGGCAACAACACTGCTTTTCAGGTATCTTTGAGGCCGCATGAACGGCGCTTTCCTAATGTGAAAACTAGCCTTGTGTCATCAGTTTCCAGTTTCTAGGTTGACACGCAGCATACACGGAGGACCAGAGCTTCCTGGCTCTATGCAGTGTTCTTTTATCGAACGGGTGCTGTGGCAGGTCCCTAAGAGTCTTGAAAAGCTTACTACCGTGAAACTAAAGCAGAACAGTGAAGAAGGCCTCATGGAGCTGCTCCACGCCTCCCGTTTGGCAAGGCAAATCAGGGCCTTCCTTCGAGGCTAGGGCTCACGTTGACTTTCACTTTAGGTATAGAGCAGAGCAGGGTGAGCTTCCAACTAGGAACTGGAAGCACAAGGTTTCTTACCGGAAAACTCAGTATCTTCTCAGAACCATGCCGGCAGTGACTAAAACCCTGGCAACAACAATGCTTTTCAGGTATATTCGAGGCGGCATGAACGGAGCTTTCATAATGGGCAAACAAGCCTTGTGCCATCACTCTCCAGTTTGTAAGTTGATACGCAGCATACACGCAGGACCCAAGCTTCCTGGTTCTAGGCAGTTTTCTGATACCCAAACGGCTGCTTAAGCAAGGTCTCTAGCCGTCTTGAAAAGCTTACTCCCGTGAAACTAAAGCAGAACAGCATTGAAGGCCTCATGGAGCTGCTGCATGCCTCCCGTTTTGTAAGGCTATTCAGAACCTTACATCGAGGCTAGTCCTCCCCTTTCCTTTCATTTAGTTATAGAGCAGAGCAGGGTGAGCTTCCAACTAGGAACTGGAAGCACAAGGTTTCTTTCAGGAAAACTCATTTTCTTCGCAGAATCAGGCAGGCAGTGACTAAATCCCTGGCAACAACAATGCTTTTCAGGGATCTTTGAGGCCGCATGAACGGCGCTTTCCTAATGGGAAAACAAGCCTTGTGCCATCAGTCTCCAGTTTCTAGGTTGACACGCAGCATACACGGAGGACCAGAGCTTCCTGGCTCTATGCAGTGTTCTGTTACTGAAACGGGTGTTGAAGTCAGGTTCCTAGGAGTCTTGGAAATCTTACTACCGTTAAACTAAAGCAGGCCAGCCTTGAAGGCCTCAGGTAGCTGCTGCCTGCCTCCCGTTTTGTAAGGATATTCAGGGACTTACATGGAAGCTAGTGCTGCCCTTGACTTTCACTCTAGTGATAGAGCAGAGCAGGGTGAGCTCCCAACTAGGAAGTGGAAGCCCAAGGTTTCTTTCAGGAAAACTCGTTTTCTTCGCAGAAGCAGGCAGGCAGTGACTAAATCCCTGGCAACAACACTGCTTTTCAGGTATCTTTGAGGCCGCATGAACGGCGCTTTCCAAATGGGAAAACAAGCCTTGTGCCATCAGTTTCCAGTTTCTAGGTTGACACGCAGCATACACGGAGGACCAGAGCTTCCTGGCTCTATGCAGTGTTCTGTTACTGAAACGGGTGTTGAAGTAAGGTTCCTAGGAGTCTTGGAAATCTTACTACCGTGAAACTAAAGCAGGCCAGCCTTGAAGGCCTCAGGTAGCTGCTGCCTGCCTCCCGTTTTGTAAGGATTTTCAGGGACTTACATGGAAGCTAGTGCTGCCCTTGACTTTCACTCTAGTTATAGAGCAGAGCAGGGTGAGCTCCCAACTAGGAAGTGGAAGCCCAAGGTTTCTTTCAGGAAAACTCGTTTTCTTCGCAGAAGCAGGCAGGCAGTGACTAAATCCCTGGCAACAACACTGCTTTTCAGGTATCTTTGAGGCCGCATGAACGGCGCTTTCCTAATGTGAAAACTAGCCTTGTGTCATCAGTTTCCAGTTTCTAGGTTGACACGCAGCATACACGGAGGACCAGAGCTTCCTGGCTCTATGCAGTGTTCTTTTATCGAACGGGTGCTGTGGCAGGTCCCTAAGAGTCTTGAAAAGCTTACTACCGTGAAACTAAAGCAGAACAGTGAAGAAGGCCTCATGGAGCTGCTCCACGCCTCCCGTTTGGCAAGGCAAATCAGGGCCTTCCTTCGAGGCTAGGGCTCACGTTGACTTTCACTTTAGGTATAGAGCAGAGCAGGGTGAGCTTCCAACTAGGAACTGGAAGCACAAGGTTTCTTACCGGAAAACTCAGTATCTTCTCAGAACCATGCCGGCAGTGACTAAAACCCTGGCAACAACAATGCTTTTCAGGTATATTCGAGGCGGCATGAACGGAGCTTTCATAATGGGCAAGCAAGCCTTGTGCCATCACTCTCCAGTTTGTAAGTTGATACGCAGCATACACGCAGGACCCAAGCTTCCTGGTTCTAGGCAGTTTTCTGATACCCAAACGGCTGCTTAAGCAAGGTCTCTAGCCGTCTTGAAAAGCTTACTCCCGTGAAACTAAAGCAGAACAGCATTGAAGGCCTCATGGAGCTGCTGCATGCCTCCCGTTTTGTAAGGCTATTCAGAACCTTACATCGAGGCTAGTCCTCCCCTTTCCTTTCATTTAGTTATAGAGCAGAGCAGGGTGAGCTTCCAACTAGGAACTGGAAGCACAAGGTTTCTTTCAGGAAAACTCATTTTCTTCGCAGAATCAGGCAGGCAGTGACTAAATCCCTGGCAACAACAATGCTTTTCAGGGATCTTTGAGGCCGCATGAACGGCGCTTTCCTAATGGGAAAACAAGCCTTGTGCCATCAGTCTCCAGTTTCTAGGTTGACACGCAGCATACACGGAGGACCAGAGCTTCCTGGCTCTATGCAGTGTTCTGTTACTGAAACGGGTGTTGAAGTCAGGTTCCTAGGAGTCTTGGAAATCTTACTACCGTGAAACTAAAGCAGGCCAGCCTAGAAGGCCTCAGGTAGCTGCTGCCTGCCTCCCGTTTTGTAAGGATATTCAGGGACTTACATGGAAGCTAGTGCTGCCCTTGACTTTCAGTCTAGTGATAGAGCAGAGCAGGGTGAGCTCCCAACTAGGAAGTGGAAGCCCAAGGTTTCTTTCAGGAAAACTCGTTTTCTTCGCAGAAGCAGGCAGGCAGTGACTAAATCCCTGGCAACAACACTGCTTTTCAGGTATCTTTGAGGCCGCATGAACGGCGCTTTCCAAATGGGAAAACAAGCCTTGTGCCATCAGTTTCCAGTTTCTAGGTTGACACGCAGCATACACGGAGGACCAGAGCTTCCTGTCTCTATGCAGTGTTCTGTTACTGAAGCGGGTGTTGAAGTAAGGTTCCTAGGATTCTTGGAAATCTTACTACCGTGAAACTAAAGCAGGCCAGCCTTGAAGGCCTCAGGTAGCTGCTGCCTGCCTCCCGTTTTGTAAGGATATTCAGGGACTTACATGGAAGCTAGTGCTGCCCTTGACTTTCACTCTAGTTATAGAGCAGAGCAGGGTGAGCTTCCAACTAGGAAGTGGAAGCCCAATGTTTCTTTCAGGAAAACTCGTTTTCTTCGCAGAAGCAGGCAGGCAGTGACTAAATCCCCGGCAACAACACTGCTTTTCAGGTATCTTTGAGGCCGCATGAACGGCGCTTTCCTAATGTGAAAACTAGCCTTGTGTCATCAGTTTCCAGTTTCTAGGTTGACACGCAGCATACACGGAGGACCAGAGCTTCCTGGCTCTATGCAGTGTTCTTTTATCGAACGGGTGCTGTGGCAGGTCCCTAAGAGTCTTGAAAAGCTTACTACCGTGAAACTAAAGCAGAACAGTGAAGAAGGCCTCATGGAGCTGCTCCACGCCTCCCGTTTGGCAAGGCAAATCAGGGCCTTCCTTCGAGGCTAGGGCTCACGTTGACTTTCACTTTAGGTATAGAGCAGAGCAGGGTGAGCTTCCAACTAGGAACTGGAAGCACAAGGTTTCTTACCGGAAAACTCAGTATCTTCTCAGAACCATGCCGGCAGTGACTAAAACCCTGGCAACAACAATGCTTTTCAGGTATATTCGAGGCGGCATGAACGGAGCTTTCATAATGGGCAAACAAGCCTTGTGCCATCACTCTCCAGTTTGTAAGTTGATACGCAGCATACACGCAGGACCCAAGCTTCCTGGTTCTAGGCAGTTTTCTGATACCCAAACGGCTGCTTAAGCAAGGTCTCTAGCCGTCTTGAAAAGCTTACTCCCGTGAAACTAAAGCAGAACAGCATTGAAGGCCTCATGGAGCTGCTGCATGCCTCCCGTTTTGTAAGGCTATTCAGAACCTTACATCGAGGCTAGTCCTCCCCTTTCCTTTCATTTAGTTATAGAGCAGAGCAGGGTGAGCTTCCAACTAGGAACTGGAAGCACAAGGTTTCTTTCAGGAAAACTCATTTTCTTCGCAGAATCAGGCAGGCAGTGACTAAATCCCTGGCAACAACAATGCTTTTCAGGGATCTTTGAGGCCGCATGAACGGCGCTTTCCTAATGGGAAAACAAGCCTTGTGCCATCAGTCTCCAGTTTCTAGGTTGACACGCAGCATACACGGAGGACCAGAGCTTCCTGGCTCTATGCAGTGTTCTGTTACTGAAACGGGTGTTGAAGTCAGGTTCCTAGGAGTCTTGGAAATCTTACTACCGTTAAACTAAAGCAGGCCAGCCTTGAAGGCCTCAGGTAGCTGCTGCCTGCCTCCCGTTTTGTAAGGATATTCAGGGACTTACATGGAAGCTAGTGCTGCCCTTGACTTTCACTCTAGTGATAGAGCAGAGCAGGGTGAGCTCCCAACTAGGAAGTGGAAGCCCAAGGTTTCTTTCAGGAAAACTCGTTTTCTTCGCAGAAGCAGGCAGGCAGTGACTAAATCCCTGGCAACAACACTGCTTTTCAGGTATCTTTGAGGCCGCATGAACGGCGCTTTCCAAATGGGAAAACAAGCCTTGTGCCATCAGTTTCCAGTTTCTAGGTTGACACGCAGCATACACGGAGGACCAGAGCTTCCTGGCTCTATGCAGTGTTGTTACTGAAACGGGTGTTGAAGTAAGGTTCCTAGGATTCTTGGAAATCTTACTACCGTGAAACTAAAGCAGGCCAGCCTTGAAGGCCTCAGGTAGCTGCTGCCTGCCTCCCGTTTTGTAAGGATTTTCAGGGACTTACATGGAAGCTAGTGCTGCCCTTGACTTTCACTCTAGTTATAGAGCAGAGCAGGGTGAGCTTCCAACTAGGAAGTGGAAGCCCAATGTTTCTTTCAGGAAAACTCGTTTTCTTCGCAGAAGCAGGCAGGCAGTGACTAAATCCCCGGCAACAACACTGCTTTTCAGGTATCTTTGAGGCCGCATGAACGGCGCTTTCCTAATGTGAAAACTAGCCTTGTGTCATCAGTTTCCAGTTTCTAGGTTGACACGGAGCATACACGGAGGACCAGAGCTTCCTGGCTCTATGCAGTGTTCTTTTATCGAACGGGTGCTGTGGCAGGTCACTAAGAGTCTTGAAAAGCTTACTACCGTGAAACTAAAGCAGAACAGTGAAGAAGGCCTCATGGAGCTGCTCCACGCCTCCCGTTTGGCAAGGCAAATCAGGGCCTTCCTTCGAGGCTAGGGCTCACGTTGACTTTCACTTTAGGTATAGAGCAGAGCAGGGTGAGCTTCCAACTAGGAACTGGAAGCACAAGGTTTCTTACCGGAAAACTCAGTATCTTCTCAGAACCATGCCGGCAGTGACTAAAACCCTGGCAACAACAATGCTTTTCAGGTATATTCGAGGCGGCATGAACGGAGCTTTCATAATGGGCAAACAAGCCTTGTGCCATCACTCTCCAGTTTGTAAGTTGATACGCAGCATACACGCAGGACCCAAGCTTCCTGGTTCTAGGCAGTTTTCTGATACCCAAACGGCTGCTTAAGCAAGGTCTCTAGCCGTCTTGAAAAGCTTACTCCCGTGAAACTAAAGCAGAACAGCATTGAAGGCCTCATGGAGCTGCTGCATGCCTCCCGTTTTGTAAGGCTATTCAGAACTTTACATCGAGGCTAGTCCTCTCCTTTCCTTTCATTTAGTTATAGAGCAGAGCAGGGTGAGCTTCCAACTAGGAACTGGAAGCACAAGGTTTCTTTCAGGAAAACTCAGTATCTTCTCAGAACCATGCCGGCAGTGACTAAAACCCTGGCAACAACAATGCTTTTCAGGTATATTCGAGGCGGCATGAACGGAGCTTTCATAATGGGCAAACAAGCCTTGTGCCATCACTCTCCAGTTTGTAAGTTGATACGCAGCATACACGCAGGACCCAAGCTTCCTGGTTCTAGGCAGTTTTCTGATACCCAAACGGCTGCTTAAGCAAGGTCTCTAGCCGTCTTGAAAAGCTTACTCCCGTGAAACTAAAGCAGAACAGCATTGAAGGCCTCATGGAGCTGCTGCATGCCTCCCGTTTTGTAAGGCTATTCAGAACCTTACATCGAAGCTAGTCCTCCCCTTTCCTTTCATTTAGTTATAGAGCAGAGCAGGGTGAGCTTCCAACTAGGAACTGGAAGCACAAGGTTTCTTTCAGGAAAACTCATTTTCTTCGCAGAATCAGGCAGGCAGTGACTAAATCCCTGGCAACAACAATGCTTTTCAGGGATCTTTGAGGCCGCATGAACGGCGCTTTCCTAATGGGAAAACAAGCCTTGTGCCATCAGTCTCCAGTTTCTAGGTTGACACGCAGCATACACGGAGGACCAGAGCTTCCTGGCTCTATGCAGTGTTCTGTTACTGAAACGGGTGTTGAAGTCAGGTTCCTAGGAGTCTTGGAAATCTTACTACCGTTAAACTAAAGCAGGCCAGCCTTGAAGGCCTCAGGTAGCTGCTGCCTGCCTCCCGTTTTGTAAGGATATTCAGGGACTTACATGGAAGCTAGTGCTGCCCTTGACTTTCACTCTAGTTATAGAGCAGAGCAGGGTGAGCTCCCAACTAGGAAGTGGAAGCCCAAGGTTTCTTTCAGGAAAACTCGTTTTCTTCGCAGAAGCAGGCAGGCAGTGACTAAATCCCTGGCAACAACACTGCTTTTCAGGTATCTTTGAGGCCGCATGAACGGCGCTTTCCAAATGGGAAAACAAGCCTTGTGCCATCAGTTTCCAGTTTCTAGGTTGACACGCAGCATACACGGAGGACCAGAGCTTCCTGGCTCTATGCAGTGTTCTGTTACTGAAACGGGTGTTGAAGTAAGGTTCCTAGGAGTCTTGGAAATCTTACTACCGTGAAACTAAAGCAGGCCAGCCTTGAAGGCCTCAGGTAGCTGCTGCCTGCCTCCCGTTTTGTAAGGATTTTCAGGGACTTACATGGAAGCTAGTGCTGCCCTTGACTTTCACTCTAGTTATAGAGCAGAGCAGGGTGAGCTCCCAACTAGGAAGTGGAAGCCCAAGGTTTCTTTCAGGAAAACTCGTTTTCTTCGCAGAAGCAGGCAGGCAGTGACTAAATCCCTGGCAACAACACTGCTTTTCAGGTATCTTTGAGGCCGCATGAACGGCGCTTTCCTAATGTGAAAACTAGCCTTGTGTCATCAGTTTCCAGTTTCTAGGTTGACACGGAGCATACACGGAGGACCAGAGCTTCCTGGCTCTATGCAGTGTTCTTTTATCGAACGGGTGCTGTGGCAGGTCCCTAAGAGTCTTGAAAAGCTTACTACCGTGAAACTAAAGCAGAACAGTGAAGAAGGCCTCATGGAGCTGCTCCACGCCTCCCGTTTGGCAAGGCAAATCAGGGCCTTCCTTCGAGGCTAGGGCTCACGTTGACTTTCACTTTAGGTATAGAGCAGAGCAGGGTGAGCTTCCAACTAGGAACTGGAAGCACAAGGTTTCTTACCGGAAAACTCAGTATCTTCTCAGAACCATGCCGGCAGTGACTAAAACCCTGGCAACAACAATGCTTTTCAGGTATATTCGAGGCGGCATGAACGGAGCTTTCATAATGGGCAAACAAGCCTTGTGCCATCACTCTCCAGTTTGTAAGTTGATACGCAGCATACACGCAGGACCCAAGCTTCCTGGTTCTAGGCAGTTTTCTGATACCCAAACGGCTGCTTAAGCAAGGTCTCTAGCCGTCTTGAAAAGCTTACTCCCGTGAAACTAAAGCAGAACAGCATTGAAGGCCTCATGGAGCTGCTGCATGCCTCCCGTTTTGTAAGGCTATTCAGAACCTTACATCGAAGCTAGTCCTCCCCTTTCCTTTCATTTAGTTATAGAGCAGAGCAGGGTGAGCTTCCAACTAGGAACTGGAAGCACAAGGTTTCTTTCAGGAAAACTCATTTTCTTCGCAGAATCAGGCAGGCAGTGACTAAATCCCTGGCAACAACAATGCTTTTCAGGGATCTTTGAGGCCGCATGAACGGCGCTTTCCTAATGGGAAAACAAGCCTTGTGCCATCAGTCTCCAGTTTCTAGGTTGACACGCAGCATACACGGAGGACCAGAGCTTCCTGGCTCTATGCAGTGTTCTGTTACTGAAACGGGTGTTGAAGTCAGGTTCCTAGGAGTCTTGGAAATCTTACTACCGTTAAACTAAAGCAGGCCAGCCTTGAAGGCCTCAGGTAGCTGCTGCCTGCCTCCCGTTTTGTAAGGATATTCAGGGACTTACATGGAAGCTAGTGCTGCCCTTGACTTTCACTCTAGTTATAGAGCAGAGCAGGGTGAGCTCCCAACTAGGAAGTGGAAGCCCAAGGTTTCTTTCAGGAAAACTCGTTTTCTTCGCAGAAGCAGGCAGGCAGTGACTAAATCCCTGGCAACAACACTGCTTTTCAGGTATCTTTGAGGCCGCATGAACGGCGCTTTCCAAATGGGAAAACAAGCCTTGTGCCATCAGTTTCCAGTTTCTAGGTTGACACGCAGCATACACGGAGGACCAGAGCTTCCTGGCTCTATGCAGTGTTCTGTTACTGAAACGGGTGTTGAAGTAAGGTTCCTAGGAGTCTTGGAAATCTTACTACCGTGAAACTAAAGCAGGCCAGCCTTGAAGGCCTCAGGTAGCTGCTGCCTGCCTCCCGTTTTGTAAGGATTTTCAGGGACTTACATGGAAGCTAGTGCTGCCCTTGACTTTCACTCTAGTTATAGAGCAGAGCAGGGTGAGCTTCCAACTAGGAACTGGAAGCACAAGGTTTCTTTCAGGAAAACTCAGTATCTTCTCAGAACCATGCCGGCAGTGACTAAAACCCTGGCAACAACAATGCTTTTCAGGTATATTCGAGGCGGCATGAACGGAGCTTTCATAATGGGCAAACAAGCCTTGTGCCATCACTCTCCAGTTTGTAAGTTGATACGCAGCATACACGCAGGACCCAAGCTTCCTGGTTCTAGGCAGTTTTCTGATACCCAAACGGCTGCTTAAGCAAGGTCTCTAGCCGTCTTGAAAAGCTTACTCCCGTGAAACTAAAGCAGAACAGCATTGAAGGCCTCATGGAGCTGCTGCATGCCTCCCGTTTTGTAAGGCTATTCAGAACCTTACATCGAGGCTAGTCCTCTCCTTTCCTTTCATTTAGTTATAGAGCAGAGCAGGGTGAGCTTCCAACTAGGAACTGGAAGCACAAGGTTTCTTTCAGGAAAACTCAGTATCTTCTCAGAACCATGCCGGCAGTGACTAAAACCCTGGCAACAACAATGCTTTTCAGGTATATTCGAGGCGGCATGAACGGAGCTTTCATAATGGGCAAACAAGCCTTGTGCCATCACTCTCCAGTTTGTAAGTTGATACGCAGCATACACGCAGGACCCAAGCTTCCTGGTTCTAGGCAGTTTTCTGATACCCAAACGGCTGCTTAAGCAAGGTCTCTAGCCGTCTTGAAAAGCTTACTCCCGTGAAACTAAAGCAGAACAGCATTGAAGTCCTCATGGAGCTGCTGCATGCCTCCCGTTTTGTAAGGCTATTCAGAACCTTACATCGAGGCTAGTCCTCCCCTTTCCTTTCATTTAGTTATAGAGCAGAGCAGGGTGAGCTTCCAACTAGGAACTGGAAGCACAAGGTTTCTTTCAGGAAAACTCATTTTCTTCGCAGAAGCAGGCAGGCAGTGACTAAATCCCTGGCAACAACAATGCTTTTCAGGGATCTTTGAGGCCGCATGAACGGCGCTTTCCTAATGGGAAAACAAGCCTTGTGCCATCAGTCTCCAGTTTCCTGGTTGACACGCAGCATACACGGAGGACCAGAGCTTCCTGGCTCTATGCAGTGTTCTGTTCCTGAAACGGGTGTTGAAGTCAGGTTCCTAGGAGTCTTGGAAATCTTACTACCGTGAAACTAAAGCAGGCCAGCCTTGAAGGCCTCAGGTAGCTGCTGCCTGCCTCCCGTTTTGTAAGGATATTCAGGGACTTACATGGAAGCTAGTGCTGCCCTTGACTTTCACTCTAGTGATAGAGCAGAACAGGGTGAGCTCCCAACTAGGAAGTGGAAGCCCAAGGTTTCTTTCAGGAAAACTCGTTTTCTTCGCAGAAGCAGGCAGGCAGTGACTAAATCCCTGGCAACAACACTGCTTTTCAGGTATCTTTGAGGCCGCATGAACGGCGCTTTCCTAATGGGAAAACAAGCCTTGTGCCATCAGTTTCCAGTTTCTAGGTTGACACGCAGCATACACGGAGGACCAGAGCTTCCTGTCTCTATGCAGTGTTCTGTTACTGAAACGGGTGTTGAAGTAAGGTTCCTAGGATTCTTGGAAATCTTACTACCGTGAAACTAAAGCAGGCCAGCCTTGAAGGCCTCAGGTAGCTGCTGCCTGCCTCCCGTTTTGTAAGGATATTCAGGGACTTACATGGAAGCTAGTGCTGCCCTTGACTTTCACTCTAGTTATAGAGCAGAGCAGGGTGAGCTTCCAACTAGGAAGTGGAAGCCCAATGTTTCTTTCAGGAAAACTCGTTTTCTTCGCAGAAGCAGGCAGGCAGTGACTAAATCCCCGGCAACAACACTGCTTTTCAGGTATCTTTGAGGCCGCATGAACGGCGCTTTCCTAATGTGAAAACTAGCCTTGTGTCATCAGTTTCCAGTTTCTAGGTTGACACGCAGCATACACGGAGGACCAGAGCTTCCTGGCTCTATGCAGTGTTCTTTTATCGAACGGGTGCTGTGGCAGGTCCCTAAGAGTCTTGAAAAGCTTACTACCGTGAAACTAAAGCAGAACAGTGAAGAAGGCCTCATGGAGCTGCTCCACGCCTCCCGTTTGGCAAGGCAAATCAGGGCCTTCCTTCGAGGCTAGGGCTCACGTTGACTTTCACTTTAGGTATAGAGCAGAGCAGGGTGAGCTTCCAACTAGGAACTGGAAGCACAAGGTTTCTTACCGGAAAACTCAGTATCTTCTCAGAACCATGCCGGCAGTGACTAAAACCCTGGCAACAACAATGCTTTTCAGGTATATTCGAGGCGGCATGAACGGAGCTTTCATAATGGGCAAACAAGCCTTGTGCCATCACTCTCCAGTTTGTAAGTTGATACGCAGCATACACGCAGGACCCAAGCTTCCTGGTTCTAGGCAGTTTTCTGATACCCAAACGGCTGCTTAAGCAAGGTCTCTAGCCGTCTTGAAAAGCTTACTCCCGTGAAACTAAAGCAGAACAGCATTGAAGGCCTCATGGAGCTGCTGCATGCCTCCCGTTTTGTAAGGCTATTCAGAACCTTACATCGAGGCTAGTCCTCTCCTTTCCTTTCATTTAGTTATAGAGCAGAGCAGGGTGAGCTTCCAACTAGGAACTGGAAGCACAAGGTTTCTTTCAGGAAAACTCAGTATCTTCTCAGAACCATGCCGGCAGTGACTAAAACCCTGGCAACAACAATGCTTTTCAGGTATATTCGAGGCGGCATGAACGGAGCTTTCATAATGGGCAAACAAGCCTTGTGCCATCACTCTCCAGTTTGTAAGTTGATACGCAGCATACACGCAGGACCCAAGCTTCCTGGTTCTAGGCAGTTTTCTGATACCCAAACGGCTGCTTAAGCAAGGTCTCTAGCCGTCTTGAAAAGCTTACTCCCGTGAAACTAAAGCAGAACAGCATTGAAGGCCTCATGGAGCTGCTGCATGCCTCCCGTTTTGTAAGGCTATTCAGAACCTTACATCGAGGCTAGTCCTCTCCTTTCCTTTCATTTAGTTATAGAGCAGAGCAGGGTGAGCTTCCAACTAGGAACTGGAAGCACAAGGTTTCTTTCAGGAAAACTCAGTATCTTCTCAGAACCATGCCGGCAGTGACTAAAACCCTGGCAACAACAATGCTTTTCAGGTATATTCGAGGCGGCATGAACGGAGCTTTCATAATGGGCAAACAAGCCTTGTGCCATCACTCTCCAGTTTGTAAGTTGATACGCAGCATACACGCAGGACCCAAGCTTCCTGGTTCTAGGCAGTTTTCTGATACCCAAACGGCTGCTTAAGCAAGGTCTCTAGCCGTCTTGAAAAGCTTACTCCCGTGAAACTAAAGCAGAACAGCATTGAAGGCCTCATGGAGCTGCTGCATGCCTCCCGTTTTGTAAGGCTATTCAGAACCTTACATCGAGGCTAGTCCTCCCCTTTCCTTTCATTTAGTTATAGAGCAGAGCAGGGTGAGCTTCCAACTAGGAACTGGAAGCACAAGGTTTCTTTCAGGAAAACTCATTTTCTTCGCAGAATCAGGCAGGCAGTGACTAAATCCCTGGCAACAACAATGCTTTTCAGGGATCTTTGAGGCCGCATGAACGGCGCTTTCCTAATGGGAAAACAAGCCTTGTGCCATCAGTCTCCAGTTTCTAGGTTGACACGCAGCATACACGGAGGACCAGAGCTTCCTGGCTCTATGCAGTGTTCTGTTACTGAAACGGGTGTTGAAGTCAGGTTCCTAGGAGTCTTGGAAATCTTACTACCGTGAAACTAAAGCAGGCCAGCCTTGAAGGCCTCAGGTAGCTGCTGCCTGCCTCCCGTTTTGTAAGGATTTTCAGGGACTTACATGGAAGCTAGTGCTGCCCTTGACTTTCACTCTAGTTATAGAGCAGAGCAGGGTGAGCTTCCAACTAGGAAGTGGAAGCCCAATGTTTCTTTCAGGAAAACTCGTTTTCTTCGCAGAAGCAGGCAGGCAGTGACTAAATCCCCGGCAACAACACTGCTTTTCAGGTATCTTTGAGGCCGCATGAACGGCGCTTTCCTAATGTGAAAACTAGCCTTGTGTCATCAGTTTCCAGTTTCTAGGTTGACACGGAGCATACACGGAGGACCAGAGCTTCCTGGCTCTATGCAGTGTTCTTTTATCGAACGGGTGCTGTGGCAGGTCCCTAAGAGTCTTGAAAAGCTTACTACCGTGAAACTAAAGCAGAACAGTGAAGAAGGCCTCATGGAGCTGCTCCACGCCTCCCGTTTGGCAAGGCAAATCAGGGCCTTCCTTCGAGACTAGGGCTCACGTTGACTTTCACTTTAGGTATAGAGCAGAGCAGGGTGAGCTTCCAACTAGGAACTGGAAGCACAAGGTTTCTTACCGGAAAACTCAGTATCTTCTCAGAACCATGCCGGCAGTGACTAAAACCCTGGCAACAACAATGCTTTTCAGGTATATTCGAGGCGGCATGAACGGAGCTTTCATAATGGGCAAACAAGCCTTGTGCCATCACTCTCCAGTTTGTAAGTTGATACGCAGCATACACGCAGGACCCAAGCTTCCTGGTTCTAGGCAGTTTTCTGATACCCAAACGGCTGCTTAAGCAAGGTCTCTAGCCGTCTTGAAAAGCTTACTCCCGTGAAACTAAAGCAGAACAGCATTGAAGGCCTCATGGAGCTGCTGCATGCCTCCCGTTTTGTAAGGCTATTCAGAACCTTACATCGAGGCTAGTCCTCCCCTTTCCTTTCATTTAGTTATAGAGCAGAGCAGGGTGAGCTTCCAACTAGGAACTGGAAGCACAAGGTTTCTTTCAGGAAAACTCATTTTCTTCGCAGAAGCAGGCAGGCAGTGACTAAATCCCTGGCAACAACAATGCTTTTCAGGGATCTTTGAGGCCGCATGAACGGCGCTTTCCTAATGGGAAAACAAGCCTTGTGCCATCAGTCTCCAGTTTCCTGGTTGACACGCAGCATACACGGAGGACCAGAGCTTCCTGGCTCTATGCAGTGTTCTGTTCCTGAAACGGGTGTTGAAGTCAGGTTCCTAGGAGTCTTGGAAATCTTACTACCGTGAAACTAAAGCAGGCCAGCCTTGAAGGCCTCAGGTAGCTGCTGCCTGCCTCCCGTTTTGTAAGGATATTCAGGGACTTACATGGAAGCTAGTGCTGCCCTTGACTTTCACTCTAGTGATAGAGCAGAACAGGGTGAGCTCCCAACTAGGAAGTGGAAGCCCAAGGTTTCTTTCAGGAAAACTCGTTTTCTTCGCAGAAGCAGGCAGGCAGTGACTAAATCCCTGGCAACAACACTGCTTTTCAGGTATCTTTGAGGCCGCATGAACGGCGCTTTCCTAATGGGAAAACAAGCCTTGTGCCATCAGTTTCCAGTTTCTAGGTTGACACGCAGCATACACGGAGGACCAGAGCTTCCTGTCTCTATGCAGTGTTCTGTTACTGAAACGGGTGTTGAAGTAAGGTTCCTAGGATTCTTGGAAATCTTACTACCGTGAAACTAAAGCAGGCCAGCCTTGAAGGCCTCAGGTAGCTGCTGCCTGCCTCCCGTTTTGTAAGGATATTCAGGGACTTACATGGAAGCTAGTGCTGCCCTTGACTTTCACTCTAGTTATAGAGCAGAGCAGGGTGAGCTTCCAACTAGGAAGTGGAAGCCCAATGTTTCTTTCAGGAAAACTCGTTTTCTTCGCAGAAGCAGGCAGGCAGTGACTAAATCCCCGGCAACAACACTGCTTTTCAGGTATCTTTGAGGCCGCATGAACGGCGCTTTCCTAATGTGAAAACTAGCCTTGTGTCATCAGTTTCCAGTTTCTAGGTTGACACGCAGCATACACGGAGGACCAGAGCTTCCTGGCTCTATGCAGTGTTCTTTTATCGAACGGGTGCTGTGGCAGGTCCCTAAGAGTCTTGAAAAGCTTACTACCGTGAAACTAAAGCAGAACAGTGAAGAAGGCCTCATGGAGCTGCTCCACGCCTCCCGTTTGGCAAGGCAAATCAGGGCCTTCCTTCGAGGCTAGGGCTCACGTTGACTTTCACTTTAGGTATAGAGCAGAGCAGGGTGAGCTTCCAACTAGGAACTGGAAGCACAAGGTTTCTTACCGGAAAACTCAGTATCTTCTCAGAACCATGCCGGCAGTGACTAAAACCCTGGCAACAACAATGCTTTTCAGGTATATTCGAGGCGGCATGAACGGAGCTTTCATAATGGGCAAACAAGCCTTGTGCCATCACTCTCCAGTTTGTAAGTTGATACGCAGCATACACGCAGGACCCAAGCTTCCTGGTTCTAGGCAGTTTTCTGATACCCAAACGGCTGCTTAAGCAAGGTCTCTAGCCGTCTTGAAAAGCTTACTCCCGTGAAACTAAAGCAGAACAGCATTGAAGGCCTCATGGAGCTGCTGCATGCCTCCCGTTTTGTAAGGCTATTCAGAACCTTACATCGAGGCTAGTCCTCCCCTTTCCTTTCATTTAGTTATAGAGCAGAGCAGGGTGAGCTTCCAACTAGGAACTGGAAGCACAAGGTTTCTTTCAGGAAAACTCATTTTCTTCGCAGAATCAGGCAGGCAGTGACTAAATCCCTGGCAACAACAATGCTTTTCAGGGATCTTTGAGGCCGCATGAACGGCGCTTTCCTAATGGGAAAACAAGCCTTGTGCCATCAGTCTCCAGTTTCTAGGTTGACACGCAGCATACACGGAGGACCAGAGCTTCCTGGCTCTATGCAGTGTTCTGTTACTGAAACGGGTGTTGAAGTCAGGTTCCTAGGAGTCTTGGAAATCTTACTACCGTTAAACTAAAGCAGGCCAGCCTTGAAGGCCTCAGGTAGCTGCTGCCTGCCTCCCGTTTTGTAAGGATATTCAGGGACTTACATGGAAGCTAGTGCTGCCCTTGACTTTCACTCTAGTGATAGAGCAGAGCAGGGTGAGCTCCCAACTAGGAAGTGGAAGCCCAAGGTTTCTTTCAGGAAAACTCGTTTTCTTCGCAGAAGCAGGCAGGCAGTGACTAAATCCCTGGCAACAACACTGCTTTTCAGGTATCTTTGAGGCCGCATGAACGGCGCTTTCCAAATGGGAAAACAAGCCTTGTGCCATCAGTTTCCAGTTTCTAGGTTGACACGCAGCATACACGGAGGACCAGAGCTTCCTGGCTCTATGCAGTGTTGTTACTGAAACGGGTGTTGAAGTAAGGTTCCTAGGATTCTTGGAAATCTTACTACCGTGAAACTAAAGCAGGCCAGCCTTGAAGGCCTCAGGTAGCTGCTGCCTGCCTCCCGTTTTGTAAGGATTTTCAGGGACTTACATGGAAGCTAGTGCTGCCCTTGACTTTCACTCTAGTTATAGAGCAGAGCAGGGTGAGCTTCCAACTAGGAAGTGGAAGCCCAATGTTTCTTTCAGGAAAACTCGTTTTCTTCGCAGAAGCAGGCAGGCAGTGACTAAATCCCCGGCAACAACACTGCTTTTCAGGTATCTTTGAGGCCGCATGAACGGCGCTTTCCTAATGTGAAAACTAGCCTTGTGTCATCAGTTTCCAGTTTCTAGGTTGACACGGAGCATACACGGAGGACCAGAGCTTCCTGGCTCTATGCAGTGTTCTTTTATCGAACGGGTGCTGTGGCAGGTCCCTAAGAGTCTTGAAAAGCTTACTACCGTGAAACTAAAGCAGAACAGTGAAGAAGGCCTCATGGAGCTGCTCCACGCCTCCCGTTTGGCAAGGCAAATCAGGGCCTTCCTTCGAGGCTAGGGCTCACGTTGACTTTCACTTTAGGTATAGAGCAGAGCAGGGTGAGCTTCCAACTAGGAACTGGAAGCACAAGGTTTCTTACCGGAAAACTCAGTATCTTCTCAGAACCATGCCGGCAGTGACTAAAACCCTGGCAACAACAATGCTTTTCAGGTATATTCGAGGCGGCATGAACGGAGCTTTCATAATGGGCAAACAAGCCTTGTGCCATCACTCTCCAGTTTGTAAGTTGATACGCAGCATACACGCAGGACCCAAGCTTCCTGGTTCTAGGCAGTTTTCTGATACCCAAACGGCTGCTTAAGCAAGGTCTCTAGCCGTCTTGAAAAGCTTACTCCCGTGAAACTAAAGCAGAACAGCATTGAAGGCCTCATGGAGCTGCTGCATGCCTCCCGTTTTGTAAGGCTATTCAGAACTTTACATCGAGGCTAGTCCTCTCCTTTCCTTTCATTTAGTTATAGAGCAGAGCAGGGTGAGCTTCCAACTAGGAACTGGAAGCACAAGGTTTCTTTCAGGAAAACTCAGTATCTTCTCAGAACCATGCCGGCAGTGACTAAAACCCTGGCAACAACAATGCTTTTCAGGTATATTCGAGGCGGCATGAACGGAGCTTTCATAATGGGCAAACAAGCCTTGTGCCATCACTCTCCAGTTTGTAAGTTGATACGCAGCATACACGCAGGACCCAAGCTTCCTGGTTCTAGGCAGTTTTCTGATACCCAAACGGCTGCTTAAGCAAGGTCTCTAGCCGTCTTGAAAAGCTTACTCCCGTGAAACTAAAGCAGAACAGCATTGAAGGCCTCATGGAGCTGCTGCATGCCTCCCGTTTTGTAAGGCTATTCAGAACCTTACATCGAGGCTAGTCCTCCCCTTTCCTTTCATTTAGTTATAGAGCAGAGCAGGGTGAGCTTCCAACTAGGAACTGGAAGCACAAGGTTTCTTTCAGGAAAACTCATTTTCTTCGCAGAATCAGGCAGGCAGTGACTAAATCCCTGGCAACAACAATGCTTTTCAGGGATCTTTGAGGCCGCATGAACGGCGCTTTCCTAATGGGAAAACAAGCCTTGTGCCATCAGTCTCCAGTTTCTAGGTTGACACGCAGCATACACGGAGGACCAGAGCTTCCTGGCTCTATGCAGTGTTCTGTTACTGAAACGGGTGTTGAAGTCAGGTTCCTAGGAGTCTTGGAAATCTTACTACCGTTAAACTAAAGCAGGCCAGCCTTGAAGGCCTCAGGTAGCTGCTGCCTGCCTCCCGTTTTGTAAGGATATTCAGGGACTTACATGGAAGCTAGTGCTGCCCTTGACTTTCACTCTAGTTATAGAGCAGAGCAGGGTGAGCTCCCAACTAGGAAGTGGAAGCCCAAGGTTTCTTTCAGGAAAACTCGTTTTCTTCGCAGAAGCAGGCAGGCAGTGACTAAATCCCTGGCAACAACACTGCTTTTCAGGTATCTTTGAGGCCGCATGAACGGCGCTTTCCAAATGGGAAAACAAGCCTTGTGCCATCAGTTTCCAGTTTCTAGGTTGACACGCAGCATACACGGAGGACCAGAGCTTCCTGGCTCTATGCAGTGTTCTGTTACTGAAACGGGTGTTGAAGTAAGGTTCCTAGGAGTCTTGGAAATCTTACTACCGTGAAACTAAAGCAGGCCAGCCTTGAAGGCCTCAGGTAGCTGCTGCCTGCCTCCCGTTTTGTAAGGATTTTCAGGGACTTACATGGAAGCTAGTGCTGCCCTTGACTTTCACTCTAGTTATAGAGCAGAGCAGGGTGAGCTTCCAACTAGGAAGTGGAAGCCCAATGTTTCTTTCAGGAAAACTCGTTTTCTTCGCAGAAGCAGGCAGGCAGTGACTAAATCCCCGGCAACAACACTGCTTTTCAGGTATCTTTGAGGCCGCATGAACGGCGCTTTCCTAATGTGAAAACTAGCCTTGTGTCATCAGTTTCCAGTTTCTAGGTTGACACGGAGCATACACGGAGGACCAGAGCTTCCTGGCTCTATGCAGTGTTCTTTTATCGAACGGGTGCTGTGGCAGGTCCCTAAGAGTCTTGAAAAGCTTACTACCGTGAAACTAAAGCAGAACAGTGAAGAAGGCCTCATGGAGCTGCTCCACGCCTCCCGTTTGGCAAGGCAAATCAGGGCCTTCCTTCGAGGCTAGGGCTCACGTTGACTTTCACTTTAGGTATAGAGCAGAGCAGGGTGAGCTTCCAACTAGGAACTGGAAGCACAAGGTTTCTTACCGGAAAACTCAGTATCTTCTCAGAACCATGCCGGCAGTGACTAAAACCCTGGCAACAACAATGCTTTTCAGGTATATTCGAGGCGGCATGAACGGAGCTTTCATAATGGGCAAACAAGCCTTGTGCCATCACTCTCCAGTTTGTAAGTTGATACGCAGCATACACGCAGGACCCAAGCTTCCTGGTTCTAGGCAGTTTTCTGATACCCAAACGGCTGCTTAAGCAAGGTCTCTAGCCGTCTTGAAAAGCTTACTCCCGTGAAACTAAAGCAGAACAGCATTGAAGGCCTCATGGAGCTGCTGCATGCCTCCCGTTTTGTAAGGCTATTCAGAACCTTACATCGAGGCTAGTCCTCTCCTTTCCTTTCATTTAGTTATAGAGCAGAGCAGGGTGAGCTTCCAACTAGGAACTGGAAGCACAAGGTTTCTTTCAGGAAAACTCAGTATCTTCTCAGAACCATGCCGGCAGTGACTAAAACCCTGGCAACAACAATGCTTTTCAGGTATATTCGAGGCGGCATGAACGGAGCTTTCATAATGGGCAAACAAGCCTTGTGCCATCACTCTCCAGTTTGTAAGTTGATACGCAGCATACACGCAGGACCCAAGCTTCCTGGTTCTAGGCAGTTTTCTGATACCCAAACGGCTGCTTAAGCAAGGTCTCTAGCCGTCTTGAAAAGCTTACTCCCGTGAAACTAAAGCAGAACAGCATTGAAGGCCTCATGGAGCTGCTGCATGCCTCCCGTTTTGTAAGGCTATTCAGAACCTTACATCGAGGCTAGTCCTCTCCTTTCCTTTCATTTAGTTATAGAGCAGAGCAGGGTGAGCTTCCAACTAGGAACTGGAAGCACAAGGTTTCTTTCAGGAAAACTCAGTATCTTCTCAGAACCATGCCGGCAGTGACTAAAACCCTGGCAACAACAATGCTTTTCAGGTATATTCGAGGCGGCATGAACGGAGCTTTCATAATGGGCAAACAAGCCTTGTGCCATCACTCTCCAGTTTGTAAGTTGATACGCAGCATACACGCAGGACCCAAGCTTCCTGGTTCTAGGCAGTTTTCTGATACCCAAACGGCTGCTTAAGCAAGGTCTCTAGCCGTCTTGAAAAGCTTACTCCCGTGAAACTAAAGCAGAACAGCATTGAAGGCCTCATGGAGCTGCTGCATGCCTCCCGTTTTGTAAGGCTATTCAGAACCTTACATCGAGGCTAGTCCTCCCCTTTCCTTTCATTTAGTTATAGAGCAGAGCAGGGTGAGCTTCCAACTAGGAACTGGAAGCACAAGGTTTCTTTCAGGAAAACTCATTTTCTTCGCAGAATCAGGCAGGCAGTGACTAAATCCCTGGCAACAACAATGCTTTTCAGGGATCTTTGAGGCCGCATGAACGGCGCTTTCCTAATGGGAAAACAAGCCTTGTGCCATCAGTCTCCAGTTTCTAGGTTGACACGCAGCATACACGGAGGACCAGAGCTTCCTGGCTCTATGCAGTGTTCTGTTACTGAAACGGGTGTTGAAGTCAGGTTCCTAGGAGTCTTGGAAATCTTACTACCGTGAAACTAAAGCAGGCCAGCCTTGAAGGCCTCAGGTAGCTGCTGCCTGCCTCCCGTTTTGTAAGGATTTTCAGGGACTTACATGGAAGCTAGTGCTGCCCTTGACTTTCACTCTAGTTATAGAGCAGAGCAGGGTGAGCTTCCAACTAGGAAGTGGAAGCCCAATGTTTCTTTCAGGAAAACTCGTTTTCTTCGCAGAAGCAGGCAGGCAGTGACTAAATCCCCGGCAACAACACTGCTTTTCAGGTATCTTTGAGGCCGCATGAACGGCGCTTTCCTAATGTGAAAACTAGCCTTGTGTCATCAGTTTCCAGTTTCTAGGTTGACACGGAGCATACACGGAGGACCAGAGCTTCCTGGCTCTATGCAGTGTTCTTTTATCGAACGGGTGCTGTGGCAGGTCCCTAAGAGTCTTGAAAAGCTTACTACCGTGAAACTAAAGCAGAACAGTGAAGAAGGCCTCATGGAGCTGCTCCACGCCTCCCGTTTGGCAAGGCAAATCAGGGCCTTCCTTCGAGGCTAGGGCTCACGTTGACTTTCACTTTAGGTATAGAGCAGAGCAGGGTGAGCTTCCAACTAGGAACTGGAAGCACAAGGTTTCTTACCGGAAAACTCAGTATCTTCTCAGAACCATGCCGGCAGTGACTAAAACCCTGGCAACAACAATGCTTTTCAGGTATATTCGAGGCGGCATGAACGGAGCTTTCATAATGGGCAAACAAGCCTTGTGCCATCACTCTCCAGTTTGTAAGTTGATACGCAGCATACACGCAGGACCCAAGCTTCCTGGTTCTAGGCAGTTTTCTGATACCCAAACGGCTGCTTAAGCAAGGTCTCTAGCCGTCTTGAAAAGCTTACTCCCGTGAAACTAAAGCAGAACAGCATTGAAGGCCTCATGGAGCTGCTGCATGCCTCCCGTTTTGTAAGGCTATTCAGAACCTTACATCGAGGCTAGTCCTCTCCTTTCCTTTCATTTAGTTATAGAGCAGAGCAGGGTGAGCTTCCAACTAGGAACTGGAAGCACAAGGTTTCTTTCAGGAAAACTCAGTATCTTCTCAGAACCATGCCGGCAGTGACTAAAACCCTGGCAACAACAATGCTTTTCAGGGATCTTTGAGGCCGCATGAACGGCGCTTTCCTAATGGGAAAACAAGCCTTGTGCCATCAGTCTCCAGTTTCCTGGTTGACACGCAGCATACACGGAGGACCAGAGCTTCCTGGCTCTATGCAGTGTTCTGTTACTGAAACGGGTGTTGAAGTCAGGTTCCTAGGAGTCTTGGAAATCTTACTACCGTTACACTAGAGCAGGCCAGCCTTGAAGGCCTCAGGTAGCTGCTGCCTGCCTCCCGTTTTGAAGGATATTCAGGGACTGACATGGAAGCTAGTGCTGCCCTTGACTTTCACTCTAGTTATAGAGCAGAGCAGGGTGAGCTCCCAACTAGGAAGTGGAAGCCCAAGGTTTCTTTCAGGAAAACTCGTTTTCTTCGCAGAAGCAGGCAGGCAGTGACTAAATCCCTGGCAACAACAATGCTTTTCAGGGATCTTTGAGGCCGCATGAACGGCGCTTTCCTAATGGGAAAACAAGCCTTGTGCCATCAGTCTCCAGTTTCTAGGTTGACACGCAGCATACACGGAGGACCAGAGCTTCCTGGCTCTATGCAGTGTTCTGTTACTGAAACGGGTGTTGAAGTCAGGTTCCTAGGAGTCTTGGAAATCTTACTACCGTGAAACTAAAGCAGGCCAGCCTTGAAGGCCTCAGGTAGCTGCTGCCTGCCTCCCGTTTTGTAAGGATATTCAGGGACTTACATGGAAGCTAGTGCTGCCCTTGACTTTCACTCTAGTGATAGAGCAGAACAGGGTGAGCTCCCAACTAGGAAGTGGAAGCCCAAGGTTTCTTTCAGGAAAACTCGTTTTCTTCGCAGAAGCAGGCAGGCAGTGACTAAATCCCTGGCAACAACACTGCTTTCCAGGTATCTTTGAGGCCGCATGAACGGCGCTTTCCAAATGGGAAAACAAGCCTTGTGCCATCAGTTTCCAGTTTCTAGGTTGACACGCAGCATACACGGAGGACCAGAGCTTCCTGGCTCTATGCAGTGTTCTGTTACTGAAACGGGTGTTGAAGTAAGGTTCCTAGGATTCTTGGAAATCTTACTACCGTGAAACTAAAGCAGGCCAGCCTTGAAGGCCTCAGGTAGCTGCTGCCTGCCTCCCGTTTTGTAAGGATATTCAGGGACTTACATGGAAGCTAGTGCTGCCCTTGACTTTCACTCTAGTTATAGAGCAGAGCAGGGTGAGCTTCCAACTAGGAAGTGGAAGCCCAATGTTTCTTTCAGGAAAACTCGTTTTCTTCGCAGAAGCAGGCAGGCAGTGACTAAATCCCCGGCAACAACACTGCTTTTCAGGTATCTTTGAGGCCGCATGAACGGCGCTTTCCTAATGTGAAAACTAGCCTTGTGTCATCAGTTTCCAGTTTCTAGGTTGACACGCAGCATACACGGAGGACCAGAGCTTCCTGGCTCTATGCAGTGTTCTTTTATCGAACGGGTGCTGTGGCAGGTCCCTAAGAGTCTTGAAAAGCTTACTACCGTGAAACTAAAGCAGAACAGTGAAGAAGGCCTCATGGAGCTGCTCCACGCCTCCCGTTTGGCAAGGCAAATCAGGGCCTTCCTTCGAGGCTAGGGCTCACGTTGACTTTCACTTTAGGTATAGAGCAGAGCAGGGTGAGCTTCCAACTAGGAACTGGAAGCACAAGGTTTCTTACCGGAAAACTCAGTATCTTCTCAGAACCATGCCGGCAGTGACTAAAACCCTGGCAACAACAATGCTTTTCAGGTATATTCGAGGCGGCATGAACGGAGCTTTCATAATGGGCAAACAAGCCTTGTGCCATCACTCTCCAGTTTGTAAGTTGATACGCAGCATACACGCAGGACCCAAGCTTCCTGGTTCTAGGCAGTTTTCTGATACCCAAACGGCTGCTTAAGCAAGGTCTCTAGCCGTCTTGAAAAGCTTACTCCCGTGAAACTAAAGCAGAACAGCATTGAAGGCCTCATGGAGCTGCTGCATGCCTCCCGTTTTGTAAGGCTATTCAGAACCTTACATCGAGGCTAGTCCTCTCCTTTCCTTTCATTTAGTTATAGAGCAGAGCAGGGTGAGCTTCCAACTAGGAACTGGAAGCACAAGGTTTCTTTCAGGAAAACTCAGTATCTTCTCAGAACCATGCCGGCAGTGACTAAAACCCTGGCAACAACAATGCTTTTCAGGGATCTTTGAGGCCGCATGAACGGCGCTTTCCTAATGGGAAAACAAGCCTTGTGCCATCAGTCTCCAGTTTCCTGGTTGACACGCAGCATACACGGAGGACCAGAGCTTCCTGGCTCTATGCAGTGTTCTGTTACTGAAACGGGTGTTGAAGTCAGGTTCCTAGGAGTCTTGGAAATCTTACTACCGTGAAACTAAAGCAGGCCAGCCTTGAAGGCCTCAGGTAGCTGCTGCCTGCCTCCCGTTTTGTAAGGATATTCAGGGACTGACATGGAAGCTAGTGCTGCCCTTGACTTTCACTCTAGTTATAGAGCAGAGCAGGGTGAGCTCCCAACTAGGAAGTGGAAGCCCAAGGTTTCTTTCAGGAAAACTCGTTTTCTTCGCAGAAGCAGGCAGGCAGTGACTAAATCCCTGGCAACAACACTGCTTTTCAGGTATCTTTGAGGCCGCATGAACGGCGCTTTCCAAATGGGAAAACAAGCCTTGTGCCATCAGTTTCCAGTTTCTAGGTTGACACGCAGCATACACGGAGGACCAGAGCTTCCTGGCTCTATGCAGTGTTCTGTTACTGAAACGGGTGTTGAAGTAAGGTTCCTAGGATTCTTGGAAATCTTACTACCGTGAAACTAAAGCAGGCCAGCCTTGAAGGCCTCAGGTAGCTGCTGCCTGCCTCCCGTTTTGTAAGGATTTTCAGGGACTTACATGGAAGCTAGTGCTGCCCTTGACTTTCACTCTTGTTATAGAGCAGAGCAGGGTGAGCTTCCAACTAGGAAGTGGAAGCCCAATGTTTCTTTCAGGAAAACTCGTTTTCTTCGCAGAAGCAGGCAGGCAGTGACTAAATCCCCGGCAACAACACTGCTTTTCAGGTATCTTTGAGGCCGCATGAACGGCGCTTTCCTAATGTGAAAACTAGCCTTGTGTCATCAGTTTCCAGTTTCTAGGTTGACACGGAGCATACACGGAGGACCAGAGCTTCCTGGCTCTATGCAGTGTTCTTTTATCGAACGGGTGCTGTGGCAGGTCCCTAAGAGTCTTGAAAAGCTTACTCCCGTGAAACTAAAGCAGAACAGTGAAGAAGGCCTCATGGAGCTGCTCCACGCCTCCCGTTTGGCAAGGCAAATCAGGGCCTTCCTTCGAGGCTAGGGCTCACGTTGACTTTCACTTTAGGTATAGAGCAGAGCAGGGTGAGCTTCCAACTAGGAACTGGAAGCACAAGGTTTCTTACCGGAAAACTCAGTATCTTCTCAGAACCATGCCGGCAGTGACTAAAACCCTGGCAACAACAATGCTTTTCAGGTATATTCGAGGCGGCATGAACGGAGCTTTCATAATGGGCAAACAAGCCTTGTGCCATCACTCTCCAGTTTGTAAGTTGATACGCAGCATACACGCAGGACCCAAGCTTCCTGGTTCTAGGCAGTTTTCTGATACCCAAACGGCTGCTTAAGCAAGGTCTCTAGCCGTCTTGAAAAGCTTACTCCCGTGAAACTAAAGCAGAACAGCATTGAAGGCCTCATGGAGCTGCTGCATGCCTCCCGTTTTGTAAGGCTATTCAGAACCTTACATCGAGGCTAGTCCTCTCCTTTCCTTTCATTTAGTTATAGAGCAGAGCAGGGTGAGCTTCCAACTAGGAACTGGAAGCACAAGGTTTCTTTCAGGAAAACTCAGTATCTTCTCAGAACCATGCCGGCAGTGACTAAAACCCTGGCAACAACAATGCTTTTCAGGTATATTCGAGGCGGCATGAACGGAGCTTTCATAATGGGCAAACAAGCCTTGTGCCATCACTCTCCAGTTTGTAAGTTGATACGCAGCATACACGCAGGACCCAAGCTTCCTGGTTCTAGGCAGTTTTCTGATACCCAAACGGCTGCTTAAGCAAGGTCTCTAGCCGTCTTGAAAAGCTTACTCCCGTGAAACTAAAGCAGAACAGCATTGAAGGCCTCATGGAGCTGCTGCATGCCTCCCGTTTTGTAAGGCTATTCAGAACCTTACATCGAGGCTAGTCCTCCCCTTTCCTTTCATTTAGTTATAGAGCAGAGCAGGGTGAGCTTCCAACTAGGAACTGGAAGCACAAGGTTTCTTTCAGGAAAACTCATTTTCTTCGCAGAATCAGGCAGGCAGTGACTAAATCCCTGGCAACAACAATGCTTTTCAGGGATCTTTGAGGCCGCATGAACGGCGCTTTCCTAATGGGAAAACAAGCCTTGTGCCATCAGTCTCCAGTTTCTAGGTTGATACGCAGCATACACGGAGGACCAGAGCTTCCTGGCTCTATGCAGTGTTCTGTTACTGAAACGGGTGTTGAAGTCAGGTTCCTAGGAGTCTTGGAAATCTTACTACCGTTAAACTAAAGCAGGCCAGCCTTGAAGGCCTCAGGTAGCTGCTGCCTGCCTCCCGTTTTGTAAGGATATTCAGGGACTTACATGGAAGCTAGTGCTGCCCTTGACTTTCACTCTAGTGATAGAGCAGAGCAGGGTGAGCTCCCAACTAGGAAGTGGAAGCCCAAGGTTTCTTTCAGGAAAACTCGTTTTCTTCGCAGAAGCAGGCAGGCAGTGACTAAATCCCTGGCAACAACACTGCTTTTCAGGTATCTTTGAGGCCGCATGAACGGCGCTTTCCAAATGGGAAAACAAGCCTTGTGCCATCAGTTTCCAGTTTCTAGGTTGACACGCAGCATACACGGAGGACCAGAGCTTCCTGGCTCTATGCAGTGTTCTGTTACTGAAACGGGTGTTGAAGTAAGGTTCCTAGGATTCTTGGAAATCTTACTACCGTGAAACTAAAGCAGGCCAGCCTTGAAGGCCTCAGGTAGCTGCTGCCTGCCTCCCGTTTTGTAAGGATTTTCAGGGACTTACATGGAAGCTAGTGCTGCCCTTGACTTTCACTCTAGTTATAGAGCAGAGCAGGGTGAGCTTCCAACTAGGAAGTGGAAGCCCAATGTTTCTTTCAGGAAAACTCGTTTTCTTCGCAGAAGCAGGCAGGCAGTGACTAAATCCCCGGCAACAACACTGCTTTTCAGGTATCTTTGAGGCCGCATGAACGGCGCTTTCCTAATGTGAAAACTAGCCTTGTGTCATCAGTTTCCAGTTTCTAGGTTGACACGGAGCATACACGGAGGACCAGAGCTTCCTGGCTCTATGCAGTGTTCTTTTATCGAACGGGTGCTGTGGCAGGTCCCTAAGAGTCTTGAAAAGCTTACTACCGTGAAACTAAAGCAGAACAGTGAAGAAGGCCTCATGGAGCTGCTCCACGCCTCCCGTTTGGCAAGGCAAATCAGGGCCTTCCTTCGAGGCTAGGGCTCACGTTGACTTTCACTTTAGGTATAGAGCAGAGCAGGGTGAGCTTCCAACTAGGAACTGGAAGCACAAGGTTTCTTACCGGAAAACTCAGTATCTTCTCAGAACCATGCCGGCAGTGACTAAAACCCTGGCAACAACAATGCTTTTCAGGTATATTCGAGGCGGCATGAACGGAGCTTTCATAATGGGCAAACAAGCCTTGTGCCATCACTCTCCAGTTTGTAAGTTGATACGCAGCATACACGCAGGACCCAAGCTTCCTGGTTCTAGGCAGTTTTCTGATACCCAAACGGCTGCTTAAGCAAGGTCTCTAGCCGTCTTGAAAAGCTTACTCCCGTGAAACTAAAGCAGAACAGCATTGAAGGCCTCATGGAGCTGCTGCATGCCTCCCGTTTTGTAAGGCTATTCAGAACCTTACATCGAGGCTAGTCCTCTCCTTTCCTTTCATTTAGTTATAGAGCAGAGCAGGGTGAGCTTCCAACTAGGAACTGGAAGCACAAGGTTTCTTTCAGGAAAACTCAGTATCTTCTCAGAACCATGCCGGCAGTGACTAAAACCCTGGCAACAACAATGCTTTTCAGGGATCTTTGAGGCCGCATGAACGGCGCTTTCCTAATGGGAAAACAAGCCTTGTGCCATCAGTCTCCAGTTTCCTGGTTGACACGCAGCATACACGGAGGACCAGAGCTTCCTGGCTCTATGCAGTGTTCTGTTACTGAAACGGGTGTTGAAGTCAGGTTCCTAGGAGTCTTGGAAATCTTACTACCGTGAAACTAAAGCAGGCCAGCCTTGAAGGCCTCAGGTAGCTGCTGCCTGCCTCCCGTTTTGTAAGGATATTCAGGGACTGACATGGAAGCTAGTGCTGCCCTTGACTTTCACTCTAGTTATAGAGCAGAGCAGGGTGAGCTCCCAACTAGGAAGTGGAAGCCCAAGGTTTCTTTCAGGAAAACTCGTTTTCTTCGCAGAAGCAGGCAGGCAGTGACTAAATCCCTGGCAACAACACTGCTTTTCAGGTATCTTTGAGGCCGCATGAACGGCGCTTTCCAAATGGGAAAACAAGCCTTGTGCCATCAGTTTCCAGTTTCTAGGTTGACACGCAGCATACACGGAGGACCAGAGCTTCCTGGCTCTATGCAGTGTTCTGTTACTGAAACGGGTGTTGAAGTAAGGTTCCTAGGATTCTTGGAAATCTTACTACCGTGAAACTAAAGCAGGCCAGCCTTGAAGGCCTCAGGTAGCTGCTGCCTGCCTCCCGTTTTGTAAGGATATTCAGGGACTTACATGGAAGCTAGTGCTGCCCTTGACTTTCACTCTAGTTATAGAGCAGAGCAGGGTGAGCTTCCAACTAGGAAGTGGAAGCCCAATGTTTCTTTCAGGAAAACTCGTTTTCTTCGCAGAAGCAGGCAGGCAGTGACTAAATCCCCGGCAACAACACTGCTTTTCAGGTATCTTTGAGGCCGCATGAACGGCGCTTTCCTAATGTGAAAACTAGCCTTGTGTCATCAGTTTCCAGTTTCTAGGTTGACACGCAGCATACACGGAGGACCAGAGCTTCCTGGCTCTATGCAGTGTTCTTTTATCGAACGGGTGCTGTGGCAGGTCCCTAAGAGTCTTGAAAAGCTTACTACCGTGAAACTAAAGCAGAACAGTGAAGAAGGCCTCATGGAGCTGCTCCACGCCTCCCGTTTGGCAAGGCAAATCAGGGCCTTCCTTCGAGGCTAGGGCTCACGTTGACTTTCACTTTAGGTATAGAGCAGAGCAGGGTGAGCTTCCAACTAGGAACTGGAAGCACAAGGTTTCTTACCGGAAAACTCAGTATCTTCTCAGAACCATGCCGGCAGTGACTAAAACCCTGGCAACAACAATGCTTTTCAGGTATATTCGAGGCGGCATGAACGGAGCTTTCATAATGGGCAAACAAGCCTTGTGCCATCACTCTCCAGTTTGTAAGTTGATACGCAGCATACACGCAGGACCCAAGCTTCCTGGTTCTAGGCAGTTTTCTGATACCCAAACGGCTGCTTAAGCAAGGTCTCTAGCCGTCTTGAAAAGCTTACTCCCGTGAAACTAAAGCAGAACAGCATTGAAGGCCTCATGGAGCTGCTGCATGCCTCCCGTTTTGTAAGGCTATTCAGAACCTTACATCGAGGCTAGTCCTCCCCTTTCCTTTCATTTAGTTATAGAGCAGAGCAGGGTGAGCTTCCAACTAGGAACTGGAAGCACAAGGTTTCTTTCAGGAAAACTCATTTTCTTCGCAGAATCAGGCAGGCAGTGACTAAATCCCTGGCAACAACAATGCTTTTCAGGGATCTTTGAGGCCGCATGAACGGCGCTTTCCTAATGGGAAAACAAGCCTTGTGCCATCAGTCTCCAGTTTCTAGGTTGACACGCAGCATACACGGAGGACCAGAGCTTCCTGGCTCTATGCAGTGTTCTGTTACTGAAACGGGTGTTGAAGTCAGGTTCCTAGGAGTCTTGGAAATCTTACTACCGTGAAACTAAAGCAGGCCAGCCTTGAAGGCCTCAGGTAGCTGCTGCCTGCCTCCCGTTTTGTAAGGATATTCAGGGACTTACATGGAAGCTAGTGCTGCCCTTGACTTTCACTCTAGTGATAGAGCAGAGCAGGGTGAGCTCCCAACTAGGAAGTGGAAGCCCAAGGTTTCTTTCAGGAAAACTCGTTTTCTTCGCAGAAGCAGGCAGGCAGTGACTAAATCCCTGGCAACAACACTGCTTTTCAGGTATCTTTGAGGCCGCATGAACGGCGCTTTCCAAATGGGAAAACAAGCCTTGTGCCATCAGTTTCCAGTTTCTAGGTTGACACGCAGCATACACGGAGGACCAGAGCTTCCTGGCTCTATGCAGTGTTCTGTTACTGAAACGGGTGTTGAAGTAAGGTTCCTAGGATTCTTGGAAATCTTACTACCGTGAAACTAAAGCAGGCCAGCCTTGAAGGCCTCAGGTAGCTGCTGCCTGCCTCCCGTTTTGTAAGGATATTCAGGGACTTACATGGAAGCTAGTGCTGCCCTTGACTTTCACTCTAGTTATAGAGCAGAGCAGGGTGAGCTTCCAACTAGGAAGTGGAAGCCCAAGGTTTCTTTCAGGAAAACTCGTTTTCTTCGCAGAAGCAGGCAGGCAGTGACTAAATCCCCGGCAACAACACTGCTTTTCAGGTATCTTTGAGGCCGCATGAACGGCGCTTTCCTAATGTGAAAACTAGCCTTGTGTCATCAGTTTCCAGTTTCTAGGTTGACACGCAGCATACACGGAGGACCAGAGCTTCCTGGCTCTATGCAGTGTTCTTTTATCGAACGGGTGCTGTGGCAGGTCCCTAAGAGTCTTGAAAAGCTTACTACCGTGAAACTAAAGCAGAACAGTGAAGAAGGCCTCATGGAGCTGCTCCACGCCTCCCGTTTGGCAAGGCAAATCAGGGCCTTCCTTCGAGGCTAGGGCTCACGTTGACTTTCACTTTAGGTATAGAGCAGAGCAGGGTGAGCTTCCAACTAGGAACTGGAAGCACAAGGTTTCTTACCGGAAAACTCAGTATCTTCTCAGAACCATGCCGGCAGTGACTAAAACCCTGGCAACAACAATGCTTTTCAGGTATATTCGAGGCGGCATGAACGGAGCTTTCATAATGGGCAAACAAGCCTTGTGCCATCACTCTCCAGTTTGTAAGTTGATACGCAGCATACACGCAGGACCCAAGCTTCCTGGTTCTAGGCAGTTTTTTGATACCCAAACGGCTGCTTAAGCAAGGTCTCTAGCCGTCTTGAAAAGCTTACTCCCGTGAAACTAAAGCAGAACAGCATTGAAGGCCTCATGGAGCTGCTGCATGCCTCCCGTTTTGTAAGGCTATTCAGAACCTTACATCGAGGCTAGTCCTCTCCTTTCCTTTCATTTAGTTATAGAGCAGAGCAGGGTGAGCTTCCAACTAGGAACTGGAAGCACAAGGTTTCTTTCAGGAAAACTCAGTATCTTCTCAGAACCATGCCGGCAGTGACTAAAACCCTGGCAACAACAATGCTTTTCAGGTATATTCGAGGCGGCATGAACGGAGCTTTCATAATGGGCAAACAAGCCTTGTGCCATCACTCTCCAGTTTGTAAGTTGATACGCAGCATACACGCAGGACCCAAGCTTCCTGGTTCTAGGCAGTTTTCTGATACCCAAACGGCTGCTTAAGCAAGGTCTCTAGCCGTCTTGAAAAGCTTACTCCCGTGAAACTAAAGCAGAACAGCATTGAAGGCCTCATGGAGCTGCTGCATGCCTCCCGTTTTGTAAGGCTATTCAGAACCTTACATCGAGGCTAGTCCTCCCCTTTCCTTTCATTTAGTTATAGAGCAGAGCAGTGTGAGCTTCCAACTAGGAACTGGAAGCACAAGGTTTCTTTCAGGAAAACTCATTTTCTTCGCAGAATCAGGCAGGCAGTGACTAAATCCCTGGCAACAACAATGCTTTTCAGGGATCTTTGAGGCCGCATGAACGGCGCTTTCCAAATGGGAAAACAAGCCTTGTGCCATCAGTTTCCAGTTTCTAGGTTGACACGCAGCATACACGGAGGACCAGAGCTTCCTGGCTCTATGCAGTGTTCTGTTACTGAAACGGGTGTTGAAGTAAGGTTCCTAGGATTCTTGGAAATCTTACTACCGTGAAACTAAAGCAGGCCAGCCTTGAAGGCCTCAGGTAGCTGCTGCCTGCCTCCCGTTTTGTAAGGATATTCAGGGACTTACATGGAAGCTAGTGCTGCCCTTGACTTTCACTCTAGTTATAGAGCAGAGCAGGGTGAGCTTCCAACTAGGAAGTGGAAGCCCAATGTTTCTTTCAGGAAAACTCGTTTTCTTCGCAGAAGCAGGCAGGCAGTGACTAAATCCCCGGCAACAACACTGCTTTTCAGGTATCTTTGAGGCCGCATGAACGGCGCTTTCCTAATGTGAAAACTAGCCTTGTGTCATCAGTTTCCAGTTTCTAGGTTGACACGCAGCATACACGGAGGACCAGAGCTTCCTGGCTCTATGCAGTGTTCTTTTATCGAACGGGTGCTGTGGCAGGTCCCTAAGAGTCTTGAAAAGCTTACTACCGTGAAACTAAAGCAGAACAGTGAAGAAGGCCTCATGGAGCTGCTCCACGCCTCCCGTTTGGCAAGGCAAATCAGGGCCTTCCTTCGAGGCTAGGGCTCACGTTGACTTTCACTTTAGGTATAGAGCAGAGCAGGGTGAGCTTCCAACTAGGAACTGGAAGCACAAGGTTTCTTACCGGAAAACTCAGTATCTTCTCAGAACCATGCCGGCAGTGACTAAAACCCTGGCAACAACAATGCTTTTCAGGTATATTCGAGGCGGCATGAACGGAGCTTTCATAATGGGCAAACAAGCCTTGTGCCATCACTCTCCAGTTTGTAAGTTGATACGCAGCATACACGCAGGACCCAAGCTTCCTGGTTCTAGGCAGTTTTCTGATACCCAAACGGCTGCTTAAGCAAGGTCTCTAGCCGTCTTGAAAAGCTTACTCCCGTGAAACTAAAGCAGAACAGCATTGAAGGCCTCATGGAGCTGCTGCATGCCTCCCGTTTTGTAAGGCTATTCAGAACCTTACATCGAGGCTAGTCCTCTCCTTTCCTTTCATTTAGTTATAGAGCAGAGCAGGGTGAGCTTCCAACTAGGAACTGGAAGCACAAGGTTTCTTTCAGGAAAACTCATTTTCTTCGCAGAATCAGGCAGGCAGTGACTAAATCCCTGGCAACAACAATGCTTTTCAGGGATCTTTGAGGCCGCATGAACGGCGCTTTCCTAATGGGAAAACAAGCCTTGTGCCATCAGTCTCCAGTTTCTAGGTTGACACGCAGCATACACGGAGGACCAGAGCTTCCTGGCTCTATGCAGTGTTCTGTTACTGAAACGGGTGTTGAAGTCAGGTTCCTAGGAGTCTTGGAAATCTTACTACCGTGAAACTAAAGCAGGCCAGCCTTGAAGGCCTCAGGTAGCTGCTGCCTGCCTCCCGTTTTGTAAGGATATTCAGGGACTTACATGGAAGCTAGTGCTGCCCTTGACTTTCACTCTAGTGATAGAGCAGAGCAGGGTGAGCTCCCAACTAGGAAGTGGAAGCCCAAGGTTTCTTTCAGGAAAACTCGTTTTCTTCGCAGAAGCAGGCAGGCAGTGACTAAATCCCTGGCAACAACACTGCTTTTCAGGTATCTTTGAGGCCGCATGAACGGCGCTTTCCAAATGGGAAAACAAGCCTTGTGCCATCAGTTTCCAGTTTCTAGGTTGACACGCAGCATACACGGAGGACCAGAGCTTCCTGGCTCTATGCAGTGTTCTGTTACTGAAACGGGTGTTGAAGTAAGGTTCCTAGGATTCTTGGAAATCTTACTACCGTGAAACTAAAGCAGGCCAGCCTTGAAGGCCTCAGGTAGCTGCTGCCTGCCTCCCGTTTTGTAAGGATATTCAGGGACTTACATGGAAGCTAGTGCTGCCCTTGACTTTCACTCTAGTTATAGAGCAGAGCAGGGTGAGCTTCCAACTAGGAAGTGGAAGCCCAAGGTTTCTTTCAGGAAAACTCGTTTTCTTCGCAGAAGCAGGCAGGCAGTGACTAAATCCCCGGCAACAACACTGCTTTTCAGGTATCTTTGAGGCCGCATGAACGGCGCTTTCCTAATGTGAAAACTAGCCTTGTGTCATCAGTTTCCAGTTTCTAGGTTGACACGCAGCATACACGGAGGACCAGAGCTTCCTGGCTCTATGCAGTGTTCTTTTATCGAACGGGTGCTGTGGCAGGTCCCTAAGAGTCTTGAAAAGCTTACTACCGTGAAACTAAAGCAGAACAGTGAAGAAGGCCTCATGGAGCTGCTCCACGCCTCCCGTTTGGCAAGGCAAATCAGGGCCTTCCTTCGAGGCTAGGGCTCACGTTGACTTTCACTTTAGGTATAGAGCAGAGCAGGGTGAGCTTCCAACTAGGAACTGGAAGCACAAGGTTTCTTACCGGAAAACTCAGTATCTTCTCAGAACCATGCCGGCAGTGACTAAAACCCTGGCAACAACAATGCTTTTCAGGTATATTCGAGGCGGCATGAACGGAGCTTTCATAATGGGCAAACAAGCCTTGTGCCATCACTCTCCAGTTTGTAAGTTGATACGCAGCATACACGCAGGACCCAAGCTTCCTGGTTCTAGGCAGTTTTTTGATACCCAAACGGCTGCTTAAGCAAGGTCTCTAGCCGTCTTGAAAAGCTTACTCCCGTGAAACTAAAGCAGAACAGCATTGAAGGCCTCATGGAGCTGCTGCATGCCTCCCGTTTTGTAAGGCTATTCAGAACCTTACATCGAGGCTAGTCCTCTCCTTTCCTTTCATTTAGTTATAGAGCAGAGCAGGGTGAGCTTCCAACTAGGAACTGGAAGCACAAGGTTTCTTTCAGGAAAACTCAGTATCTTCTCAGAACCATGCCGGCAGTGACTAAAACCCTGGCAACAACAATGCTTTTCAGGTATATTCGAGGCGGCATGAACGGAGCTTTCATAATGGGCAAACAAGCCTTGTGCCATCACTCTCCAGTTTGTAAGTTGATACGCAGCATACACGCAGGACCCAAGCTTCCTGGTTCTAGGCAGTTTTCTGATACCCAAACGGCTGCTTAAGCAAGGTCTCTAGCCGTCTTGAAAAGCTTACTCCCGTGAAACTAAAGCAGAACAGCATTGAAGGCCTCATGGAGCTGCTGCATGCCTCCCGTTTTGTAAGGCTATTCAGAACCTTACATCGAGGCTAGTCCTCCCCTTTCCTTTCATTTAGTTATAGAGCAGAGCAGTGTGAGCTTCCAACTAGGAACTGGAAGCACAAGGTTTCTTTCAGGAAAACTCATTTTCTTCGCAGAATCAGGCAGGCAGTGACTAAATCCCTGGCAACAACAATGCTTTTCAGGGATCTTTGAGGCCGCATGAACGGCGCTTTCCTAATGGGAAAACAAGCCTTGTGCCATCAGTCTCCAGTTTCTAGGTTGACACGCAGCATACACGGAGGACCAGAGCTTCCTGGCTCTATGCAGTGTTCTGTTACTGAAACGGGTGTTGAAGTCAGGTTCCTAGGAGTCTTGGAAATCTTACTACCGTGAAACTAAAGCAGGCCAGCCTTGAAGGCCTCAGGTAGCTGCTGCCTGCCTCCCGTTTTGTAAGGATATTCAGGGACTTACATGGAAGCTAGTGCTGCCCTTGACTTTCACTCTAGTTATAGAGCAGAACAGGGTGAGCTCCCAACTAGGAAGTGGAAGCCCAAGGTTTCTTTCAGGAAAACTCGTTTTCTTCGCAGAAGCAGGCAGGCAGTGACTAAATCCCTGGCAACAACACTGCTTTCCAGGTATCTTTGAGGCCGCATGAACGGCGCTTTCCAAATGGGAAAACAAGCCTTGTGCCATCAGTTTCCAGTTTGTAGGTTGACACGCAGCATACACGGAGGACCAGAGCTTCCTGGCTCTATGCAGTGTTCTGTTACTGAAACGGGTGTTGAAGTAAGGTTCCTAGGATTCTTGGAAATCTTACTACCGTGAAACTAAAGCAGGCCAGCCTTGAAGGCCTCAGGTAGCTGCTGCCTGCCTCCCGTTTTGTAAGGATATTCAGGGACTTACATGGAAGCTAGTGCTGCCCTTGACTTTCACTCTAGTTATAGAGCAGAGCAGGGTGAGCTTCCAACTAGGAAGTGGAAGCCCAATGTTTCTTTCAGGAAAACTCGTTTTCTTCGCAGAAGCAGGCAGGCAGTGACTAAATCCCCGGCAACAACACTGCTTTTCAGGTATCTTTGAGGCCGCATGAACGGCGCTTTCCTAATGTGAAAACTAGCCTTGTGTCATCAGTTTCCAGTTTCTAGGTTGACACGCAGCATACACGGAGGACCAGAGCTTCCTGGCTCTATGCAGTGTTCTTTTATCGAACGGGTGCTGTGGCAGGTCCCTAAGAGTCTTGAAAAGCTTACTACCGTGAAACTAAAGCAGAACAGTGAAGAAGGCCTCATGGAGCTGCTCCACGCCTCCCGTTTGGCAAGGCAAATCAGGGCCTTCCTTCGAGGCTAGGGCTCACGTTGACTTTCACTTTAGGTATAGAGCAGAGCAGGGTGAGCTTCCAACTAGGAACTGGAAGCACAAGGTTTCTTACCGGAAAACTCAGTATCTTCTCAGAACCATGCCGGCAGTGACTAAAACCCTGGCAACAACAATGCTTTTCAGGTATATTCGAGGCGGCATGAACGGAGCTTTCATAATGGGCAAACAAGCCTTGTGCCATCACTCTCCAGTTTGTAAGTTGATACGCAGCATACACGCAGGACCCAAGCTTCCTGGTTCTAGGCAGTTTTCTGATACCCAAACGGCTGCTTAAGCAAGGTCTCTAGCCGTCTTGAAAAGCTTACTCCCGTGAAACTAAAGCAGAACAGCATTGAAGGCCTCATGGAGCTGCTGCATGCCTCCCGTTTTGTAAGGCTATTCAGAACCTTACATCGAGGCTAGTCCTCCCCTTTCCTTTCATTTAGTTATAGAGCAGAGCAGGGTGAGCTTCCAACTAGGAACTGGAAGCACAAGGTTTCTTTCAGGAAAACTCATTTTCTTCGCAGAATCAGGCAGGCAGTGACTAAATCCCTGGCAACAACAATGCTTTTCAGGGATCTTTGAGGCCGCATGAACGGCGCTTTCCTAATGGGAAAACAAGCCTTGTGCCATCAGTCTCCAGTTTCTAGGTTGACACACAGCATACACGGAGGACCAGAGCTTCCTGCCTCTATGCAGTGTTCTGTTACTGAAACGGGTGTTGAAGTCAGGTTCCTAGGAGTCTTGGAAATCTTACTACCGTGAAACTAAAGCAGGCCAGCCTTGAAGGCCTCAGGTAGCTGCTGCCTGCCTCCCGTTTTGTAAGGATATTCAGGGACTTACATGGAAGCTAGTGCTGCCCTTGACTTTCAGTCTAGTGATAGAGCAGAGCAGGGTGAGCTCCCAACTAGGAAGTGGAAGCCCAAGGTTTCTTTCAGGAAAACTCGTTTTCTTCGCAGAAGCAGGCAGGCAGTGACTAAATCCCTGGCAACAACACTGCTTTTCAGGTATCTTTGAGGCCGCATGAACGGCGCTTTCCAAATGGGAAAACAAGCCTTGTGCCATCAGTTTCCAGTTTCTAGGTTGACACGCAGCATACACGGAGGACCAGAGCTTCCTGGCTCTATGCAGTGTTCTGTTACTGAAACGGGTGTTGAAGTAAGGTTCCTAGGATTCTTGGAAATCTTACTACCGTGAAACTAAAGCAGGCCAGCCTTGAAGGCCTCAGGTAGCTGCTGCCTGCCTCCCGTTTTGTAAGGATATTCAGGGACTTACATGGAAGCTAGTGCTGCCCTTGACTTTCACTCTAGTTATAGAGCAGAGCAGGGTGAGCTTCCAACTAGGAAGTGGAAGCCCAATGTTTCTTTCAGGAAAACTCGTTTTCTTCGCAGAAGCAGGCAGGCAGTGACTAAATCCCCGGCAACAACACTGCTTTTCAGGTATCTTTGAGGCCGCATGAACGGCGCTTTCCTAATGTGAAAACTAGCCTTGTGTCATCAGTTTCCAGTTTCTAGGTTGACACGCAGCATACACGGAGGACCAGAGCTTCCTGGCTCTATGCAGTGTTCTTTTATCGAACGGGTGCTGTGGCAGGTCCCTAAGAGTCTTGAAAAGCTTACTACCGTGAAACTAAAGCAGAACAGTGAAGAAGGCCTCATGGAGCTGCTCCACGCCTCCCGTTTGGCAAGGCAAATCAGGGCCTTCCTTCGAGGCTAGGGCTCACGTTGACTTTCACTTTAGGTATAGAGCAGAGCAGGGTGAGCTTCCAACTAGGAACTGGAAGCACAAGGTTTCTTACCGGAAAACTCAGTATCTTCTCAGAACCATGCCGGCAGTGACTAAAACCCTGGCAACAACAATGCTTTTCAGGTATATTCGAGGCGGCATGAACGGAGCTTTCATAATGGGCAAACAAGCCTTGTGCCATCACTCTCCAGTTTGTAAGTTGATACGCAGCATACACGCAGGACCCAAGCTTCCTGGTTCTAGGCAGTTTTCTGATACCCAAACGGCTGCTTAAGCAAGGTCTCTAGCCGTCTTGAAAAGCTTACTCCCGTGAAACTAAAGCAGAACAGCATTGAAGGCCTCATGGAGCTGCTGCATGCCTCCCGTTTTGTAAGGCTATTCAGAACCTTACATCGAGGCTAGTCCTCCCCTTTCCTTTCATTTAGTTATAGAGCAGAGCAGGGTGAGCTTCCAACTAGGAACTGGAAGCACAAGGTTTCTTTCAGGAAAACTCATTTTCTTCGCAGAATCAGGCAGGCAGTGACTAAATCCCTGGCAACAACAATGCTTTTCAGGGATCTTTGAGGCCGCATGAACGGCGCTTTCCTAATGGGAAAACAAGCCTTGTGCCATCAGTCTCCAGTTTCTAGGTTGACACGCAGCATACACGGAGGACCAGAGCTTCCTGGCTCTATGCAGTGTTCTGTTACTGAAACGGGTGTTGAAGTCAGGTTCCTAGGAGTCTTGGAAATCTTACTACCGTGAAACTAAAGCAGGCCAGCCTTGAAGGCCTCAGGTAGCTGCTGCCTGCCTCCCGTTTTGTAAGGATATTCAGGGACTTACATGGAAGCTAGTGCTGCCCTTGACTTTCACTCTAGTGATAGAGCAGAGCAGGGTGAGCTCCCAACTAGGAAGTGGAAGCCCAAGGTTTCTTTCAGGAAAACTCGTTTTCTTCGCAGAAGCAGGCAGGCAGTGACTAAATCCCTGGCAACAACACTGCTTTTCAGGTATCTTTGAGGCCGCATGAACGGCGCTTTCCAAATGGGAAAACAAGCCTTGTGCCATCAGTTTCCAGTTTCTAGGTTGACACGCAGCATACACGGAGGACCAGAGCTTCCTGGCTCTATGCAGTGTTCTGTTACTGAAACGGGTGTTGAAGTAAGGTTCCTAGGATTCTTGGAAATCTTACTACCGTGAAACTAAAGCAGGCCAGCCTTGAAGGCCTCAGGTAGCTGCTGCCTGCCTCCCGTTTTGTAAGGATTTTCAGGGACTTACATGGAAGCTAGTGCTGCCCTTGACTTTCACTCTAGTTATAGAGCAGAGCAGGGTGAGCTTCCAACTAGGAAGTGGAAGCCCAATGTTTCTTTCAGGAAAACTCGTTTTCTTCGCAGAAGCAGGCAGGCAGTGACTAAATCCCCGGCAACAACACTGCTTTTCAGGTATCTTTGAGGCCGCATGAACGGCGCTTTCCTAATGTGAAAACTAGCCTTGTGTCATCAGTTTCCAGTTTCTAGGTTGACACGGAGCATACACGGAGGACCAGAGCTTCCTGGCTCTATGCAGTGTTCTTTTATCGAACGGGTGCTGTGGCAGGTCCCTAAGAGTCTTGAAAAGCTTACTACCGTGAAACTAAAGCAGAACAGTGAAGAAGGCCTCATGGAGCTGCTCCACGCCTCCCGTTTGGCAAGGCAAATCAGGGCCTTCCTTCGAGGCTAGGGCTCACGTTGACTTTCACTTTAGGTATAGAGCAGAGCAGGGTGAGCTTCCAACTAGGAACTGGAAGCACAAGGTTTCTTACCGGAAAACTCAGTATCTTCTCAGAACCATGCCGGCAGTGACTAAAACCCTGGCAACAACAATGCTTTTCAGGTATATTCGAGGCGGCATGAACGGAGCTTTCATAATGGGCAAACAAGCCTTGTGCCATCACTCTCCAGTTTGTAAGTTGATACGCAGCATACACGCAGGACCCAAGCTTCCTGGTTCTAGGCAGTTTTCTGATACCCAAAAGGCTGCTTAAGCAAGGTCTCTAGCCGTCTTGAAAAGCTTACTCCCGTGAAACTAAAGCAGAACAGCATTGAAGGCCTCATGGAGCTGCTGCATGCCTCCCGTTTTGTAAGGCTATTCAGAACTTTCCATCGAGGCTAGTCCTCTCCTTTCCTTTCATTTAGTTATAGAGCAGAGCAGGGTGAGCTTCCAACTAGGAACTGGAAGCACAAGGTTTCTTTCAGGAAAACTCAGTATCTTCTCAGAACCATGCCGGCAGTGACTAAAACCCTGGCAACAACAATGCTTTTCAGGTATATTCGAGGCGGCATGAACGCAGCTTTCATAATGGGCAAACAAGCCTTGTGCCATCACTCTCCAGTTTGTAAGTTGATACGCAGCATACACGCAGGACCCAAGCTTCCTGGTTCTAGGCAGTTTTCTGATACCCAAACGGCTGCTTAAGCAAGGTCTCTAGCCGTCTTGAAAAGCTTACTCCCGTGAAACTAAAGCAGAACAGCATTGAAGGCCTCATGGAGCTGCTGCATGCCTCCCGTTTTGTAAGGCTATTCAGAACCTTACATCGAGGCTAGTCCTCCCCTTTCCTTTCATTTAGTTATAGAGCAGAGCAGGGTGAGCTTCCAACTAGGAACTGGAAGCACAAGGTTTCTTTCAGGAAAACTCATTTTCTTCGCAGAATCAGGCAGGCAGTGACTAAATCCCTGGCAACAACAATGCTTTTCAGGGATCTTTGAGGCCGCATGAACGGCGCTTTCCTAATGGGAAAACAAGCCTTGTGCCATCAGTCTCCAGTTTCTAGGTTGACACGCAGCATACACGGAGGACCAGAGCTTCCTGGCTCTATGCAGTGTTCTGTTACTGAAACGGGTGTTGAAGTCAGGTTCCTAGGAGTCTTGGAAATCTTACTACCGTTAAACTAAAGCAGGCCAGCCTTGAAGGCCTCAGGTAGCTGCTGCCTGCCTCCCGTTTTGTAAGGATATTCAGGGACTTACATGGAAGCTAGTGCTGCCCTTGACTTTCACTCTAGTTATAGAGCAGAGCAGGGTGAGCTCCCAACTAGGAAGTGGAAGCCCAAGGTTTCTTTCAGGAAAACTCGTTTTCTTCGCAGAAGCAGGCAGGCAGTGACTAAATCCCTGGCAACAACACTGCTTTTCAGGTATCTTTGAGGCCGCATGAACGGCGCTTTCCAAATGGGAAAACAAGCCTTGTGCCATCAGTTTCCAGTTTCTAGGTTGACACGCAGCATACACGGAGGACCAGAGCTTCCTGGCTCTATGCAGTGTTCTGTTACTGAAACGGGTGTTGAAGTAAGGTTCCTAGGAGTCTTGGAAATCTTACTACCGTGAAACTAAAGCAGGCCAGCCTTGAAGGCCTCAGGTAGCTGCTGCCTGCCTCCCGTTTTGTAAGGATTTTCAGGGACTTACATGGAAGCTAGTGCTGCCCTTGACTTTCACTCTAGTTATAGAGCAGAGCAGGGTGAGCTTCCAACTAGGAAGTGGAAGCCCAATGTTTCTTTCAGGAAAACTCGTTTTCTTCGCAGAAGCAGGCAGGCAGTGACTAAATCCCCGGCAACAACACTGCTTTTCAGGTATCTTTGAGGCCGCATGAACGGCGCTTTCCTAATGTGAAAACTAGCCTTGTGTCATCAGTTTCCAGTTTCTAGGTTGACACGGAGCATACACGGAGGACCAGAGCTTCCTGGCTCTATGCAGTGTTCTTTTATCGAACGGGTGCTGTGGCAGGTCCCTAAGAGTCTTGAAAAGCTTACTACCGTGAAACTAAAGCAGAACAGTGAAGAAGGCCTCATGGAGCTGCTCCACGCCTCCCGTTTGGCAAGGCAAATCAGGGCCTTCCTTCGAGGCTAGGGCTCACGTTGACTTTCACTTTAGGTATAGAGCAGAGCAGGGTGAGCTTCCAACTAGGAACTGGAAGCACAAGGTTTCTTACCGGAAAACTCAGTATCTTCTCAGAACCATGCCGGCAGTGACTAAAACCCTGGCAACAACAATGCTTTTCAGGTATATTCGAGGCGGCATGAACGGAGCTTTCATAATGGGCAAACAAGCCTTGTGCCATCACTCTCCAGTTTGTAAGTTGATACGCAGCATACACGCAGGACCCAAGCTTCCTGGTTCTAGGCAGTTTTCTGATACCCAAACGGCTGCTTAAGCAAGGTCTCTAGCCGTCTTGAAAAGCTTACTCCCGAGAAACTAAAGCAGAACAGCATTGAAGGCCTCATGGAGCTGCTGCATGCCTCCCGTTTTGTAAGGCTATTCAGAACCTTACATCGAGGCTAGTCCTCCCCTTTCCTTTCATTTAGTTATAGAGCAGAGCAGGGTGAGCTTCCAACTAGGAACTGGAAGCACAAGGTTTCTTTCAGGAAAACTCATTTTCTTCGCAGAATCAGGCAGGCAGTGACTAAATCCCTGGCAACAACAATGCTTTTCAGGGATCTTTGAGGAGGCATGAACGGCGCTTTCCTAATGGGAAAACAAGCCTTGTGCCATCAGTCTCCAGTTTCTAGGTTGACACGCAGCATACACGGAGGACCAGAGCTTCCTGGCTCTATGCAGTGTTCTGTTACTGAAACGGGTGTTGAAGTCAGGTTCCTAGGAGTCTTGGAAATCTTACTACCGTTAAACTAAAGCAGGCCAGACTTGAAGGCCTCAGGTAGCTGCTGCCTGCCTCCCGTTTTGTAAGGATTTTCAGGGACTTACATGGAAGCTAGTGCTGCCCTTGACTTTCACTCTAGTTATAGAGCAGAGCAGGGTGAGCTCCCAACTAGGAAGTGGAAGCCCAAGGTTTCTTTCAGGAAAACTCGTTTTCTTCGCAGAAGCAGGCAGGCAGTGACTAAATCCCTGGCAACAACACTGCTTTTCAGGTATCTTTGAGGCCGCATGAACGGCGCTTTCCAAATGGGAAAACAAGCCTTGTGCCATCAGTTTCCAGTTTCTAGGTTGACACGCAGCATACACGGAGGACCAGAGCTTCCTGGCTCTATGCAGTGTTCTGTTACTGAAACGGGTGTTGAAGTCAGGTTCCTAGGAGTCTTGGAAATCTTACTACCGTGAAACTAAAGCAGGCCAGCCTTGAAGGCCTCAGGTAGCTGCTGCCTGCCTCCCGTTTTGTAAGGATTTTCAGGGACTTACATGGAAGCTAGTGCTGCCCTTGACTTTCACTCTAGTTATAGAGCAGAGCAGGGTGAGCTTCCAACTAGGAAGTGGAAGCCCAATGTTTCTTTCAGGAAAACTCGTTTTCTTCGCAGAAGCAGGCAGGCAGTGACTAAATCCCCGGCAACAACACTGCTTTTCAGGTATCTTTGAGGCCGCATGAACGGCGCTTTCCTAATGTGAAAACTAGCCTTGTGTCATCAGTTTCCAGTTTCTAGGTTGACACGGAGCATACACGGAGGACCAGAGCTTCCTGGCTCTATGCAGTGTTCTTTTATCGAACGGGTGCTGTGGCAGGTCCCTAAGAGTCTTGAAAAGCTTACTACCGTGAAACTAAAGCAGAACAGTGAAGAAGGCCTCATGGAGCTGCTCCACGCCTCCCGTTTGGCAAGGCAAATCAGGGCCTTCCTTCGAGGCTAGGGCTCACGTTGACTTTCACTTTAGGTATAGAGCAGAGCAGGGTGAGCTTCCAACTAGGAACTGGAAGCACAAGGTTTCTTACCGGAAAACTCAGTATCTTCTCAGAACCATGCCGGCAGTGACTAAAACCCTGGCAACAACAATGCTTTTCAGGTATATTCGAGGCGGCATGAACGGAGCTTTCATAATGGGCAAACAAGCCTTGTGCCATCACTCTCCAGTTTGTAAGTTGATACGCAGCATACACGCAGGACCCAAGCTTCCTGGTTCTAGGCAGTTTTCTGATACCCAAACGGCTGCTTAAGCAAGGTCTCTAGCCGTCTTGAAAAGCTTACTCCCGTGAAACTAAAGCAGAACAGCATTGAAGGCCTCATGGAGCTGCTGCATGCCTCCCGTTTTGTAAGGCTATTCAGAACCTTACATCGAGGCTAGTCCTCTCCTTTCCTTTCATTTAGTTATAGAGCAGAGCAGGGTGAGCTTCCAACTAGGAACTGGAAGCACAAGGTTTCTTTCAGGAAAACTCAGTATCTTCTCAGAACCATGCCGGCAGTGACTAAAACCCTGGCAACAACAATGCTTTTCAGGTATATTCGAGGCGGCATGAACGGAGCTTTCATAATGGGCAAACAAGCCTTGTGCCATCACTCTCCAGTTTGTAAGTTGATACGCAGCATACACGCAGGACCCAAGCTTCCTGGTTCTAGGCAGTTTTCTGATACCCAAACGGCTGCTTAAGCAAGGTCTCTAGCCGTCTTGAAAAGCTTACTCCCGTGAAACTAAAGCAGAACAGCATTGAAGGCCTCATGGAGCTGCTGCATGCCTCCCGTTTTGTAAGGCTATTCAGAACCTTACATCGAGGCTAGTCCTCTCCTTTCCTTTCATTTAGTTATAGAGCAGAGCAGGGTGAGCTTCCAACTAGGAACTGGAAGCACAAGGTTTCTTTCAGGAAAACTCAGTATCTTCTCAGAACCATGCCGGCAGTGACTAAAACCCTGGCAACAACAATGCTTTTCAGGTATATTCGAGGCGGCATGAACGGAGCTTTCATAATGGGCAAACAAGCCTTGTGCCATCACTCTCCAGTTTGTAAGTTGATACGCAGCATACACGCAGGACCCAAGCTTCCTGGTTCTAGGCAGTTTTCTGATACCCAAACGGCTGCTTAAGCAAGGTCTCTAGCCGTCTTGAAAAGCTTACTCCCGTGAAACTAAAGCAGAACAGCATTGAAGGCCTCATGGAGCTGCTGCATGCCTCCCGTTTTGTAAGGCTATTCAGAACCTTACATCGAGGCTAGTCCTCCCCTTTCCTTTCATTTAGTTATAGAGCAGAGCAGGGTGAGCTTCCAACTAGGAACTGGAAGCACAAGGTTTCTTTCAGGAAAACTCATTTTCTTCGCAGAATCAGGCAGGCAGTGACTAAATCCCTGGCAACAACAATGCTTTTCAGGGATCTTTGAGGCCGCATGAACGGCGCTTTCCTAATGGGAAAACAAGCCTTGTGCCATCAGTCTCCAGTTTCTAGGTTGACACGCAGCATACACGGAGGACCAGAGCTTCCTGGCTCTATGCAGTGTTCTGTTACTGAAACGGGTGTTGAAGTCAGGTTCCTAGGAGTCTTGGAAATCTTACTACCGTGAAACTAAAGCAGGCCAGCCTTGAAGGCCTCAGGTAGCTGCTGCCTGCCTCCCGTTTTGTAAGGATTTTCAGGGACTTACATGGAAGCTAGTGCTGCCCTTGACTTTCACTCTAGTTATAGAGCAGAGCAGGGTGAGCTTCCAACTAGGAAGTGGAAGCCCAATGTTTCTTTCAGGAAAACTCGTTTTCTTCGCAGAAGCAGGCAGGCAGTGACTAAATCCCCGGCAACAACACTGCTTTTCAGGTATCTTTGAGGCCGCATGAACGGCGCTTTCCTAATGTGAAAACTAGCCTTGTGTCATCAGTTTCCAGTTTCTAGGTTGACACGGAGCATACACGGAGGACCAGAGCTTCCTGGCTCTATGCAGTGTTCTTTTATCGAACGGGTGCTGTGGCAGGTCCCTAAGAGTCTTGAAAAGCTTACTACCGTGAAACTAAAGCAGAACAGTGAAGAAGGCCTCATGGAGCTGCTCCACGCCTCCCGTTTGGCAAGGCAAATCAGGGCCTTCCTTCGAGGCTAGGGCTCACGTTGACTTTCACTTTAGGTATAGAGCAGAGCAGGGTGAGCTTCCAACTAGGAACTGGAAGCACAAGGTTTCTTACCGGAAAACTCAGTATCTTCTCAGAACCATGCCGGCAGTGACTAAAACCCTGGCAACAACAATGCTTTTCAGGTATATTCGAGGCGGCATGAACGGAGCTTTCATAATGGGCAAACAAGCCTTGTGCCATCACTCTCCAGTTTGTAAGTTGATACGCAGCATACACGCAGGACCCAAGCTTCCTGGTTCTAGGCAGTTTTCTGATACCCAAACGGCTGCTTAAGCAAGGTCTCTAGCCGTCTTGAAAAGCTTACTCCCGTGAAACTAAAGCAGAACAGCATTGAAGGCCTCATGGAGCTGCTGCATGCCTCCCGTTTTGTAAGGCTATTCAGAACCTTACATCGAGGCTAGTCCTCTCCTTTCCTTTCATTTAGTTATAGAGCAGAGCAGGGTGAGCTTCCAACTAGGAACTGGAAGCACAAGGTTTCTTTCAGGAAAACTCAGTATCTTCTCAGAACCATGCCGGCAGTGACTAAAACCCTGGCAACAACAATGCTTTTCAGGGATCTTTGAGGCCGCATGAACGGCGCTTTCCTAATGGGAAAACAAGCCTTGTGCCATCAGTCTCCAGTTTCCTGGTTGACACGCAGCATACACGGAGGACCAGAGCTTCCTGGCTCTATGCAGTGTTCTGTTACTGAAACGGGTGTTGAAGTCAGGTTCCTAGGAGTCTTGGAAATTTACTACCGTTACACTAGAGCAGGCCAGCCTTGAAGGCCTCAGGTAGCTGCTGCCTGCCTCCCGTTTTGTAAGGATATTCAGGGACTGACATGGAAGCTAGTGCTGCCCTTGACTTTCACTCTAGTTATAGAGCAGAGCAGGGTGAGCTCCCAACTAGGAAGTGGAAGCCCAAGGTTTCTTTCAGGAAAACTCGTTTTCTTCGCAGAAGCAGGCAGGCAGTGACTAAATCCCTGGCAACAACACTGCTTTTCAGGTATCTTTGAGGCCGCATGAACGGCGCTTTCCTAATGGGAAAACAAGCCTTGTGCCATCAGTCTCCAGTTTCCTGGTTGACACGCAGCATACACGGAGGACCAGAGCTTCCTGGCTCTATGCAGTGTTATGTTACTGAAACGGGTGTTGAAGTCAGGTTCCTAGGAGTCTTGGAAATCTTACTACCGTGAAACTAAAGCAGGCCAGCCTTGATTCAGGCCTCAGGTAGCTGCTGCCTGCCTCCCGTTTTGTAAGGATATTCAGGGACTGACATGGAAGCTAGTGCTGCCCTTGACTTTCACTCTAGTTATAGAGCAGAGCAGGGTGAGCTCCCAACTAGGAAGTGGAAGCCCAAGGTTTCTTTCAGGAAAACTCGTTTTCTTCGCAGAAGCAGGCAGGCAGTGACTAAATCCCTGGCAACAACACTGCTTTTCAGGTATCTTTGAGGCCGCATGAACGGCGCTTTCCAAATGGGAAAACAAGCCTTGTGCCATCAGTTTCCAGTTTCTAGGTTGACACGCAGCATACACGGAGGACCAGAGCTTCCTGGCTCTATGCAGTGTTCTGTTACTGAAACGGGTGTTGAAGTAAGGTTCCTAGGATTCTTGGAAATCTTACTACCGTGAAACTAAAGCAGGCCAGCCTTGAAGGCCTCAGGTAGCTGCTGCCTGCCTCCCGTTTTGTAAGGATATTCAGGGACTTACATGGAAGCTAGTGCTGCCCTTGACTTTCACTCTAGTTATAGAGCAGAGCAGGGTGAGCTTCCAACTAGGAAGTGGAAGCCCAATGTTTCTTTCAGGAAAACTCGTTTTCTTCGCAGAAGCAGGCAGGCAGTGACTAAATCCCCGGCAACAACACTGCTTTTCAGGTATCTTTGAGGCCGCATGAACGGCGCTTTCCTAATGTGAAAACTAGCCTTGTGTCATCAGTTTCCAGTTTCTAGGTTGACACGCAGCATACACGGAGGACCAGAGCTTCCTGGCTCTATGCAGTGTTCTTTTATCGAACGGGTGCTGTGGCAGGTCCCTAAGAGTCTTGAAAAGCTTACTACCGTGAAACTAAAGCAGAACAGTGAAGAAGGCCTCATGGAGCTGCTCCACGCCTCCCGTTTGGCAAGGCAAATCAGGGCCTTCCTTCGAGGCTAGGGCTCACGTTGACTTTCACTTTAGGTATAGAGCAGAGCAGGGTGAGCTTCCAACTAGGAACTGGAAGCACAAGGTTTCTTACCGGAAAACTCAGTATCTTCTCAGAACCATGCCGGCAGTGACTAAAACCCTGGCAACAACAATGCTTTTCAGGTATATTCGAGGCGGCATGAACGGAGCTTTCATAATGGGCAAACAAGCCTTGTGCCATCACTCTCCAGTTTGTAAGTTGATACGCAGCATACACGCAGGACCCAAGCTTCCTGGTTCTAGGCAGTTTTCTGATACCCAAACGGCTGCTTAAGCAAGGTCTCTAGCCGTCTTGAAAAGCTTACTCCCGTGAAACTAAAGCAGAACAGCATTGAAGGCCTCATGGAGCTGCTGCATGCCTCCCGTTTTGTAAGGCTATTCAGAACCTTACATCGAGGCTAGTCCTCTCCTTTCCTTTCATTTAGTTATAGAGCAGAGCAGGGTGAGCTTCCAACTAGGAACTGGAAGCACAAGGTTTCTTTCAGGAAAACTCAGTATCTTCTCAGAACCATGCCGGCAGTGACTAAAACCCTGGCAACAACAATGCTTTTCAGGTATATTCGAGGCGGCATGAACGGAGCTTTCATAATGGGCAAACAAGCCTTGTGCCATCACTCTCCAGTTTGTAAGTTGATACGCAGCATACACGCAGGACCCAAGCTTCCTGGTTCTAGGCAGTTTTCTGATACCCAAACGGCTGCTTAAGCAAGGTCTCTAGCCGTCTTGAAAAGCTTACTCCCGTGAAACTAAAGCAGAACAGCATTGAAGGCCTCATGGAGCTGCTGCATGCCTCCCGTTTTGTAAGGCTATTCAGAACCTTACATCGAGGCTAGTCCTCCCCTTTCCTTTCATTTAGTTATAGAGCAGAGCAGGGTGAGCTTCCAACTAGGAACTGGAAGCACAAGGTTTCTTTCAGGAAAACTCATTTTCTTCGCAGAAGCAGGCAGGCAGTGACTAAATCCCTGGCAACAACAATGCTTTTCAGGGATCTTTGAGGCCGCATGAACGGCGCTTTCCTAATGGGAAAACAAGCCTTGTGCCATCAGTCTCCAGTTTCCTGGTTGACACGCAGCATACACGGAGGACCAGAGCTTCCTGGCTCTATGCAGTGTTCTGTTCCTGAAACGGGTGTTGAAGTCAGGTTCCTAGGAGTCTTGGAAATCTTACTACCGTGAAACTAAAGCAGGCCAGCCTTGAAGGCCTCAGGTAGCTGCTGCCTGCCTCCCGTTTTGTAAGGATATTCAGGGACTTACATGGAAGCTAGTGCTGCCCTTGACTTTCACTCTAGTGATAGAGCAGAACAGGGTGAGCTCCCAACTAGGAAGTGGAAGCCCAAGGTTTCTTTCAGGAAAACTCGTTTTCTTCGCAGAAGCAGGCAGGCAGTGACTAAATCCCTGGCAACAACACTGCTTTTCAGGTATCTTTGAGGCCGCATGAACGGCGCTTTCCTAATGGGAAAACAAGCCTTGTGCCATCAGTTTCCAGTTTCTAGGTTGACACGCAGCATACACGGAGGACCAGAGCTTCCTGTCTCTATGCAGTGTTCTGTTACTGAAACGGGTGTTGAAGTAAGGTTCCTAGGATTCTTGGAAATCTTACTACCGTGAAACTAAAGCAGGCCAGCCTTGAAGGCCTCAGGTAGCTGCTGCCTGCCTCCCGTTTTGTAAGGATATTCAGGGACTTACATGGAAGCTAGTGCTGCCCTTGACTTTCACTCTAGTTATAGAGCAGAGCAGGGTGAGCTTCCAACTAGGAAGTGGAAGCCCAATGTTTCTTTCAGGAAAACTCGTTTTCTTCGCAGAAGCAGGCAGGCAGTGACTAAATCCCCGGCAACAACACTGCTTTTCAGGTATCTTTGAGGCCGCATGAACGGCGCTTTCCTAATGTGAAAACTAGCCTTGTGTCATCAGTTTCCAGTTTCTAGGTTGACACGCAGCATACACGGAGGACCAGAGCTTCCTGGCTCTATGCAGTGTTCTTTTATCGAACGGGTACTGTGGCAGTTCCCTAAGAGTCTTGAAAAGCTTACTACCGTGAAACTAAAGCAGAACAGTGAAGAAGGCCTCATGGAGCTGCTCCACGCCTCCCGTTTGGCAAGGCAAATCAGGGCCTTCCTTCGAGGCTAGGGCTCACGTTGACTTTCACTTTAGGTATAGAGCAGAGCAGGGTGAGCTTCCAACTAGGAACTGGAAGCACAAGGTTTCTTACCGGAAAACTCAGTATCTTCTCAGAACCATGCCGGCAGTGACTAAAACCCTGGCAACAACAATGCTTTTCAGGTATATTCGAGGCGGCATGAACGGAGCTTTCATAATGGGCAAACAAGCCTTGTGCCATCACTCTCCAGTTTGTAAGTTGATACGCAGCATACACGCAGGACCCAAGCTTCCTGGTTCTAGGCAGTTTTCTGATACCCAAACGGCTGCTTAAGCAAGGTCTCTAGCCGTCTTGAAAAGCTTACTCCCGTGAAACTAAAGCAGAACAGCATTGAAGTCCTCATGGAGCTGCTGCCTGCCTCCCGTTTTGTAAGGCTATTCAGAACCTTACATCGAGGCTAGTCCTCTCCTTTCCTTTCATTTAGTTATAGAGCAGAGCAGGGTGAGCTTCCAACTAGGAACTGGAAGCACAAGGTTTCTTTCAGGAAAACTCAGTATCTTCTCAGAACCATGCCGGCAGTGACTAAAACCCTGGCAACAACAATGCTTTTCAGGTATATTCGAGGCGGCATGAACGGAGCTTTCATACTGGGCAAACAAGCCTTGTGCCATCACTCTCCAGTTTGTAAGTTGATACGCAGCATACACGCAGGACCCAAGCTTCCTGGTTCTAGGCAGTTTTCTGATACCCAAACGGCTGCTTAAGCAAGGTCTCTAGCCGTCTTGAAAAGCTTACTCCCGTGAAACTAAAGCAGAACAGCATTGAAGGCCTCATGGAGCTGCTGCATGCCTCCCGTTTTGTAAGGCTATTCAGAACCTTACATCGAGGCTAGTCCTCCCCTTTCCTTTCATTTAGTTATAGAGCAGAGCAGGGTGAGCTTCCAACTAGGAACTGGAAGCACAAGGTTTCTTTCAGGAAAACTCATTTTCTTCGCAGAAGCAGGCAGGCAGTGACTAAATCCCTGGCAACAACAATGCTTTTCAGGGATCTTTGAGGCCGCATGAACGGCGCTTTCCTAATGGGAAAACAAGCCTTGTGCCATCAGTCTCCAGTTTCCTGGTTGACACGCAGCATACACGGAGGACCAGAGCTTCCTGGCTCTATGCAGTGTTCTGTTACTGAAACGGGTGTTGAAGTCAGGTTCCTAGGAGTCTTGGAAATCTTACTACCGTGAAACTAAAGCAGGCCAGCCTTGAAGGCCTCAGGTAGCTGCTGCCTGCCTCCCGTTTTGTAAGGATATTCAGGGACTGACATGGAAGCTAGTGCTGCCCTTGACTTTCACTCTAGTTATAGAGCAGAGCAGGGTGAGCTCCCAACTAGGAAGTGGAAGCCCAAGGTTTCTTTCAGGAAAACTCGTTTTCTTCGCAGAAGCAGGCAGGCAGTGACTAAATCCCTGGCAACAACACTGCTTTTCAGGTATCTTTGAGGCCGCATGAACGGCGCTTTCCTAATGGGAAAACAAGCCTTGTGCCATCAGTCTCCAGTTTCCTGGTTGACACGCAGCATACACGGAGGACCAGAGCTTCCTGGCTCTATGCAGTGTTCTGTTCCTGAAACGGGTGTTGAAGTCAGGTTCCTAGGAGTCTTGGAAATCTTACTACCGTGAAACTAAAGCAGGCCAGCCTTGAAGGCCTCAGGTAGCTGCTGCCTGCCTCCCGTTTTGTAAGGATATTCAGGGACTGACATGGAAGCTAGTGCTGCCCTTGACTTTCACTCTAGTTATAGAGCAGAGCAGAGTGAGCTCCCAACTAGGAAGTGGAAGCCCAAGGTTTCTTTCAGGAAAACTCGTTTTCTTCGCAGAAGCAGGCAGGCAGTGACTAAATCCCTGGCAACAACACTGCTTTTCAGGTATCTTTGAGGCCGCATGAACGGCGCTTTCCAAATGGGAAAACAAGCCTTGTGCCATCAGTTTCCAGTTTCTAGGTTGACACGCAGCATACACGGAGGACCAGAGCTTCCTGGCTCTATGCAGTGTTCTGTTACTGAAACGGGTGTTGAAGTAAGGTTCCTAGGATTCTTGGAAATCTTACTACCGTGAAACTAAAGCAGGCCAGCCTTGAAGGCCTCAGGTAGCTGCTGCCTGCCTCCCGTTTTGTAAGGATATTCAGGGACTTACATGGAAGCTAGTGCTGCCCTTGACTTTCACTCTAGTTATAGAGCAGAGCAGGGTGAGCTTCCAACTAGGAAGTGGAAGCCCAATGTTTCTTTCAGGAAAACTCGTTTTCTTCGCAGAAGCAGGCAGGCAGTGACTAAATCCCCGGCAACAACACTGCTTTTCAGGTATCTTTGAGGCCGCATGAACGGCGCTTTCCTAATGTGAAAACTAGCCTTGTGTCATCAGTTTCCAGTTTCTAGGTTGACACGCAGCATACACGGAGGACCAGAGCTTCCTGGCTCTACGCAGTGTTCTTTTATCGAACGGGTGCTGTGGCAGGTCCCTAAGAGTCTTGAAAAGCTTACTACCGTGAAACTAAAGCAGAACAGTGAAGAAGGCCTCATGGAGCTGCTCCACGCCTCCCGTTTGGCAAGGCAAATCAGGGCCTTCCTTCGAGGCTAGGGCTCACGTTGACTTTCACTTTAGGTATAGAGCAGAGCAGGGTGAGCTTCCAACTAGGAACTGGAAGCACAAGGTTTCTTACCGGAAAACTCAGTATCTTCTCAGAACCATGCCGGCAGTGACTAAAACCCTGGCAACAACAATGCTTTTCAGGTATATTCGAGGCGGCATGAACGGAGCTTTCATAATGGGCAAACAAGCCTTGTGCCATCACTCTCCAGTTTGTAAGTTGATACGCAGCATACACGCAGGACCCAAGCTTCCTGGTTCTAGGCAGTTTTCTGATACCCAAACGGCTGCTTAAGCAAGGTCTCTAGCCGTCTTGAAAAGCTTACTCCCGTGAAACTAAAGCAGAACAGCATTGAAGGCCTCATGGAGCTGCTGCATGCCTCCCGTTTTGTAAGGCTATTCAGAACCTTACATCGAGGCTAGTCCTCTCCTTTCCTTTCATTTAGTTATAGAGCAGAGCAGGGTGAGCTTCCAACTAGGAACTGGAAGCACAAGGTTTCTTTCAGGAAAACTCAGTATCTTCTCAGAACCATGCCGGCAGTGACTAAAACCCTGGCAACAACAATGCTTTTCAGGTATATTCGAGGCGGCATGAACGGAGCTTTCATAATGGGCAAACAAGCCTTGTGCCATCACTCTCCAGTTTGTAAGTTGATACGCAGCATACACGCAGGACCCAAGCTTCCTGGTTCTAGGCAGTTTTCTGATACCCAAACGGCTGCTTAAGCAAGGTCTCTAGCCGTCTTGAAAAGCTTACTCCCGTGAAACTAAAGCAGAACAGCATTGAAGGCCTCATGGAGCTGCTGCATGCCTCCCGTTTTGTAAGGCTATTCAGAACCTTACATCGAGGCTAGTCCTCCCCTTTCCTTTCATTTAGTTATAGAGCAGAGCAGGGTGAGCTTCCAACTAGGAACTGGAAGCACAAGGTTTCTTTCAGGAAAACTCATTTTCTTCGCAGAATCAGGCAGGCAGTGACTAAATCCCTGGCAACAACAATGCTTTTCAGGGATCTTTGAGGCCGCATGAACGGCGCTTTCCTAATGGGAAAACAAGCCTTGTGCCATCAGTCTCCAGTTTCCTGGTTGACACGCAGCATACACGGAGGACCAGAGCTTCCTGGCTCTATGCAGTGTTCTGTTACTGAAACGGGTGTTGAAGTCAGGTTCCTAGGAGTCTTGGAAATCTTACTACCGTTAAACTAAAGCAGGCCAGCCTTGAAGGCCTCAGGTAGCTGCTGCCTGCCTCCCGTTTTGTAAGGATATTCAGGGACTTACATGGAAGCTAGTGCTGCCCTTGACTTTCACTCTAGTTATAGAGCAGAGCAGGGTGAGCTCCCAACTAGGAAGTGGAAGCCCAAGGTTTCTTTCAGGAAAACTCGTTTTCTTCGCAGAAGCAGGCAGGCAGTGACTAAATCCCTGGCAACAACACTGCTTTTCAGGTATCTTTGAGGCCGCATGAACGGCGCTTTCCAAATGGGAAAACAAGCCTTGTGCCATCAGTTTCCAGTTTCTAGGTTGACACGCAGCATACACGGAGGACCAGAGCTTCCTGTCTCTATGCAGTGTTCTGTTACTGAAACGGGTGTTGAAGTCAGGTTCCTAGGATTCTTGGAAATCTTACTACCGTGAAACTAAAGCAGGCCAGCCTTGAAGGCCTCAGGTAGCTGCTGCCTGCCTCCCGTTTTGTAAGGATATTCAGGGACTTACATGGAAGCTAGTGCTGCCCTTGACTTTCACTCTAGTTATAGAGCAGAGCAGGGTGAGCTTCCAACTAGGAAGTGGAAGCCCAATGTTTCTTTCAGGAAAACTCGTTTTCTTCGCAGAAGCAGGCAGGCAGTGACTAAATCCCCGGCAACAACACTGCTTTTCAGGTATCTTTGAGGCCGCATGAACGGCGCTTTCCTAATGTGAAAACTAGCCTTGTGTCATCAGTTTCCAGTTTCTAGGTTGACACGCAGCATACACGGAGGACCAGAGCTTCCTGGTTCTATGCAGTGTTCTTTTATCGAACGGGTGCTGTGGCAGGTCCCTAAGAGTCTTGAAAAGCTTACTCCCGTGAAACTAAAGCAGAACAGTGAAGTAGGCCTCATGGAGCTGCTCCACGCCTCCCGTTTGGCAAGGCAAATCAGGGCCTTCCTTCGAGGCTAGGGCTCACGTTGACTTTCACTTTAGGTATAGAGCAGAGCAGGGTGAGCTTCCAACTAGGAACTGGAAGCACAAGGTTTCTTACCGGAAAACTCAGTATCTTCTCAGAACCATGCCGGCAGTGACTAAAACCCTGGCAACAACAATGCTTTTCAGGTATATTCGAGGCGGCATGAACGGAGCTTTCATAATGGGCAAACAAGCCTTGTGCCATCACTCTCCAGTTTGTAAGTTGATACGCAGCATACACGCAGGACCCAAGCTTCCTGGTTCTAGGCAGTTTTCTGATACCCAAACGGCTGCTTAAGCAAGGTCTCTAGCCGTCTTGAAAAGCTTACTCCCGTGAAACTAAAGCAGAACAGCATTGAAGGCCTCATGGAGCTGCTGCATGCCTCCCGTTTTGTAAGGCTATTCAGAACCTTACATCGAGGCTAGTCCTCCCCTTTCCTTTCATTTAGTTATAGAGCAGAGCAGGGTGAGCTTCCAACTAGGAACTGGAAGCACAAGGTTTCTTTCAGGAAAACTCATTTTCTTCGCAGAATCAGGCAGGCAGTGACTAAATCCCTGGCAACAACAATGCTTTTCAGGGATCTTTGAGGCCGCATGAACGGCGCTTTCCTAATGGGAAAACAAGCCTTGTGCCATCAGTCTCCAGTTTCTAGGTTGACACGCAGCATACACGGAGGACCAGAGCTTCCTGGCTCTATGCAGTGTTCTGTTACTGAAACGGGTGTTGAAGTCAGGTTCCTAGGAGTCTTGGAAATCTTACTACCGTTAAACTAAAGCAGGCCAGCCTTGAAGGCCTCAGGTAGCTGCTGCCTGCCTCCCGTTTTGTAAGGATATTCAGGGACTTACATGGAAGCTAGTGCTGCCCTTGACTTTCATTCTAGTTATAGAGCACAGCAGGGTGAGCTCCCAACTAGGAAGTGGAATCCCAAGGTTTCTTTCAGGATAACTCGTTTTCTTCGCAGAAGCAGGCAGGCAGTGACTAAATCCCCGGCAACAACACTGCTTTTCAGGTATCTTTGAGGCCGCATGAACGGCGCTTTCCAAATGGGAAAACAAGCCTTGTGCCATCAGTTTCCAGTTTCTAGGTTGACACGCAGCATACACGGAGGACCAGAGCTTCCTGGCTCAATGCAGTGTTCTGTTACTGAAACGGGTGTTGAAGTAAGGTTCCTAGGATTCTTGGAAATCTTACTACCGTGAAACTAAAGCAGGCCAGCCTTGAAGGCCTCAGGTAGCTGCTGCCTGCCTCCCGTTTTGTAAGGATATTCAGGGACTTACATGGAAGCTAGTGCTGCCCTTGACTTTCACTCTAGTTATAGAGCAGAGCAGGGTGAGCTTCCAACTAGGAAGTGGAAGCCCAATGTTTCTTTCAGGAAAACTCGTTTTCTTCGCAGAAGCAGGCAGGCAGTGACTAAATCCCCGGCAACAACACTGCTTTTCAGGTATCTTTGAGGCCGCATGAACGGCGCTTTCCTAATGTGAAAACTAGCCTTGTGTCATCAGTTTCCAGTTTCTAGGTTGACACGGAGCATACACGGAGGACCAGAGCTTCCTGGCTCTACGCAGTGTTCTTTTATCGAACGGGTGCTGTGGCAGGTCCCTAAGAGTCTTGAAAAGCTTACTACCGTGAAACTAAAGCAGAACAGTGAAGAAGGCCTCATGGAGCTGCTCCACGCCTCCCGTTTGGCAAGGCAAATCAGGGCCTTCCTTCGAGGCTAGGGCTCACGTTGACTTTCACTTTAGGTATAGAGCAGAGCAGGGTGAGCTTCCAACTAGGAACTGGAAGCACAAGGTTTCTTACCGGAAAACTCAGTATCTTCTCAGAACCATGCCGGCAGTGACTAAAACCCTGGCAACAACAATGCTTTTCAGGTATATTCGAGGCGGCATGAACGGAGCTTTCATAATGGGCAAACAAGCCTTGTGCCATCACTCTCCAGTTTGTAAGTTGATACGCAGCATACACGCAGGACCCAAGCTTCCTGGTTCTAGGCAGTTTTCTGATACCCAAACGGCTGCTTAAGCAAGGTCTCTAGCCGTCTTGAAAAGCTTACTCCCGTGAAACTAAAGCAGAACAGCATTGAAGGCCTCATGGAGCTGCTGCATGCCTCCCGTTTTGTAAGGCTATTCAGAACCTTACATCGAGGCTAGTCCTCTCCTTTCCTTTCATTTAGTTATAGAGCAGAGCAGGGTGAGCTTCCAACTAGGAACTGGAAGCACAAGGTTTCTTTCAGGAAAACTCAGTATCTTCTCAGAACCATGCCGGCAGTGACTAAAACCCTGGCAACAACAATGCTTTTCAGGTATATTCGAGGCGGCATGAACGGAGCTTTCATAATGGGCAAACAAGCCTTGTGCCATCACTCTCCAGTTTGTAAGTTGATACGCAGCATACACGCAGGACCCAAGCTTCCTGGTTCTAGGCAGTTTTCTGATACCCAAACGGCTGCTTAAGCAAGGTCTCTAGCCGTCTTGAAAAGCTTACTCCCGTGAAACTAAAGCAGAACAGCATTGAAGGCCTCATGGAGCTGCTGCATGCCTCCCGTTTTGTAAGGCTATTCAGAACCTTACATCGAGGCTAGTCCTCCCCTTTCCTTTCATTTAGTTATAGAGCAGAGCAGGGTGAGCTTCCAACTAGGAACTGGAAGCACAAGGTTTCTTTCAGGAAAACTCATTTTCTTCGCAGAATCAGGCAGGCAGTGACTAAATCCCTGGCAACAACAATGCTTTTCAGGGATCTTTGAGGCCGCATGAACGGCGCTTTCCTAATGGGAAAACAAGCCTTGTGCCATCAGTCTCCAGTTTCTAGGTTGATACGCAGCATACACGGAGGACCAGAGCTTCCTGGCTCTATGCAGTGTTCTGTTACTGAAACGGGTGTTGAAGTCAGGTTCCTAGGAGTCTTGGAAATCTTACTACCGTTAAACTAAAGCAGGCCAGCCTTGAAGGCCTCAGGTAGCTGCTGCCTGCCTCCCGTTTTGTAAGGATATTCAGGGACTTACATGGAAGCTAGTGCTGCCCTTGACTTTCACTCTAGTGATAGAGCAGAGCAGGGTGAGCTCCCAACTAGGAAGTGGAAGCCCAAGGTTTCTTTCAGGAAAACTCGTTTTCTTCGCAGAAGCAGGCAGGCAGTGACTAAATCCCTGGCAACAACACTGCTTTTCAGGTATCTTTGAGGCCGCATGAACGGCGCTTTCCAAATGGGAAAACAAGCCTTGTGCCATCAGTTTCCAGTTTCTAGGTTGACACGCAGCATACACGGAGGACCAGAGCTTCCTGGCTCTATGCAGTGTTCTGTTACTGAAACGGGTGTTGAAGTAAGGTTCCTAGGATTCTTGGAAATCTTACTACCGTGAAACTAAAGCAGGCCAGCCTTGAAGGCCTCAGGTAGCTGCTGCCTGCCTCCCGTTTTGTAAGGATTTTCAGGGACTTACATGGAAGCTAGTGCTGCCCTTGACTTTCACTCTAGTTATAGAGCAGAGCAGGGTGAGCTTCCAACTAGGAAGTGGAAGCCCAATGTTTCTTTCAGGAAAACTCGTTTTCTTCGCAGAAGCAGGCAGGCAGTGACTAAATCCCCGGCAACAACACTGCTTTTCAGGTATCTTTGAGGCCGCATGAACGGCGCTTTCCTAATGTGAAAACTAGCCTTGTGTCATCAGTTTCCAGTTTCTAGGTTGACACGGAGCATACACGGAGGACCAGAGCTTCCTGGCTCTATGCAGTGTTCTTTTATCGAACGGGTGCTGTGGCAGGTCCCTAAGAGTCTTGAAAAGCTTACTACCGTGAAACTAAAGCAGAACAGTGAAGAAGGCCTCATGGAGCTGCTCCACGCCTCCCGTTTGGCAAGGCAAATCAGGGCCTTCCTTCGAGGCTAGGGCTCACGTTGACTTTCACTTTAGGTATAGAGCAGAGCAGGGTGAGCTTCCAACTAGGAACTGGAAGCACAAGGTTTCTTACCGGAAAACTCAGTATCTTCTCAGAACCATGCCGGCAGTGACTAAAACCCTGGCAACAACAATGCTTTTCAGGTATATTCGAGGCGGCATGAACGGAGCTTTCATAATGGGCAAACAAGCCTTGTGCCATCACTCTCCAGTTTGTAAGTTGATACGCAGCATACACGCAGGACCCAAGCTTCCTGGTTCTAGGCAGTTTTCTGATACCCAAACGGCTGCTTAAGCAAGGTCTCTAGCCGTCTTGAAAAGCTTACTCCCGTGAAACTAAAGCAGAACAGCATTGAAGGCCTCATGGAGCTGCTGCATGCCTCCCGTTTTGTAAGGCTATTCAGAACCTTACATCGAGGCTAGTCCTCTCCTTTCCTTTCATTTAGTTATAGAGCAGAGCAGGGTGAGCTTCCAACTAGGAACTGGAAGCACAAGGTTTCTTTCAGGAAAACTCAGTATCTTCTCAGAACCATGCCGGCAGTGACTAAAACCCTGGCAACAACAATGCTTTTCAGGTATATTCGAGGCGGCATGAACGGAGCTTTCATAATGGGCAAACAAGCCTTGTGCCATCACTCTCCAGTTTGTAAGTTGATACGCAGCATACACGCAGGACCCAAGCTTCCTGGTTCTAGGCAGTTTTCTGATACCCAAACGGCTGCTTAAGCAAGGTCTCTAGCCGTCTTGAAAAGCTTACTCCCGTGAAACTAAAGCAGAACAGCATTGAAGGCCTCATGGAGCTGCTGCATGCCTCCCGTTTTGTAAGGCTATTCAGAACCTTACATCGAGGCTAGTCCTCCCCTTTCCTTTCATTTAGTTATAGAGCAGAGCAGGGTGAGCTTCCAACTAGGAACTGGAAGCACAAGGTTTCTTTCAGGAAAACTCATTTTCTTCGCAGAATCAGGCAGGCAGTGACTAAATCCCTGGCAACAACAATGCTTTTCAGGGATCTTTGAGGCCGCATGAACGGCGCTTTCCTAATGGGAAAACAAGCCTTGTGCCATCAGTCTCCAGTTTCTTGGTTGACACGCAGCATACACGGAGGACCAGAGCTTCCTGGCTCTATGCAGTGTTCTGTTCCTGAAACGGGTGTTGAAGTCAGGTTCCTAGGAGTCTTGGAAATCTTACTACCGTTAAACTAAAGCAGGCCAGCCTTGAAGGCCTCAGGTAGCTGCTGCCTGCCTCCCGTTTTGTAAGGATATTCAGGGACTTACATGGAAGCTAGTGCTGCCCTTGACTTTCACTCTAGTTATAGAGCAGAGCAGGGTGAGCTTCCAACTAGGAAGTGGAAGCCCAAGGTTTCTTTCAGGAAAACTCGTTTTCTTCGCAGAAGCAGGCAGGCAGTGACTAAATCCCTGGCAACAACACTGCTTTTCAGGTATCTTTGAGGCCGCATGAACGGCGCTTTCCAAATGGGAAAACAAGCCTTGTGCCATCAGTTTCCAGTTTGTAGGTTGACACGCAGCATACACGGAGGACCAGAGCTTCCTGGCTCTATGCAGTGTTCTGTTACTGAAACGGGTGTTGAAGTAAGGTTCCTAGGATTCTTGGAAATCTTACTACCGTGAAACTAAAGCAGGCCAGCCTTGAAGGCCTCAGGTAGCTGCTGCCTGCCTCCCGTTTTGTAAGGATATTCAGGGACTTACATGGAAGCTAGTGCTGCCCTTGACTTTCACTCTAGTTATAGAGCAGAGCAGGGTGAGCTTCCAACTAGGAAGTGGAAGCCCAATGTTTCTTTCAGGAAAACTCGTTTTCTTCGCAGAAGCAGGCAGGCAGTGACTAAATCCCCGGCAACAACACTGCTTTTCAGGTATCTTTGAGGCCGCATGAACGGCGCTTTCCCTATGTGAAAACTAGCCTTGTGTCATCAGTTTCCAGTTTCTAGGTTGACACGCAGCATACACGGAGGACCAGAGCTTCCTGGCTCTATGCAGTGTTCTTTTATCGAACGGGTGCTGTGGCAGGTCCCTAAGAGTCTTGAAAAGCTTACTACCGTGAAACTAAAGCAGAACAGTGAAGAAGGCCTCATGGAGCTGCTCCACGCCTCCCGTTTGGCAAGGCAAATCAGGGCCTTCCTTCGAGGCTAGGGCTCACGTTGACTTTCACTTTAGGTATAGAGCAGAGCAGGGTGAGCTTCCAACTAGGAACTGGAAGCACAAGGTTTCTTACCGGAAAACTCAGTATCTTCTCAGAACCATGCCGGCAGTGACTAAAACCCTGGCAACAACAATGCTTTTCAGGTATATTCGAGGCGGCATGAACGGAGCTTTCATAATGGGCAAGCAAGCCTTGTGCCATCACTCTCCAGTTTGTAAGTTGATACGCAGCATACACGCAGGACCCAAGCTTCCTGGTTCCAGGCAGTTTTCTGATACCCAAACGGCTGCTTAAGCAAGGTCTCTAGCCGTCTTGAAAAGCTTACTCCCGTGAAACTAAAGCAGAACAGCATTGAAGGCCTCATGGAGCTGCTGCATGCCTCCCGTTTTGTAAGGCTATTCAGAACCTTACATCGAGGCTAGTCCTCCCCTTTCCTTTCATTTAGTTATAGAGCAGAGCAGGGTGAGCTTCCAACTAGGAACTGGAAGCACAAGGTTTCTTTCAGGAAAACTCATTTTCTTCGCAGAATCAGGCAGGCAGTGACTAAATCCCTGGCAACAACAATGCTTTTCAGGGATCTTTGAGGCCGCATGAACGGCGCTTTCCTAATGGGAAAACAAGCCTTGTGCCATCAGTCTCCAGTTTCTAGGTTGACACGCAGCATACACGGAGGACCAGAGCTTCCTGGCTCTATGCAGTGTTCTGTTACTGAAACGGGTGTTGAAGTCAGGTTCCTAGGAGTCTTGGAAATCTTACTACCGTGAAACTAAAGCAGGCCAGCCTTGAAGGCCTCAGGTAGCTGCTGCCTGCCTCCCGTTTTGTAAGGATATTCAGGGACTTACATGGAAGCTAGTGCTGCCCTTGACTTTCACTCTAGTGATAGAGCAGAGCAGGGTGAGCTCCCAACTAGGAAGTGGAAGCCCAAGGTTTCTTTCAGGAAAACTCGTTTTCTTCGCAGAAGCAGGCAGGCAGTGACTAAATCCCTGGCAACAACACTGCTTTTCAGGTATCTTTGAGGCCGCATGAACGGCGCTTTCCAAATGGGAAAACAAGCCTTGTGCCATCAGTTTCCAGTTTGTAGGTTGACACGCAGCATACACGGAGGACCAGAGCTTCCTGGCTCTATGCAGTGTTGTTACTGAAACGGGTGTTGAAGTAAGGTTCCTAGGATTCTTGGAAATCTTACTACCGTGAAACTAAAGCAGGCCAGCCTTGAAGGCCTCAGGTAGCTGCTGCCTGCCTCCCGTTTTGTAAGGATATTCAGGGACTTACATGGAAGCTAGTGCTGCCCTTGACTTTCACTCTAGTTATAGAGCAGAGCAGGGTGAGCTTCCAACTAGGAAGTGGAAGCCCAATGTTTCTTTCAGGAAAACTCGTTTTCTTCGCAGAAGCAGGCAGGCAGTGACTAAATCCCCGGCAACAACACTGCTTTTCAGGTATCTTTGAGGCCGCATGAACGGCGCTTTCCCTATGTGAAAACTAGCCTTGTGTCATCAGTTTCCAGTTTCTAGGTTGACACGCAGCATACACGGAGGACCAGAGCTTCCTGGCTCTATGCAGTGTTCTTTTATCGAACGGGTGCTGTGGCAGGTCCCTAAGAGTCTTGAAAAGCTTACTACCGTGAAACTAAAGCAGAACAGTGAAGAAGGCCTCATGGAGCTGCTCCACGCCTCCCGTTTGGCAAGGCAAATCAGGGCCTTCCTTCGAGGCTAGGGCTCACGTTGACTTTCACTTTAGGTATAGAGCAGAGCAGGGTGAGCTTCCAACTAGGAACTGGAAGCACAAGGTTTCTTACCGGAAAACTCAGTATCTTCTCAGAACCATGCCGGCAGTGACTAAAACCCTGGCAACAACAATGCTTTTCAGGTATATTCGAGGCGGCATGAACGGAGCTTTCATAATGGGCAAGCAAGCCTTGTGCCATCACTCTCCAGTTTGTAAGTTGATACGCAGCATACACGCAGGACCCAAGCTTCCTGGTTCTAGGCAGTTTTCTGATACCCAAACGGCTGCTTAAGCAAGGTCTCTAGCCGTCTTGAAAAGCTTACTCCCGTGAAACTAAAGCAGAACAGCATTGAAGGCCTCATGGAGCTGCTGCATGCCTCCCGTTTTGTAAGGCTATTCAGAACCTTACATCGAGGCTAGTCCTCCCCTTTCCTTTCATTTAGTTATAGAGCAGAGCAGGGTGAGCTTCCAACTAGGAACTGGAAGCACAAGGTTTCTTTCAGGAAAACTCATTTTCTTCGCAGAATCAGGCAGGCAGTGACTAAATCCCTGGCAACAACAATGCTTTTCAGGGATCTTTGAGGCCGCATGAACGGCGCTTTCCTAATGGGAAAACAAGCCTTGTGCCATCAGTCTCCAGTTTCTAGGTTGACACGCAGCATACACGGAGGACCAGAGCTTCCTGGCTCTATGCAGTGTTCTGTTACTGAAACGGGTGTTGAAGTCAGGTTCCTAGGAGTCTTGGAAATCTTACTACCGTGAAACTAAAGCAGGCCAGCCTTGAAGGCCTCAGGTAGCTGCTGCCTGCCTCCCGTTTTGTAAGGATATTCAGGGACTTACATGGAAGCTAGTGCTGCCCTTGACTTTCAGTCTAGTGATAGAGCAGAGCAGGGTGAGCTCCCAACTAGGAAGTGGAAGCCCAAGGTTTCTTTCAGGAAAACTCGTTTTCTTCGCAGAAGCAGGCAGGCAGTGACTAAATCCCTGGCAACAACACTGCTTTTCAGGTATCTTTGAGGCCGCATGAACGGCGCTTTCCAAATGGGAAAACAAGCCTTGTGCCATCAGTTTCCAGTTTCTAGGTTGACACGCAGCATACACGGAGGACCAGAGCTTCCTGTCTCTATGCAGTGTTCTGTTACTGAAGCGGGTGTTGAAGTAAGGTTCCTAGGATTCTTGGAAATCTTACTACCGTGAAACTAAAGCAGGCCAGCCTTGAAGGCCTCAGGTAGCTGCTGCCTGCCTCCCGTTTTGTAAGGATATTCAGGGACTTACATGGAAGCTAGTGCTGCCCTTGACTTTCACTCTAGTTATAGAGCAGAGCAGGGTGAGCTTCCAACTAGGAAGTGGAAGCCCAATGTTTCTTTCAGGAAAACTCGTTTTCTTCGCAGAAGCAGGCAGGCAGTGACTAAATCCCCGGCAACAACACTGCTTTTCAGGTATCTTTGAGGCCGCATGAACGGCGCTTTCCTAATGTGAAAACTAGCCTTGTGTCATCAGTTTCCAGTTTCTAGGTTGACACGCAGCATACACGGAGGACCAGAGCTTCCTGGCTCTATGCAGTGTTCTTTTATCGAACGGGTGCTGTGGCAGGTCCCTAAGAGTCTTGAAAAGCTTACTACCGTGAAACTAAAGCAGAACAGTGAAGAAGGCCTCATGGAGCTGCTCCACGCCTCCCGTTTGGCAAGGCAAATCAGGGCCTTCCTTCGAGGCTAGGGCTCACGTTGACTTTCACTTTAGGTATAGAGCAGAGCAGGGTGAGCTTCCAACTAGGAACTGGAAGCACAAGGTTTCTTACCGGAAAACTCAGTATCTTCTCAGAACCATGCCGGCAGTGACTAAAACCCTGGCAACAACAATGCTTTTCAGGTATATTCGAGGCGGCATGAACGGAGCTTTCATAATGGGCAAACAAGCCTTGTGCCATCACTCTCCAGTTTGTAAGTTGATACGCAGCATACACGCAGGACCCAAGCTTCCTGGTTCTAGGCAGTTTTCTGATACCCAAAAGGCTGCTTAAGCAAGGTCTCTAGCCGTCTTGAAAAGCTTACTCCCGTGAAACTAAAGCAGAACAGCATTGAAGGCCTCATGGAGCTGCTGCATGCCTCCCGTTTTGTAAGGCTATTCAGAACCTTACATCGAGGCTAGTCCTCCCCTTTCCTTTCATTTAGTTATAGAGCAGAGCAGGGTGAGCTTCCAACTAGGAACTGGAAGCACAAGGTTTCTTTCAGGAAAACTCATTTTCTTCGCAGAATCAGGCAGGCAGTGACTAAATCCCTGGCAACAACAATGCTTTTCAGGGATCTTTGAGGCCGCATGAACGGCGCTTTCCTAATGGGAAAACAAGCCTTGTGCCATCAGTCTCCAGTTTCTAGGTTGACACGCAGCATACACGGAGGACCAGAGCTTCCTGGCTCTATGCAGTGTTCTGTTACTGAAACGGGTGTTGAAGTCAGGTTCCTAGGAGTCTTGGAAATCTTACTACCGTTAAACTAAAGCAGGCCAGCCTTGAAGGCCTCAGGTAGCTGCTGCCTGCCTCCCGTTTTGTAAGGATATTCAGGGACTTACATGGAAGCTAGTGCTGCCCTTGACTTTCACTCTAGTGATAGAGCAGAGCAGGGTGAGCTCCCAACTAGGAAGTGGAAGCCCAAGGTTTCTTTCAGGAAAACTCGTTTTCTTCGCAGAAGCAGGCAGGCAGTGACTAAATCCCTGGCAACAACACTGCTTTTCAGGTATCTTTGAGGCCGCATGAACGGCGCTTTCCAAATGGGAAAACAAGCCTTGTGCCATCAGTTTCCAGTTTCTAGGTTGACACGCAGCATACACGGAGGACCAGAGCTTCCTGGCTCTATGCAGTGTTGTTACTGAAACGGGTGTTGAAGTAAGGTTCCTAGGAGTCTTGGAAATCTTACTACCGTGAAACTAAAGCAGGCCAGCCTTGAAGGCCTCAGGTAGCTGCTGCCTGCCTCCCGTTTTGTAAGGATTTTCAGGGACTTACATGGAAGCTAGTGCTGCCCTTGACTTTCACTCTAGTTATAGAGCAGAGCAGGGTGAGCTTCCAACTAGGAAGTGGAAGCCCAATGTTTCTTTCAGGAAAACTCGTTTTCTTCGCAGAAGCAGGCAGGCAGTGACTAAATCCCCGGCAACAACACTGCTTTTCAGGTATCTTTGAGGCCGCATGAACGGCGCTTTCCTAATGTGAAAACTAGCCTTGTGTCATCAGTTTCCAGTTTCTAGGTTGACACGGAGCATACACGGAGGACCAGAGCTTCCTGGCTCTATGCAGTGTTCTTTTATCGAACGGGTGCTGTGGCAGGTCCCTAAGAGTCTTGAAAAGCTTACTACCGTGAAACTAAAGCAGAACAGTGAAGAAGGCCTCATGGAGCTGCTCCACGCCTCCCGTTTGGCAAGGCAAATCAGGGCCTTCCTTCGAGGCTAGGGCTCACGTTGACTTTCACTTTAGGTATAGAGCAGAGCAGGGTGAGCTTCCAACTAGGAACTGGAAGCACAAGGTTTCTTACCGGAAAACTCAGTATCTTCTCAGAACCATGCCGGCAGTGACTAAAACCCTGGCAACAACAATGCTTTTCAGGTATATTCGAGGCGGCATGAACGGAGCTTTCATAATGGGCAAACAAGCCTTGTGCCATCACTCTCCAGTTTGTAAGTTGATACGCAGCATACACGCAGGACCCAAGCTTCCTGGTTCTAGGCAGTTTTCTGATACCCAAACGGCTGCTTAAGCAAGGTCTCTAGCCGTCTTGAAAAGCTTACTCCCGTGAAACTAAAGCAGAACAGCATTGAAGGCCTCATGGAACTGCTGCATGCCTCCCGTTTTGTAAGGCTATTCAGAACTTTACATCGAGGCTAGTCCTCTCCTTTCCTTTCATTTAGTTATAGAGCAGAGCAGGGTGAGCTTCCAACTAGGAACTGGAAGCACAAGGTTTCTTTCAGGAAAACTCAGTATCTTCTCAGAACCATGCCGGCAGTGACTAAAACCCTGGCAACAACAATGCTTTTCAGGTATATTCGAGGCGGCATGAACGGAGCTTTCATAATGGGCAAACAAGCCTTGTGCCATCACTCTCCAGTTTGTAAGTTGATACGCAGCATACACGCAGGACCCAAGCTTCCTGGTTCTAGGCAGTTTTCTGATACCCAAACGGCTGCTTAAGCAAGGTCTCTAGCCGTCTTGAAAAGCTTACTCCCGTGAAACTAAAGCAGAACAGCATTGAAGGCCTCATGGAGCTGCTGCATGCCTCCCGTTTTGTAAGGCTATTCAGAACCTTACATCGAGGCTAGTCCTCCCCTTTCCTTTCATTTAGTTATAGAGCAGAGCAGGGTGAGCTTCCAACTAGGAACTGGAAGCACAAGGTTTCTTTCAGGAAAACTCATTTTCTTCGCAGAATCAGGCAGGCAGTGACTAAATCCCTGGCAACAACAATGCTTTTCAGGGATCTTTGAGGCCGCATGAACGGCGCTTTCCTAATGGGAAAACAAGCCTTGTGCCATCAGTCTCCAGTTTCTAGGTTGACACGCAGCATACACGGAGGACCAGAGCTTCCTGGCTCTATGCAGTGTTCTGTTACTGAAACGGGTGTTGAAGTCAGGTTCCTAGGAGTCTTGGAAATCTTACTACCGTTAAACTAAAGCAGGCCAGCCTTGAAGGCCTCAGGTAGCTGCTGCCTGCCTCCCGTTTTGTAAGGATATTCAGGGACTTACATGGAAGCTAGTGCTGCCCTTGACTTTCACTCTAGTTATAGAGCAGAGCAGGGTGAGCTCCCAACTAGGAAGTGGAAGCCCAAGGTTTCTTTCAGGAAAACTCGTTTTCTTCGCAGAAGCAGGCAGGCAGTGACTAAATCCCTGGCAACAACACTGCTTTTCAGGTATCTTTGAGGCCGCATGAACGGCGCTTTCCAAATGGGAAAACAAGCCTTGTGCCATCAGTTTCCAGTTTCTAGGTTGACACGCAGCATACACGGAGGACCAGAGCTTCCTGGCTGTATGCAGTGTTCTGTTACTGAAACGGGTGTTGAAGTAAGGTTCCTAGGATTCTTGGAAATCTTACTACCGTGAAACTAAAGCAGGCCAGCCTTGAAGGCCTCAGGTAGCTGCTGCCTGCCTCCCGTTTTGTAAGGATATTCAGGGACTTACATGGAAGCTAGTGCTGCCCTTGACTTTCACTCTATTATAGAGCAGAGCAGGGTGAGCTTCCAACTAGGAAGTGGAAGCCCAATGTTTCTTTCAGGAAAACTCGTTTTCTTCGCAGAAGCAGGCAGGCAGTGACTAAATCCCCGGCAACAACACTGCTTTTCAGGTATCTTTGAGGCCGCATGAACGGCGCTTTCCCTATGTGAAAACTAGCCTTGTGTCATCAGTTTCCAGTTTCTAGGTTGACACGCAGCATACACGGAGGACCAGAGCTTCCTGGCTCTATGCAGTGTTCTTTTATCGAACGGGTGCTGTGGCAGGTCCCTAAGAGTCTTGAAAAGCTTACTACCGTGAAACTAAAGCAGAACAGTGAAGAAGGCCTCATGGAGCTGCTCCACGCCTCCCGTTTGGCAAGGCAAATCAGGGCCTTCCTTCGAGGCTAGGGCTCACGTTGACTTTCACTTTAGGTATAGAGCAGAGCAGGGTGAGTTTCCAACTAGGAACTGGAAGCACAAGGTTTCTTACCGGAAAACTCAGTATCTTCTCAGAACCATGCCGGCAGTGACTAAAACCCTGGCAACAACAATGCTTTTCAGGTATATTCGAGGCGGCATGAACGGAGCTTTCATAATGGGCAAGCAAGCCTTGTGCCATCACTCTCCAGTTTGTAAGTTGATACGCAGCATACACGCAGGACCCAAGCTTCCTGGTTCTAGGCAGTTTTCTGATACCCAAACGGCTGCTTAAGCAAGGTCTCTAGCCGTCTTGAAAAGCTTACTCCCGTGAAACTAAAGCAGAACAGCATTGAAGGCCTCATGGAGCTGCTGCATGCCTCCCGTTTTGTAAGGCTATTCAGAACCTTACATCGAGGCTAGTCCTCCCCTTTCCTTTCATTTAGTTATAGAGCAGAGCAGGGTGAGCTTCCAACTAGGAACTGGAAGCACAAGGTTTCTTTCAGGAAAACTCATTTTCTTCGCAGAAGCAGGCAGGCAGTGACTAAATCCCTGGCAACAACAATGCTTTTCAGGGATCTTTGAGGCCGCATGAACGGCGCTTTCCTAATGGGAAAACAAGCCTTGTGCCATCAGTCTCCAGTTTCTAGGTTGACACGCAGCATACACGGAGGACCAGAGCTTCCTGGCTCTATGCAGTGTTCTGTTACTGAAACGGGTGTTGAAGTCAGGTTCCTAGGAGTCTTGGAAATCTTACTACCGTGAAACTAAAGCAGGCCAGCCTTGAAGGCCTCAGGTAGCTGCTGCCTGCCTCCCGTTTTGTAAGGATATTCAGGGACTTACATGGAAGCTAGTGCTGCCCTTGACTTTCAGTCTAGTGATAGAGCAGAGCAGGGTGAGCTCCCAACTAGGAAGTGGAAGCCCAAGGTTTCTTTCAGGAAAACTCGTTTTCTTCGCAGAAGCAGGCAGGCAGTGACTAAATCCCTGGCAACAACACTGCTTTTCAGGTATCTTTGAGGCCGCATGAACGGCGCTTTCCAAATGGGAAAACAAGCCTTGTGCCATCAGTTTCCAGTTTCTAGGTTGACACGCAGCATACACGGAGGACCAGAGCTTCCTGTCTCTATGCAGTGTTCTGTTACTGAAGCGGGTGTTGAAGTAAGGTTCCTAGGATTCTTGGAAATCTTACTACCGTGAAACTAAAGCAGGCCAGCCTTGAAGGCCTCAGGTAGCTGCTGCCTGCCTCCCGTTTTGTAAGGATATTCAGGGACTTACATGGAAGCTAGTGCTGCCCTTGACTTTCACTCTAGTTATAGAGCAGAGCAGGGTGAGCTTCCAACTAGGAAGTGGAAGCCCAATGTTTCTTTCAGGAAAACTCGTTTTCTTCGCAGAAGCAGGCAGGCAGTGACTAAATCCCCGGCAACAACACTGCTTTTCAGGTATCTTTGAGGCCGCATGAACGGCGCTTTCCTAATGTGAAAACTAGCCTTGTGTCATCAGTTTCCAGTTTCTAGGTTGACACGCAGCATACACGGAGGACCAGAGCTTCCTGGCTCTATGCAGTGTTCTTTTATCGAACGGGTGCTGTGGCAGGTCCCTAAGAGTCTTGAAAAGCTTACTACCGTGAAACTAAAGCAGAACAGTGAAGAAGGCCTCATGGAGCTGCTCCACGCCTCCCGTTTGGCAAGGCAAATCAGGGCCTTCCTTCGAGGCTAGGGCTCACGTTGACTTTCACTTTAGGTATAGAGCAGAGCAGGGTGAGCTTCCAACTAGGAACTGGAAGCACAAGGTTTCTTACCGGAAAACTCAGTATCTTCTCAGAACCATGCCGGCAGTGACTAAAACCCTGGCAACAACAATGCTTTTCAGGTATATTCGAGGCGGCATGAACGGAGCTTTCATAATGGGCAAACAAGCCTTGTGCCATCACTCTCCAGTTTGTAAGTTGATACGCAGCATACACGCAGGACCCAAGCTTCCTGGTTCTAGGCAGTTTTCTGATACCCAAACGGCTGCTTAAGCAAGGTCTCTAGCCGTCTTGAAAAGCTTACTCCCGTGAAACTAAAGCAGAACAGCATTGAAGGCCTCATGGAGCTGCTGCATGCCTCCCGTTTTGTAAGGCTATTCAGAACCTTACATCGAGGCTAGTCCTCCCCTTTCCTTTCATTTAGTTATAGAGCAGAGCAGGGTGAGCTTCCAACTAGGAACTGGAAGCACAAGGTTTCTTTCAGGAAAACTCATTTTCTTCGCAGAATCAGGCAGGCAGTGACTAAATCCCTGGCAACAACAATGCTTTTCAGGGATCTTTGAGGCCGCATGAACGGCGCTTTCCTAATGGGAAAACAAGCCTTGTGCCATCAGTCTCCAGTTTCTAGGTTGACACGCAGCATACACGGAGGACCAGAGCTTCCTGGCTCTATGCAGTGTTCTGTTACTGAAACGGGTGTTGAAGTCAGGTTCCTAGGAGTCTTGGAAATCTTACTACCGTGAAACTAAAGCAGGCCAGCCTTGAAGGCCTCAGGTAGCTGCTGCCTGCCTCCCGTTTTGTAAGGATATTCAGGGACTTACATGGAAGCTAGTGCTGCCCTTGACTTTCAGTCTAGTGATAGAGCAGAGCAGGGTGAGCTCCCAACTAGGAAGTGGAAGCCCAAGGTTTCTTTCAGGAAAACTCGTTTTCTTCGCAGAAGCAGGCAGGCAGTGACTAAATCCCTGGCAACAACACTGCTTTTCAGGTATCTTTGAGGCCGCATGAACGGCGCTTTCCAAATGGGAAAACAAGCCTTGTGCCATCAGTTTCCAGTTTCTAGGTTGACACGCAGCATACACGGAGGACCAGAGCTTCCTGTCTCTATGCAGTGTTCTGTTACTGAAGCGGGTGTTGAAGTAAGGTTCCTAGGATTCTTGGAAATCTTACTACCGTGAAACTAAAGCAGGCCAGCCTTGAAGGCCTCAGGTAGCTGCTGCCTGCCTCCCGTTTTGTAAGGATATTCAGGGACTTACATGGAAGCTAGTGCTGCCCTTGACTTTCACTCTAGTTATAGAGCAGAGCAGGGTGAGCTTCCAACTAGGAAGTGGAAGCCCAATGTTTCTTTCAGGAAAACTCGTTTTCTTCGCAGAAGCAGGCAGGCAGTGACTAAATCCCCGGCAACAACACTGCTTTTCAGGTATCTTTGAGGCCGCATGAACGGCGCTTTCCTAATGTGAAAACTAGCCTTGTGTCATCAGTTTCCAGTTTCTAGGTTGACACGCAGCATACACGGAGGACCAGAGCTTCCTGGCTCTATGCAGTGTTCTTTTATCGAACGGGTGCTGTGGCAGGTCCCTAAGAGTCTTGAAAAGCTTACTACCGTGAAACTAAAGCAGAACAGTGAAGAAGGCCTCATGGAGCTGCTCCACGCCTCCCGTTTGGCAAGGCAAATCAGGGCCTTCCTTCGAGGCTAGGGCTCACGTTGACTTTCACTTTAGGTATAGAGCAGAGCAGGGTGAGCTTCCAACTAGGAACTGGAAGCACAAGGTTTCTTACCGGAAAACTCAGTATCTTCTCAGAACCATGCCGGCAGTGACTAAAACCCTGGCAACAACAATGCTTTTCAGGTATATTCGAGGCAGCATGAACGGAGCTTTCATAATGGGCAAACAAGCCTTGTGCCATCACTCTCCAGTTTGTAAGTTGATACGCAGCATACACGCAGGACCCAAGCTTCCTGGTTCTAGGCAGTTTTCTGATACCCAAACGGCTGCTTAAGCAAGGTCTCTAGCCGTCTTGAAAAGCTTACTCCCGTGAAACTAAAGCAGAACAGCATTGAAGGCCTCATGGAGCTGCTGCATGCCTCCCGTTTTGTAAGGCTATTCAGAACCTTACATCGAGGCTAGTCCTCCCCTTTCCTTTCATTTAGTTATAGAGCAGAGCAGGGTGAGCTTCCAACTAGGAACTGGAAGCACAAGGTTTCTTTCAGGAAAACTCATTTTCTTCGCAGAATCAGGCAGGCAGTGACTAAATCCCTGGCAACAACAATGCTTTTCAGGGATCTTTGAGGCCGCATGAACGGCGCTTTCCTAATGGGAAAACAAGCCTTGTGCCATCAGTCTCCAGTTTCTAGGTTGACACGCAGCATACACGGAGGACCAGAGCTTCCTGGCTCTATGCAGTGTTCTGTAACTGAAACGGGTGTTGAAGTCAGGTTCCTAGGAGTCTTGGAAATCTTACTACCGTTAAACTAAAGCAGGCCAGCCTTGAAGGCCTCAGGTAGCTGCTGCCTGCCTCCCGTTTTGTAAGGATATTCAGGGACTTACATGGAAGCTAGTGCTGCCCTTGACTTTCAGTCTAGTGATAGAGCAGAGCAGGGTGAGCTCCCAACTAGGAAGTGGAAGCCCAAGGTTTCTTTCAGGAAAACTCGTTTTCTTCGCAGAAGCAGGCAGGCAGTGACTAAATCCCTGGCAACAACACTGCTTTTCAGGTATCTTTGAGGCCGCATGAACGGCGCTTTCCAAATGGGAAAACAAGCCTTGTGCCATCAGTTTCCAGTTTCTAGGTTGACACGCAGCATACACGGAGGACCAGAGCTTCCTGTCTCTATGCAGTGTTCTGTTACTGAAGCGGGTGTTGAAGTAAGGTTCCTAGGATTCTTGGAAATCTTACTACCGTGAAACTAAAGCAGGCCAGCCTTGAAGGCCTCAGGTAGCTGCTGCCTGCTTCCCGTTTTGTAAGGATATTCAGGGACTTACATGGAAGCTAGTGCTGCCCTTGACTTTCACTCTAGTTATAGAGCAGAGCAGGGTGAGCTTCCAACTAGGAAGTGGAAGCCCAATGTTTCTTTCAGGAAAACTCGTTTTCTTCGCAGAAGCAGGCAGGCAGTGACTAAATCCCCGGCAACAACACTGCTTTTCAGGTATCTTTGAGGCCGCATGAACGGCGCTTTCCTAATGTGAAAACTAGCCTTGTGTCATCAGTTTCCAGTTTCTAGGTTGACACGCAGCATACACGGAGGACCAGAGCTTCCTGGCTCTATGCAGTGTTCTTTTATCGAACGGGTGCTGTGGCAGGTCCCTAAGAGTCTTGAAAAGCTTACTACCGTGAAACTAAAGCAGAACAGTGAAGAAGGCCTCATGGAGCTGCTCCACGCCTCCCGTTTGGCAAGGCAAATCAGGGCCTTCCTTCGAGGCTAGGGCTCACGTTGACTTTCACTTTAGGTATAGAGCAGAGCAGGGTGAGCTTCCAACTAGGAACTGGAAGCACAAGGTTTCTTTCAGGAAAACTCAGTATCTTCTCAGAACCATGCCGGCAGTGACTAAAACCCTGGCAACAACAATGCTTTTCAGGTATATTCGAGGCGGCATGAACGGAGCTTTCATAATGGGCAAACAAGCCTTGTGCCATCACTCTCCAGTTTGTAAGTTGATACGCAGCATACACGCAGGACCCAAGCTTCCTGGTTCTAGGCAGTTTTCTGATACCCAAACGGCTGCTTAAGCAAGGTCTCTAGCCGTCTTGAAAAGCTTACTCCCGTGAAACTAAAGCAGAACAGCATTGAAGGCCTCATGGAGCTGCTGCATGCCTCCCGTTTTGTAAGGCTATTCAGAACCTTACATCGAGGCTAGTCCTCCCCTTTCCTTTCATTTAGTTATAGAGCAGAGCAGGGTGAGCTTCCAACTAGGAACTGGAAGCACAAGGTTTCTTTCAGGAAAACTCATTTTCTTCGCAGAAGCAGGCAGGCAGTGACTAAATCCCTGGCAACAACAATGCTTTTCAGGGATCTTTGAGGCCGCATGAACGGCGCTTTCCTAATGGGAAAACAAGCCTTGTGCCATCAGTCTCCAGTTTCTAGGTTGACACGCAGCATACACGGAGGACCAGAGCTTCCTGGCTCTATGCAGTGTTCTGTTACTGAAACGGGTGTTGAAGTCAGGTTCCTAGGAGTCTTGGAAATCTTACTACCGTGAAACTAAAGCAGGCCAGCCTTGAAGGCCTCAGGTAGCTGCTGCCTGCCTCCCGTTTTGTAAGGATATTCAGGGACTTACATGGAAGCTAGTGCTGCCCTTGACTTTCAGTCTAGTGATAGAGCAGAGCAGGGTGAGCTCCCAACTAGGAAGTGGAAGCCCAAGGTTTCTTTCAGGAAAACTCGTTTTCTTCGCAGAAGCAGGCAGGCAGTGACTAAATCCCTGGCAACAACACTGCTTTTCAGGTATCTTTGAGGCCGCATGAACGGCGCTTTCCAAATGGGAAAACAAGCCTTGTGCCATCAGTTTCCAGTTTCTAGGTTGACACGCAGCATACACGGAGGACCAGAGCTTCCTGTCTCTATGCAGTGTTCTGTTACTGAAGCGGGTGTTGAAGTAAGGTTCCTAGGATTCTTGGAAATCTTACTACCGTGAAACTAAAGCAGGCCAGCCTTGAAGGCCTCAGGTAGCTGCTGCCTGCCTCCCGTTTTGTAAGGATATTCAGGGACTTACATGGAAGCTAGTGCTGCCCTTGACTTTCACTCTAGTTATAGAGCAGAGCAGGGTGAGCTTCCAACTAGGAAGTGGAAGCCCAATGTTTCTTTCAGGAAAACTCGTTTTCTTCGCAGAAGCAGGCAGGCAGTGACTAAATCCCCGGCAACAACACTGCTTTTCAGGTATCTTTGAGGCCGCATGAACGGCGCTTTCCTAATGTGAAAACTAGCCTTGTGTCATCAGTTTCCAGTTTCTAGGTTGACACGCAGCATACACGGAGGACCAGAGCTTCCTGGCTCTATGCAGTGTTCTTTTATCGAACGGGTGCTGTGGCAGGTCCCTAAGAGTCTTGAAAAGCTTACTACCGTGAAACTAAAGCAGAACAGTGAAGAAGGCCTCATGGAGCTGCTCCACGCCTCCCGTTTGGCAAGGCAAATCAGGGCCTTCCTTCGAGGCTAGGGCTCACGTTGACTTTCACTTTAGGTATAGAGCAGAGCAGGGTGAGCTTCCAACTAGGAACTGGAAGCACAAGGTTTCTTACCGGAAAACTCAGTATCTTCTCAGAACCATGCCGGCAGTGACTAAAACCCTGGCAACAACAATGCTTTTCAGGTATATTCGAGGCAGCATGAACGGAGCTTTCATAATGGGCAAACAAGCCTTGTGCCATCACTCTCCAGTTTGTAAGTTGATACGCAGCATACACGCAGGACCCAAGCTTCCTGGTTCTAGGCAGTTTTCTGATACCCAAACGGCTGCTTAAGCAAGGTCTCTAGCCGTCTTGAAAAGCTTACTCCCGTGAAACTAAAGCAGAACAGCATTGAAGGCCTCATGGAGCTGCTGCATGCCTCCCGTTTTGTAAGGCTATTCAGAACCTTACATCGAGGCTAGTCCTCCCCTTTCCTTTCATTTAGTTATAGAGCAGAGCAGGGTGAGCTTCCAACTAGGAACTGGAAGCACAAGGTTTCTTTCAGGAAAACTCATTTTCTTCGCAGAATCAGGCAGGCAGTGACTAAATCCCTGGCAACAACAATGCTTTTCAGGGATCTTTGAGGCCGCATGAACGGCGCTTTCCTAATGGGAAAACAAGCCTTGTGCCATCAGTCTCCAGTTTCTAGGTTGACACGCAGCATACACGGAGGACCAGAGCTTCCTGGCTCTATGCAGTGTTCTGTAACTGAAACGGGTGTTGAAGTCAGGTTCCTAGGAGTCTTGGAAATCTTACTACCGTTAAACTAAAGCAGGCCAGCCTTGAAGGCCTCAGGTAGCTGCTGCCTGCCTCCCGTTTTGTAAGGATATTCAGGGACTTACATGGAAGCTAGTGCTGCCCTTGACTTTCAGTCTAGTGATAGAGCAGAGCAGGGTGAGCTCCCAACTAGGAAGTGGAAGCCCAAGGTTTCTTTCAGGAAAACTCGTTTTCTTCGCAGAAGCAGGCAGGCAGTGACTAAATCCCTGGCAACAACACTGCTTTTCAGGTATCTTTGAGGCCGCATGAACGGCGCTTTCCAAATGGGAAAACAAGCCTTGTGCCATCAGTTTCCAGTTTCTAGGTTGACACGCAGCATACACGGAGGACCAGAGCTTCCTGTCTCTATGCAGTGTTCTGTTACTGAAGCGGGTGTTGAAGTAAGGTTCCTAGGATTCTTGGAAATCTTACTACCGTGAAACTAAAGCAGGCCAGCCTTGAAGGCCTCAGGTAGCTGCTGCCTGCTTCCCGTTTTGTAAGGATATTCAGGGACTTACATGGAAGCTAGTGCTGCCCTTGACTTTCACTCTAGTTATAGAGCAGAGCAGGGTGAGCTTCCAACTAGGAAGTGGAAGCCCAATGTTTCTTTCAGGAAAACTCGTTTTCTTCGCAGAAGCAGGCAGGCAGTGACTAAATCCCCGGCAACAACACTGCTTTTCAGGTATCTTTGAGGCCGCATGAACGGCGCTTTCCTAATGTGAAAACTAGCCTTGTGTCATCAGTTTCCAGTTTCTAGGTTGACACGCAGCATACACGGAGGACCAGAGCTTCCTGGCTCTATGCAGTGTTCTTTTATCGAACGGGTGCTGTGGCAGGTCCCTAAGAGTCTTGAAAAGCTTACTACCGTGAAACTAAAGCAGAACAGTGAAGAAGGCCTCATGGAGCTGCTCCACGCCTCCCGTTTGGCAAGGCAAATCAGGGCCTTCCTTCGAGGCTAGGGCTCACGTTGACTTTCACTTTAGGTATAGAGCAGAGCAGGGTGAGCTTCCAACTAGGAACTGGAAGCACAAGGTTTCTTACCGGAAAACTCAGTATCTTCTCAGAACCATGCCGGCAGTGACTAAAACCCTGGCAACAACAATGCTTTTCAGGTATATTCGAGGCAGCATGAACGGAGCTTTCATAATGGGCAAACAAGCCTTGTGCCATCACTCTCCAGTTTGTAAGTTGATACGCAGCATACACGCAGGACCCAAGCTTCCTGGTTCTAGGCAGTTTTCTGATACCCAAACGGCTGCTTAAGCAAGGTCTCTAGCCGTCTTGAAAAGCTTACTCCCGTGAAACTAAAGCAGAACAGCATTGAAGGCCTCATGGAGCTGCTGCATGCCTCCCGTTTTGTAAGGCTATTCAGAACCTTACATCGAGGCTAGTCCTCCCCTTTCCTTTCATTTAGTTATAGAGCAGAGCAGGGTGAGCTTCCAACTAGGAACTGGAAGCACAAGGTTTCTTTCAGGAAAACTCATTTTCTTCGCAGAATCAGGCAGGCAGTGACTAAATCCCTGGCAACAACAATGCTTTTCAGGGATCTTTGAGGCCGCATGAACGGCGCTTTCCAAATGGGAAAACAAGCCTTGTGCCATCAGTTTCCAGTTTCTAGGTTGACACGCAGCATACACGGAGGACCAGAGCTTCCTGGCTCTATGCAGTGTTCTGTTACTGAAACGGGTGTTGAAGTAAGGTTCCTAGGAGTCTTGGAAATCTTACTACCGTGAAACTAAAGCAGGCCAGCCTTGAAGGCCTCAGGTAGCTGCTGCCTGCCTCCCGTTTTATAAGGATATTCAGGGACTTACATGGAAGCTAGTGCTGCCCTTGACTTTCACTCTAGTTATAGAGCAGAGCAGGGTGAGCTTCCAACTAGGAAGTGGAAGCCCAATGTTTCTTTCAGGAAAACTCGTTTTCTTCGCAGAAGCAGGCAGGCAGTGACTAAATCCCCGGCAACAACACTGCTTTTCAGGTATCTTTGAGGCCGCAAGAACGGCGCTTTCCTAATGTGAAAACTAGCCTTGTGTCATCAGTTTCCAGTTTCTAGGTTGACACGGAGCATACACGGAGGACCAGAGCTTCCTGGCTCTATGCAGTGTTCTTTAATCGAACGGGTGCTGTGGCAGGTCCCTAAGAGTCTTGAAAAGCTTACTACCGTGAAACTAAAGCAGAACAGTGAAGAAGGCCTCATGGAGCTGCTCCACGCCTCCCGTTTGGCAAGGCAAATCAGGGCCTTCCTTCGAGGCTAGGGCTCACGTTGACTTTCACTTTAGGTATAGAGCAGAGCAGGGTGAGCTTCCAACTAGGAACTGGAAGCACAAGGTTTCTTACCGGAAAACTCAGTATCTTCTCAGAACCATGCCGGCAGTGACTAAAACCCTGGCAACAACAATGCTTTTCAGGTATATTCGAGGCAGCATGAACGGAGCTTTCATAATGGGCAAACAAGCCTTGTGCCATCACTCTCCAGTTTGTAAGTTGATACGCAGCATACACGCAGGACCCAAGCTTCCTGGTTCTAGGCAGTTTTCTGATACCCAAACGGCTGCTTAAGCAAGGTCTCTAGCCGTCTTGAAAAGCTTACTCCCGTGAAACTAAAGCAGAACAGCATTGAAGGCCTCATGGAGCTGCTGCATGCCTCCCGTTTTGTAAGGCTATTCAGAACCTTACATCGAGGCTAGTCCTCCCCTTTCCTTTCATTTAGTTATAGAGCAGAGCAGGGTGAGCTTCCAACTAGGAACTGGAAGCACAAGGTTTCTTTCAGGAAAACTCAGTATCTTCTCAGAACCATGCCGGCAGTGACTAAATCCCTGGCAACAACAATGCTTTTCAGGTATATTCGAGGCGGCATGAACAGAGCTTTCATAATGGGCAAACAAGCCTTGTGCCATCACTCTCCAGTTTGTAAGTTGATACGCAGCATACACGCAGGACCCAAGCTTCCTGGTTCGAGGCAGTTTTCTGATACCCAAACGGCTGCTTAAGCAAGGTCTCTAGCCGTCTTGAAAAGCTTACTCCTGTGAAACTAAAGCAGAACAGCATTGAAGGCCTCAGGTAGCTGCTGCCTGCCTCCCGTTTTGTAAGGATATTCAGGGACTGACATGGAAGCTAGTGCTGCCCTTGACTTTCACTCTAGTTATAGAGCAGAGCAGGGTGAGCTTCCAACTAGGAAGTGGAAGCCCAAGGTTTCTTTCAGGAAAACTCGTTTTCTTCGCAGAAGCAGGCAGGCAGTGACTAAATCCCTGGCAACAACACTGCTTTTCAGGTATCTTTGAGGCCGCATGAACGGCGCTTTCCAAATGGGAAAACAAGCCTTGTGCCATCAGTTTCCAGTTTGTAGGTTGACACGCAGCATACACGGAGGACCAGAGCTTCCTGGCTCTATGCAGTGTTCTGTTACTGAAACGGGTGTTGAAGTAAGGTTCCTAGGATTCTTGGAAATCTTACTACCGTGAAACTAAAGCAGGCCAGCCTTGAAGGCCTCAGGTAGCTGCTGCCTGCCTCCCGTTTTGTAAGGACATTCAGGGACTTACATGGAAGCTAGTGCTGCCCTTGACTTTCACTCTAGTTATAGAGCAGAGCAGGGTGAGCTTCCAACTAGGAAGTGGAAGCCCAATGTTTCTTTCAGGAAAACTCGTTTTCTTCGCAGAAGCAGGCAGGCAGTGACTAAATCCCCGGCAACAACACTGCTTTTCAGGTATCTTTGAGGCCGCATGAACGGCGCTTTCCCTATGTGAAAACTAGCCTTGTGTCATCAGTTTCCAGTTTCTAGGTTGACACGCAGCATACACGGAGGACCAGAGCTTCCTGGCTCTATGCAGTGTTCTTTTATCGAACGGGTGCTGTGGCAGGTCCCTAAGAGTCTTGAAAAGCTTACTACCGTGAAACTAAAGCAGAACAGTGAAGAAGGCCTCATGGAGCTGCTCCACGCCTCCCGTTTGGCAAGGCAAATCAGGGCCTTCCTTCGAGGCTAGGGCTCACGTTGACTTTCACTTTAGGTATAGAGCAGAGCAGGGTGAGCTTCCAACTAGGAACTGGAAGCACAAGGTTTCTTACCGGAAAACTCAGTATCTTCTCAGAACCATGCCGGCAGTGACTAAAACCCTGGCAACAACAATGCTTTTCAGGTATATTCGAGGCAGCATGAACGGAGCTTTCATAATGGGCAAACAAGCCTTGTGCCATCACTCTCCAGTTTGTAAGTTGATACGCAGCATACACGCAGGACCCAAGCTTCCTGGTTCTAGGCAGTTTTCTGATACCCAAACGGCTGCTTAAGCAAGGTCTCTAGCCGTCTTGAAAAGCTTACTCCCGTGAAACTAAAGCAGAACAGCATTGAAGGCCTCATGGAGCTGCTGCATGCCTCCCGTTTTGTAAGGCTATTCAGAACCTTACATCGAGGCTAGTCCTCCCCTTTCCTTTCATTTAGTTATAGAGCAGAGCAGGGTGAGCTTCCAACTAGGAACTGGAAGCACAAGGTTTCTTTCAGGAAAACTCATTTTCTTCGCAGAATCAGGCAGGCAGTGACTAAATCCCTGGCAACAACAATGCTTTTCAGGGATCTTTGAGGCCGCATGAACGGCGCTTTCCTAATGGGAAAACAAGCCTTGTGCCATCAGTCTCCAGTTTCTAGGTTGACACGCAGCATACACGGAGGACCAGAGCTTCCTGGCTCTATGCAGTGTTCTGTTACTGAAACGGGTGTTGAAGTCAGGTTCCTAGGAGTCTTGGAAATCTTACTACCGTGAAACTAAAGCAGGCCAGCCTTGAAGGCCTCAGGTAGCTGCTGCCTGCCTCCCGTTTTGTAAGGATATTCAGGGACTTACATGGAAGCTAGTGCTGCCCTTGACTTTCAGTCTAGTGATAGAGCAGAGCAGGGTGAGCTCCCAACTAGGAAGTGGAAGCCCAAGGTTTCTTTCAGGAAAACTCGTTTTCTTCGCAGAAGCAGGCAGGCAGTGACTAAATCCCTGGCAACAACACTGCTTTTCAGGTATCTTTGAGGCCGCATGAACGGCGCTTTCCAAATTGGAAAACAAGCCTTGTGCCATCAGTTTCCAGTTTCTAGGTTGACACGCAGCATACACGGAGGACCAGAGCTTCCTGTCTCTATGCAGTGTTCTGTTACTGAAGCGGGTGTTGAAGTAAGGTTCCTAGGAGTCTTGGAAATCTTACTACCGTGAAACTAAAGCAGGCCAGCCTTGAAGGCCTCAGGTAGCTGCTGCCTGCCTCCCGTTTTGTAAGGATATTCAGGGACTTACATGGAAGCTAGTGCTGCCCTTGACTTTCACTCTAGTTATAGAGCAGAGCAGGGTGAGCTTCCAACTAGGAAGTGGAAGCCCAATGTTTCTTTCAGGAAAACTCGTTTTCTTCGCAGAAGCAGGCAGGCAGTGACTAAATCCCCGGCAACAACACTGCTTTTCAGGTATCTTTGAGGCCGCATGAACGGCGCTTTCCTAATGTGAAAACTAGCCTTGTGTCATCAGTTTCCAGTTTCTAGGTTGACACGCAGCATACACGGAGGACCAGAGCTTCCTGGCTCTATGCAGTGTTCTTTTATCGAACGGGTGCTGTGGCAGGTCCCTAAGAGTCTTGAAAAGCTTACTACCGTGAAACTAAAGCAGAACAGTGAAGAAGGCCTCATGGAGCTGCTCCACGCCTCCCGTTTGGCAAGGCAAATCAGGGCCTTCCTTCGAGGCTAGGGCTCACGTTGACTTTCACTTTAGGTATAGAGCAGAGCAGGGTGAGCTTCCAACTAGGAACTGGAAGCACAAGGTTTCTTACCGGAAAACTCAGTATCTTCTCAGAACCATGCCGGCAGTGACTAAAACCCTGGCAACAACAATGCTTTTCAGGTATATTCGAGGCGGCATGAACGGAGCTTTCATAATGGGCAAACAAGCCTTGTGCCATCACTCTCCAGTTTGTAAGTTGATACGCAGCATACACGCAGGACCCAAGCTTCCTGGTTCTAGGCAGTTTTCTGATACCCAAACGGCTGCTTAAGCAAGGTCTCTAGCCGTCTTGAAAAGCTTACTCCCGTGAAACTAAAGCAGAACAGCATTGAAGGCCTCATGGAGCTGCTGCATGCCTCCCGTTTTGTAAGGCTATTCAGAACCTTACATCGAGGCTAGTCCTCCCCTTTCCTTTCATTTAGTTATAGAGCAGAGCAGGGTGAGCTTCCAACTAGGAACTGGAAGCACAAGGTTTCTTTCAGGAAAACTCATTTTCTTCGCAGAATCAGGCAGGCAGTGACTAAATCCCTGGCAACAACAATGCTTTTCAGGGATCTTTGAGGCCGCATGAACGGCGCTTTCCTAATGGGAAAACAAGCCTTGTGCCATCAGTCTCCAGTTTCTAGGTTGACACGCAGCATACACGGAGGACCAGAGCTTCCTGGCTCTATGCAGTGTTCTGTTACTGAAACGGGTGTTGAAGTCAGGTTCCTAGGAGTCTTGGAAATCTTACTACCGTTAAACTAAAGCAGGCCAGCCTTGAAGGCCTCAGGTAGCTGCTGCCTGCCTCCCGTTTTGTAAGGATATTCAGGGACTTACATGGAAGCTAGTGCTGCCCTTGACTTTCACTCTAGTGATAGAGCAGAGCAGGGTGAGCTCCCAACTAGGAAGTGGAAGCCCAAGGTTTCTTTCAGGAAAACTCGTTTTCTTCGCAGAAGCAGGCAGGCAGTGACTAAATCCCTGGCAACAACACTGCTTTTCAGGTATCTTTGAGGCCGCATGAACGGCGCTTTCCAAATGGGAAAACAAGCCTTGTGCCATCAGTTTCCAGTTTCTAGGTTGACACGCAGCATACACGGAGGACCAGAGCTTCCTGGCTCTATGCAGTGTTGTTACTGAAACGGGTGTTGAAGTAAGGTTCCTAGGATTCTTGGAAATCTTACTACCGTGAAACTAAAGCAGGCCAGCCTTGAAGGCCTCAGGTAGCTGCTGCCTGCCTCCCGTTTTGTAAGGATTTTCAGGGACTTACATGGAAGCTAGTGCTGCCCTTGACTTTCACTCTAGTTATAGAGCAGAGCAGGGTGAGCTTCCAACTAGGAAGTGGAAGCCCAATGTTTCTTTCAGGAAAACTCGTTTTCTTCGCAGAAGCAGGCAGGCAGTGACTAAATCCCCGGCAACAACACTGCTTTTCAGGTATCTTTGAGGCCGCATGAACGGCGCTTTCCTAATGTGAAAACTAGCCTTGTGTCATCAGTTTCCAGTTTCTAGGTTGACACGGAGCATACACGGAGGACCAGAGCTTCCTGGCTCTATGCAGTGTTCTTTTATCGAACGGGTGCTGTGGCAGGTCCCTAAGAGTCTTGAAAAGCTTACTACCGTGAAACTAAAGCAGAACAGTGAAGAAGGCCTCATGGAGCTGCTCCACGCCTCCCGTTTGGCAAGGCAAATCAGGGCCTTCCTTCGAGGCTAGGGCTCACGTTGACTTTCACTTTAGGTATAGAGCAGAGCAGGGTGAGCTTCCAACTAGGAACTGGAAGCACAAGGTTTCTTACCGGAAAACTCAGTATCTTCTCAGAACCATGCCGGCAGTGACTAAAACCCTGGCAACAACAATGCTTTTCAGGTATATTCGAGGCGGCATGAACGGAGCTTTCATAATGGGCAAACAAGCCTTGTGCCATCACTCTCCAGTTTGTAAGTTGATACGCAGCATACACGCAGGACCCAAGCTTCCTGGTTCTAGGCAGTTTTCTGATACCCAAACGGCTGCTTAAGCAAGGTCTCTAGCCGTCTTGAAAAGCTTACTCCCGTGAAACTAAAGCAGAACAGCATTGAAGGCCTCATGGAGCTGCTGCATGCCTCCCGTTTTGTAAGGCTATTCAGAACTTTACATCGAGGCTAGTCCTCTCCTTTCCTTTCATTTAGTTATAGAGCAGAGCAGGGTGAGCTTCCAACTAGGAACTGGAAGCACAAGGTTTCTTTCAGGAAAACTCAGTATCTTCTCAGAACCATGCCGGCAGTGACTAAAACCCTGGCAACAACAATGCTTTTCAGGTATATTCGAGGCGGCATGAACGGAGCTTTCATAATGGGCAAACAAGCCTTGTGCCATCACTCTCCAGTTTGTAAGTTGATACGCAGCATACACGCAGGACCCAAGCTTCCTGGTTCTAGGCAGTTTTCTGATACCCAAACGGCTGCTTAAGCAAGGTCTCTAGCCGTCTTGAAAAGCTTACTCCCGTGAAACTAAAGCAGAACAGCATTGAAGGCCTCATGGAGCTGCTGCATGCCTCCCGTTTTGTAAGGCTATTCAGAACCTTACATCGAGGCTAGTCCTCCCCTTTCCTTTCATTTAGTTATAGAGCAGAGCAGGGTGAGCTTCCAACTAGGAACTGGAAGCACAAGGTTTCTTTCAGGAAAACTCATTTTCTTCGCAGAATCAGGCAGGCAGTGACTAAATCCCTGGCAACAACAATGCTTTTCAGGGATCTTTGAGGCCGCATGAACGGCGCTTTCCTAATGGGAAAACAAGCCTTGTGCCATCAGTCTCCAGTTTCTAGGTTGACACGCAGCATACACGGAGGACCAGAGCTTCCTGGCTCTATGCAGTGTTCTGTTACTGAAACGGGTGTTGAAGTCAGGTTCCTAGGAGTCTTGGAAATCTTACTACCGTGAAACTAAAGCAGGCCAGCCTTGAAGGCCTCAGGTAGCTGCTGCCTGCCTCCCGTTTTGTAAGGATATTCAGGGACTTACATGGAAGCTAGTGCTGCCCTTGACTTTCACTCTAGTTATAGAGCAGAGCAGGGTGAGCTCCCAACTAGGAAGTGGAAGCCCAAGGTTTCTTTCAGGAAAACTCGTTTTCTTCGCAGAAGCAGGCAGGCAGTGACTAAATCCCTGGCAACAACACTGCTTTTCAGGTATCTTTGAGGCCGCATGAACGGCGCTTTCCAAATGGGAAAACAAGCCTTGTGCCATCAGTTTCCAGTTTCTAGGTTGACACGCAGCATACACGGAGGACCAGAGCTTCCTGGCTCTATGCAGTGTTCTGTTACTGAAACGGGTGTTGAAGTAAGGTTCCTAGGAGTCTTGGAAATCTTACTACCGTGAAACTAAAGCAGGCCAGCCTTGAAGGCCTCAGGTAGCTGCTGCCTGCCTCCCGTTTTATAAGGATATTCAGGGACTTACATGGAAGCTAGTGCTGCCCTTGACTTTCACTCTAGTTATAGAGCAGAGCAGGGTGAGCTTCCAACTAGGAAGTGGAAGCCCAATGTTTCTTTCAGGAAAACTCGTTTTCTTCGCAGAAGCAGGCAGGCAGTGACTAAATCCCCGGCAACAACACTGCTTTTCAGGTATCTTTGAGGCCGCAAGAACGGCGCTTTCCTAATGTGAAAACTAGCCTTGTGTCATCAGTTTCCAGTTTCTAGGTTGACACGGAGCATACACGGAGGACCAGAGCTTCCTGGCTCTATGCAGTGTTCTTTAATCGAACGGGTGCTGTGGCAGGTCCCTAAGAGTCTTGAAAAGCTTACTACCGTGAAACTAAAGCAGAACAGTGAAGAAGGCCTCATGGAGCTGCTCCACGCCTCCCGTTTGGCAAGGCAAATCAGGGCCTTCCTTCGAGGCTAGGGCTCACGTTGACTTTCACTTTAGGTATAGAGCAGAGCAGGGTGAGCTTCCAACTAGGAACTGGAAGCACAAGGTTTCTTACCGGAAAACTCAGTATCTTCTCAGAACCATGCCGGCAGTGACTAAAACCCTGGCAACAACAATGCTTTTCAGGTATATTCGAGGCGGCATGAACGGAGCTTTCATAATGGGCAAGCAAGCCTTGTGCCATCACTCTCCAGTTTGTAAGTTGATACGCAGCATACACGCAGGACCCAAGCTTCCTGGTTCTAGGCAGTTTTCTGATACCCAAACGGCTGCTTAAGCAAGGTCTCTAGCCGTCTTGAAAAGCTTACTCCCGTGAAACTAAAGCAGAACAGCATTGAAGTCCTCATGGAGCTGCTGCATGCCTCCCGTTTTGTAAGGCTATTCAGAACCTTACATCGAGGCTAGTCCTCTCCTTTCCTTTCATTTAGTTATAGAGCAGAGCAGGGTGAGCTTCCAACTAGGAACTGGAAGCACAAGGTTTCTTTCAGGAAAACTCAGTATCTTCTCAGAACCATGCCGGCAGTGACTAAAACCCTGGCAACAACAATGCTTTCCAGGTATATTCGAGGCGGCATGAACGGAGCTTTCATAATGGGCAAACAAGCCTTGTGCCATCACTCTCCAGTTTGTAAGTTGATACGCAGCATACACGCAGGACCCAAGCTTCCTGGTTCTAGGCAGTTTTCTGATACCCAAACGGCTGCTTAAGCAAGGTCTCTAGCCGTCTTGAAAAGCTTACTCCCGTGAAACTAAAGCAGAACAGCATTGAAGTCCTCATGGAGCTGCTGCATGCCTCCCGTTTTGTAAGGCTATTCAGAACCTTACATCGAGGCTAGTCCTCTCCTTTCCTTTCATTTAGTTATAGAGAAGAGCAGGGTGAGCTTCCAACTAGGAACTGGAAGCACAAGGTTTCTTTCAGGAAAACTCAGTATCTTCTCAGAACCATGCCGGCAGTGACTAAATCCCTGGCAACAACAATGCTTTTCAGGTATATTCGAGGCGGCATGAACAGAGCTTTCATAATGGGCAAACAAGCCTTGTGCCATCACTCTCCAGTTTGTAAGTTGATACGCAGCATACACGCAGGACCCAAGCTTCCTGGTTCTAGGCAGTTTTCTGATACCCAAACGGCTGCTTAAGCAAGGTCTCTAGCCGTCTTGAAAAGCTTACTCCTGTGAAACTAAAGCAGAACAGCATTGAAGGCCTCAGGTAGCTGCTGCCTGCCTCCCGTTTTGTAAGGATATTCAGGGACTGACATGGAAGCTAGTGCTGCCCTTGACTTTCACTCTAGTTATAGAGCAGAGCAGGGTGAGCTTCCAACTAGGAAGTGGAAGCCCAAGGTTTCTTTCAGGAAAACTCGTTTTCTTCGCAGAAGCAGGCAGGCAGTGACTAAATCCCTGGCAACAACACTGCTTTTCAGGTATCTTTGAGGCCGCATGAACGGCGCTTTCCAAATGGGAAAACAAGGCTTGTGCCATCAGTTTCCAGTTTGTAGGTTGACACGCAGCATACACGGAGGACCAGAGCTTCCTGGCTCTATGCAGTGTTCTGTTACTGAAACGGGTGTTGAAGTAAGGTTCCTAGGATTCTTGGAAATCTTACTACCGTGAAACTAAAGCAGGCCAGCCTTGAAGGCCTCAGGTAGCTGCTGCCTGCCTCCCGTTTTGTAAGGATATTCAGGGACTTACATGGAAGCTAGTGCTGCCCTTGACTTTCACTCTAGTTATAGAGCAGAGCAGGGTGAGCTTCCAACTAGGAAGTGGAAGCCCAATGTTTCTTTCAGGAAAACTCGTTTTCTTCGCAGAAGCAGGCAGGCAGTGACTAAATCCCCGGCAACAACACTGCTTTTCAGGTATCTTTGAGGCCGCATGAACGGCGCTTTCCCTATGTGAAAAGTAGCCTTGTGTCATCAGTTTCCAGTTTCTAGGTTGACACGCAGCATACACGGAGGACCAGAGCTTCCTGGCTCTATGCAGTGTTCTTTTATCGAACGGGTGCTGTGGCAGGTCCCTAAGAGTCTTGAAAAGCTTACTACCGTGAAACTAAAGCAGAACAGTGAAGAAGGCCTCATGGAGCTGCTCCACGCCTCCCGTTTGGCAAGGCAAATCAGGGCCTTCCTTCGAGGCTAGGGCTCACGTTGACTTTCACTTTAGGTATAGAGCAGAGCAGGGTGAGCTTCCAACTAGGAACTGGAAGCACAAGGTTTCTTACCGGAAAACTCAGTATCTTCTCAGAACCATGCCGGCAGTGACTAAAACCCTGGCAACAACAATGCTTTTCAGGTATATTCGAGGCGGCATGAACGGAGCTTTCATAATGGGCAAGCAAGCCTTGTGCCATCACTCTCCAGTTTGTAAGTTGATACGCAGCATACACGCAGGACCCAAGCTTCCTGGTTCTAGGCAGTTTTCTGATACCCAAACGGCTGCTTAAGCAAGGTCTCTAGCCGTCTTGAAAAGCTTACTCCCGTGAAACTAAAGCAGAACAGCATTGAAGGCCTCATGGAGCTGCTGCATGCCTCCCGTTTTGTAAGGCTATTCAGAACCTTACATCGAGGCTAGTCCTCCCCTTTCCTTTCATTTAGTTATAGAGCAGAGCAGGGTGAGCTTCCAACTAGGAACTGGAAGCACAAGGTTTCTTTCAGGAAAACTCATTTTCTTCGCAGAAGCAGGCAGGCAGTGACTAAATCCCTGGCAACAACAATGCTTTTCAGGGATCTTTGAGGCCGCATGAACGGCGCTTTCCTAATGGGAAAACAAGCCTTGTGCCATCAGTCTCCAGTTTCTAGGTTGACACGCAGCATACACGGAGGACCAGAGCTTCCTGGCTCTATGCAGTGTTCTGTTACTGAAACGGGTGTTGAAGTCAGGTTCCTAGGAGTCTTGGAAATCTTACTACCGTGAAACTAAAGCAGGCCAGCCTTGAAGGCCTCAGGTAGCTGCTGCCTGCCTCCCGTTTTGTAAGGATATTCAGGGACTTACATGGAAGCTAGTGCTGCCCTTGACTTTCACTCTAGTTATAGAGCAGAGCAGGGTGAGCTTCCAACTAGGAAGTGGAAGCCCAATGTTTCTTTCAGGAAAACTCGTTTTCTTCGCAGAAGCAGGCAGGCAGTGACTAAATCCCCGGCAACAACACTGCTTTTCAGGTATCTTTGAGGCCGCATGAACGGCGCTTTCCTAATGTGAAAACTAGCCTTGTGTCATCAGTTTCCAGTTTCTAGGTTGACACGCAGCATACACGGAGGACCAGAGCTTCCTGGCTCTATGCAGTGTTCTTTTATCGAACGGGTGCTGTGGCAGGTCCCTAAGAGTCTTGAAAAGCTTACTACCGTGAAACTAAAGCAGAACAGTGAAGAAGGCCTCATGGAGCTGCTCCACGCCTCCCGTTTGGCAAGGCAAATCAGGGCCTTCCTTCGAGGCTAGGGCTCACGTTGACTTTCACTTTAGGTATAGAGCAGAGCAGGGTGAGCTTCCAACTAGGAACTGGAAGCACAAGGTTTCTTACCGGAAAACTCAGTATCTTCTCAGAACCATGCCGGCAGTGACTAAAACCCTGGCAACAACAATGCTTTTCAGGTATATTCGAGGCGGCATGAACGGAGCTTTCATAATGGGCAAACAAGCCTTGTGCCATCACTCTCCAGTTTGTAAGTTGATACGCAGCATACACGCAGGACCCAAGCTTCCTGGTTCTAGGCAGTTTTCTGATACCCAAACGGCTGCTTAAGCAAGGTCTCTAGCCGTCTTGAAAAGCTTACTCCCGTGAAACTAAAGCAGAACAGCATTGAAGGCCTCATGGAGCTGCTGCATGCCTCCCGTTTTGTAAGGCTATTCAGAACCTTACATCGAGGCTAGTCCTCCCCTTTCCTTTCATTTAGTTATAGAGCAGAGCAGGGTGAGCTTCCAACTAGGAACTGGAAGCACAAGGTTTCTTTCAGGAAAACTCATTTTCTTCGCAGAATCAGGCAGGCAGTGACTAAATCCCTGGCAACAACAATGCTTTTCAGGGATCTTTGAGGCCGCATGAACGGCGCTTTCCTAATGGGAAAACAAGCCTTGTGCCATCAGTCTCCAGTTTCTAGGTTGACACGCAGCATACACGGAGGACCAGAGCTTCCTGGCTCTATGCAGTGTTCTGTTACTGAAACGGGTGTTGAAGTCAGGTTCCTAGGAGTCTTGGAAATCTTACTACCGTTAAACTAAAGCAGGCCAGCCTTGAAGGCCTCAGGTAGCTGCTGCCTGCCTCCCGTTTTGTAAGGATATTCAGGGACTTACATGGAAGCTAGTGCTGCCCTTGACTTTCACTCTAGTGATAGAGCAGAGCAGGGTGAGCTCCCAACTAGGAAGTGGAAGCCCAAGGTTTCTTTCAGGAAAACTCGTTTTCTTCGCAGAAGCAGGCAGGCAGTGACTAAATCCCTGGCAACAACACTGCTTTTCAGGTATCTTTGAGGCCGCATGAACGGCGCTTTCCAAATGGGAAAACAAGCCTTGTGCCATCAGTTTCCAGTTTCTAGGTTGACACGCAGCATACACGGAGGACCAGAGCTTCCTGGCTCTATGCAGTGTTCTGTTACTGAAACGGGTGTTGAAGTAAGGTTCCTAGGATTCTTGGAAATCTTACTACCGTGAAACTAAAGCAGGCCAGCCTTGAAGGCCTCAGGTAGCTGCTGCCTGCCTCCCGTTTTGTAAGGATTTTCAGGGACTTACATGGAAGCTAGTGCTGCCCTTGACTTTCACTCTAGTTATAGAGCAGAGCAGGGTGAGCTTCCAACTAGGAAGTGGAAGCCCAATGTTTCTTTCAGGAAAACTCGTTTTCTTCGCAGAAGCAGGCAGGCAGTGACTAAATCCCCGGCAACAACACTGCTTTTCAGGTATCTTTGAGGCCGCATGAACGGCGCTTTCCTAATGTGAAAACTAGCCTTGTGTCATCAGTTTCCAGTTTCTAGGTTGACACGGAGCATACACGGAGGACCAGAGCTTCCTGGCTCTATGCAGTGTTCTTTTATCGAACGGGTGCTGTGGCAGGTCCCTAAGAGTCTTGAAAAGCTTACTACCGTGAAACTAAAGCAGAACAGTGAAGAAGGCCTCATGGAGCTGCTCCACGCCTCCCGTTTGGCAAGGCAAATCAGGGCCTTCCTTCGAGGCTAGGGCTCACGTTGACTTTCACTTTAGGTATAGAGCAGAGCAGGGTGAGCTTCCAACTAGGAACTGGAAGCACAAGGTTTCTTACCGGAAAACTCAGTATCTTCTCAGAACCATGCCGGCAGTGACTAAAACCCTGGCAACAACAATGCTTTTCAGGTATATTCGAGGCGGCATGAACGGAGCTTTCATAATGGGCAAACAAGCCTTGTGCCATCACTCTCCAGTTTGTAAGTTGATACGCAGCATACACGCAGGACCCAAGCTTCCTGGTTCTAGGCAGTTTTCTGATACCCAAACGGCTGCTTAAGCAAGGTCTCTAGCCGTCTTGAAAAGCTTACTCCCGTGAAACTAAAGCAGAACAGCATTGAAGGCCTCATGGAGCTGCTGCATGCCTCCCGTTTTGTAAGGCTATTCAGAACCTTACATCGAGGCTAGTCCTCTCCTTTCCTTTCATTTAGTTATAGAGCAGAGCAGGGTGAGCTTCCAACTAGGAACTGGAAGCACAAGGTTTCTTTCAGGAAAACTCAGTATCTTCTCAGAACCATGCCGGCAGTGACTAAAACCCTGGCAACAACAATGCTTTTCAGGTATATTCGAGGCGGCATGAACGGAGCTTTCATAATGGGCAAACAAGCCTTGTGCCATCACTCTCCAGTTTGTAAGTTGATACGCAGCATACACGCAGGACCCAAGCTTCCTGGTTCTAGGCAGTTTTCTGATACCCAAACGGCTGCTTAAGCAAGGTCTCTAGCCGTCTTGAAAAGCTTACTCCCGTGAAACTAAAGCAGAACAGCATTGAAGGCCTCATGGAGCTGCTGCATGCCTCCCGTTTTGTAAGGCTATTCAGAACCTTACATCGAGGCTAGTCCTCCCCTTTCCTTTCATTTAGTTATAGAGCAGAGCAGGGTGAGCTTCCAACTAGGAACTGGAAGCACAAGGTTTCTTTCAGGAAAACTCATTTTCTTCGCAGAATCAGGCAGGCAGTGACTAAATCCCTGGCAACAACAATGCTTTTCAGGGATCTTTGAGGCCGCATGAACGGCGCTTTCCTAATGGGAAAACAAGCCTTGTGCCATCAGTCTCCAGTTTCTAGGTTGACACGCAGCATACACGGAGGACCAGAGCTTCCTGGCTCTATGCAGTGTTCTGTTACTGAAACGGGTGTTGAAGTCAGGTTCCTAGGAGTCTTGGAAATCTTACTACCGTTAAACTAAAGCAGGCCAGCCTTGAAGGCCTCAGGTAGCTGCTGCCTGCCTCCCGTTTTGTAAGGATATTCAGGGACTTACATGGAAGCTAGTGCTGCCCTTGACTTTCACTCTAGTGATAGAGCAGAGCAGGGTGAGCTCCCAACTAGGAAGTGGAAGCCCAAGGTTTCTTTCAGGAAAACTCGTTTTCTTCGCAGAAGCAGGCAGGCAGTGACTAAATCCCTGGCAACAACACTGCTTTTCAGGTATCTTTGAGGCCGCATGAACGGCGCTTTCCAAATGGGAAAACAAGCCTTGTGCCATCAGTTTCCAGTTTCTAGGTTGACACGCAGCATACACGGAGGACCAGAGCTTCCTGGCTCTATGCAGTGTTCTGTTACTGAAACGGGTGTTGAAGTAAGGTTCCTAGGAGTCTTGGAAATCTTACTACCGTGAAACTAAAGCAGGCCAGCCTTGAAGGCCTCAGGTAGCTGCTGCCTGCCTCCCGTTTTATAAGGATATTCAGGGACTTACATGGAAGCTAGTGCTGCCCTTGACTTTCACTCTAGTTATAGAGCAGAGCAGGGTGAGCTTCCAACTAGGAAGTGGAAGCCCAATGTTTCTTTCAGGAAAACTCGTTTTCTTCGCAGAAGCAGGCAGGCAGTGACTAAATCCCCGGCAACAACACTGCTTTTCAGGTATCTTTGAGGCCGCAAGAACGGCGCTTTCCTAATGTGAAAACTAGCCTTGTGTCATCAGTTTCCAGTTTCTAGGTTGACACGGAGCATACACGGAGGACCAGAGCTTCCTGGCTCTATGCAGTGTTCTTTAATCGAACGGGTGCTGTGGCAGGTCCCTAAGAGTCTTGAAAAGCTTACTACCGTGAAACTAAAGCAGAACAGTGAAGAAGGCCTCATGGAGCTGCTCCACGCCTCCCGTTTGGCAAGGCAAATCAGGGCCTTCCTTCGAGGCTAGGGCTCACGTTGACTTTCACTTTAGGTATAGAGCAGAGCAGGGTGAGCTTCCAACTAGGAACTGGAAGCACAAGGTTTCTTACCGGAAAACTCAGTATCTTCTCAGAACCATGCCGGCAGTGACTAAAACCCTGGCAACAACAATGCTTTTCAGGTATATTCGAGGCGGCATGAACGGAGCTTTCATAATGGGCAAGCAAGCCTTGTGCCATCACTCTCCAGTTTGTAAGTTGATACGCAGCATACACGCAGGACCCAAGCTTCCTGGTTCTAGGCAGTTTTCTGATACCCAAACGGCTGCTTAAGCAAGGTCTCTAGCCGTCTTGAAAAGCTTACTCCCGTGAAACTAAAGCAGAACAGCATTGAAGGCCTCATGGAGCTGCTGCATGCCTCCCGTTTTGTAAGGCTATTCAGAACCTTACATCGAGGCTAGTCCTCCCCTTTCCTTTCATTTAGTTATAGAGCAGAGCAGGGTGAGCTTCCAACTAGGAACTGGAAGCACAAGGTTTCTTTCAGGAAAACTCAGTATCTTCTCAGAACCATGCCGGCAGTGACTAAATCCCTGGCAACAACAATGCTTTTCAGGTATATTCGAGGCGGCATGAACGGAGCTTTCATAATGGGCAAACAAGCCTTGTGCCATCACTCTCCAGTTTGTAAGTTGATACGCAGCATACACGCAGGACCCAAGCTTCCTGGTTCTAGGCAGTTTTCTGATACCCAAACGGCTGCTTAAGCAAGGTCTCTAGCCGTCTTGAAAAGCTTACTCCCGTGAAACTAAAGCAGAACAGCATTGAAGTCCTCATGGAGCTGCTGCATGCCTCCCGTTTTGTAAGGCTATTCAGAACCTTACATCGAGGCTAGTCCTCTCCTTTCCTTTCATTTAGTTATAGAGAAGAGCAGGGTGAGCTTCCAACTAGGAACTGGAAGCACAAGGTTTCTTTCAGGAAAACTCAGTATCTTCTCAGAACCATGCCGGCAGTGACTAAATCCCTGGCAACAACAATGCTTTTCAGGTATATTCGAGGCGGCATGAACAGAGCTTTCATAATGGGCAAACAAGCCTTGTGCCATCACTCTCCAGTTTGTAAGTTGATACGCAGCATACACGCAGGACCCAAGCTTCCTGGTTCTAGGCAGTTTTCTGATACCCAAACGGCTGCTTAAGCAAGGTCTCTAGCCGTCTTGAAAAGCTTACTCCTGTGAAACTAAAGCAGAACAGCATTGAAGGCCTCAGGTAGCTGCTGCCTGCCTCCCGTTTTGTAAGGATATTCAGGGACTGACATGGAAGCTAGTGCTGCCCTTGACTTTCACTCTAGTTATAGAGCAGAGCAGGGTGAGCTTCCAACTAGGAAGTGGAAGCCCAAGGTTTCTTTCAGGAAAACTCGTTTTCTTCGCAGAAGCAGGCAGGCAGTGACTAAATCCCTGGCAACAACACTGCTTTTCAGGTATCTTTGAGGCCGCATGAACGGCGCTTTCCAAATGGGAAAACAAGCCTTGTGCCATCAGTTTCCAGTTTGTAGGTTGACACGCAGCATACACGGAGGACCAGAGCTTCCTGGCTCTATGCAGTGTTCTGTTACTGAAACGGGTGTTGAAGTAAGGTTCCTAGGATTCTTGGAAATCTTACTACCGTGAAACTAAAGCAGGCCAGCCTTGAAGGCCTCAGGTAGCTGCTGCCTGCCTCCCGTTTTGTAAGGATATTCAGGGACTTACATGGAAGCTAGTGCTGCCCTTGACTTTCACTCTAGTTATAGAGCAGAGCAGGGTGAGCTTCCAACTAGGAAGTGGAAGCCCAATGTTTCTTTCAGGAAAACTCGTTTTCTTCGCAGAAGCAGGCAGGCAGTGACTAAATCCCCGGCAACAACACTGCTTTTCAGGTATCTTTGAGGCCGCATGAACGGCGCTTTCCCTATGTGAAAACTAGCCTTGTGTCATCAGTTTCCAGTTTCTAGGTTGACACGCAGCATACACGGAGGACCAGAGCTTCCTGGCTCTATGCAGTGTTCTTTTATCGAACGGGTGCTGTGGCAGGTCCCTAAGAGTCTTGAAAAGCTTACTACCGTGAAACTAAAGCAGAACAGTGAAGAAGGCCTCATGGAGCTGCTCCACGCCTCCCGTTTGGCAAGGCAAATCAGGGCCTTCCTTCGAGGCTAGGGCTCACGTTGACTTTCACTTTAGGTATAGAGCAGAGCAGGGTGAGCTTCCAACTAGGAACTGGAAGCACAAGGTTTCTTACCGGAAAACTCAGTATCTTCTCAGAACCATGCCGGCAGTGACTAAAACCCTGGCAACAACAATGCTTTTCAGGTATATTCGAGGCGGCATGAACGGAGCTTTCATAATGGGCAAGCAAGCCTTGTGCCATCACTCTCCAGTTTGTAAGTTGATACGCAGCATACACGCAGGACCCAAGCTTCCTGGTTCTAGGCAGTTTTCTGATACCCAAACGGCTGCTTAAGCAAGGTCTCTAGCCGTCTTGAAAAGCTTACTCCCGTGAAACTAAAGCAGAACAGCATTGAAGGCCTCATGGAGCTGCTGCATGCCTCCCGTTTTGTAAGGCTATTCAGAACCTTACATCGAGGCTAGTCCTCCCCTTTCCTTTCATTTAGTTATAGAGCAGAGCAGGGTGAGCTTCCAACTAGGAACTGGAAGCACAAGGTTTCTTTCAGGAAAACTCATTTTCTTCGCAGAATCAGGCAGGCAGTGACTAAATCCCTGGCAACAACAATGCTTTTCAGGGATCTTTGAGGCCGCATGAACGGCGCTTTCCTAATGGGAAAACAAGCCTTGTGCCATCAGTCTCCAGTTTCTAGGTTGACACGCAGCATACACGGAGGACCAGAGCTTCCTGGCTCTATGCAGTGTTCTGTTACTGAAACGGGTGTTGAAGTCAGGTTCCTAGGAGTCTTGGAAATCTTACTACCGTGAAACTAAAGCAGGCCAGCCTTGAAGGCCTCAGGTAGCTGCTGCCTGCCTCCCGTTTTGTAAGGATATTCAGGGACTTACATGGAAGCTAGTGCTGCCCTTGACTTTCAGTCTAGTGATAGAGCAGAGCAGGGTGAGCTCCCAACTAGGAAGTGGAAGCCCAAGGTTTCTTTCAGGAAAACTCGTTTTCTTCGCAGAAGCAGGCAGGCAGTGACTAAATCCCTGGCAACAACACTGCTTTTCAGGTATCTTTGAGGCCGCATGAACGGCGCTTTCCAAATGGGAAAACAAGCCTTGTGCCATCAGTTTCCAGTTTCTAGGTTGACACGCAGCATACACGGAGGACCAGAGCTTCCTGTCTCTATGCAGTGTTCTGTTACTGAAACGGGTGTTGAAGTAAGGTTCCTAGGATTCTTGGAAATCTTACTACCGTGAAACTAAAGCAGGCCAGCCTTGAAGGCCTCAGGTAGCTGCTGCCTGCCTCCCGTTTTGTAAGGATATTCAGGGACTTACATGGAAGCTAGTGCTGCCCTTGACTTTCACTCTAGTTATAGAGCAGAGCAGGGTGAGCTTCCAACTAGGAAGTGGAAGCCCAATGTTTCTTTCAGGAAAACTCGTTTTCTTCGCAGAAGCAGGCAGGCAGTGACTAAATCCCCGGCAACAACACTGCTTTTCAGGTATCTTTGAGGCCGCATGAACGGCGCTTTCCTAATGTGAAAACTAGCCTTGTGTCATCAGTTTCCAGTTTCTAGGTTGACACGCAGCATACACGGAGGACCAGAGCTTCCTGGCTCTATGCAGTGTTCTTTTATCGAACGGGTGCTGTGGCAGGTCCCTAAGAGTCTTGAAAAGCTTACTACCGTGAAACTAAAGCAGAACAGTGAAGAAGGCCTCATGGAGCTGCTCCACGCCTCCCGTTTGGCAAGGCAAATCAGGGCCTTCCTTCGAGGCTAGGGCTCACGTTGACTTTCACTTTAGGTATAGAGCAGAGCAGGGTGAGCTTCCAACTAGGAACTGGAAGCACAAGGTTTCTTACCGGAAAACTCAGTATCTTCTCAGAACCATGCCGGCAGTGACTAAAACCCTGGCAACAACAATGCTTTTCAGGTATATTCGAGGCGGCATGAACGGAGCTTTCATAATGGGCAAACAAGCCTTGTGCCATCACTCTCCAGTTTGTAAGTTGATACGCAGCATACACGCAGGACCCAAGCTTCCTGGTTCTAGGCAGTTTTCTGATACCCAAACGGCTGCTTAAGCAAGGTCTCTAGCCGTCTTGAAAAGCTTACTCCCGTGAAACTAAAGCAGAACAGCATTGAAGGCCTCATGGAGCTGCTGCATGCCTCCCGTTTTGTAAGGCTATTCAGAACCTTACATCGAGGCTAGTCCTCTCCTTTCCTTTCATTTAGTTATAGAGAAGAGCAGGGTGAGCTTCCAACTAGGAACTGGAAGCACAAGGTTTCTTTCAGGAAAACTCAGTATCTTCTCAGAACCATGCCGGCAGTGACTAAATCCCTGGCAACAACAATGCTTTTCAGGTATATTCGAGGCGGCATGAACAGAGCTTTCATAATGGGCAAACAAGCCTTGTGCCATCACTCTCCAGTTTGTAAGTTGATACGCAGCATACACGCAGGACCCAAGCTTCCTGGTTCTAGGCAGTTTTCTGATACCCAAACGGCTGCTTAAGCAAGGTCTCTAGCCGTCTTGAAAAGCTTACTCCTGTGAAACTAAAGCAGAACAGCATTGAAGGCCTCAGGTAGCTGCTGCCTGCCTCCCGTTTTGTAAGGATATTCAGGGACTGACATGGAAGCTAGTGCTGCCCTTGACTTTCACTCTAGTTATAGAGCAGAGCAGGGTGAGCTTCCAACTAGGAAGTGGAAGCCCAAGGTTTCTTTCAGGAAAACTCGTTTTCTTCGCAGAAGCAGGCAGGCAGTGACTAAATCCCTGGCAACAACACTGCTTTTCAGGTATCTTTGAGGCCGCATGAACGGCGCTTTCCAAATGGGAAAACAAGCCTTGTGCCATCAGTTTCCAGTTTGTAGGTTGACACGCAGCATACACGGAGGACCAGAGCTTCCTGGCTCTATGCAGTGTTCTGTTACTGAAACGGGTGTTGAAGTAAGGTTCCTAGGATTCTTGGAAATCTTACTACCGTGAAACTAAAGCAGGCCAGCCTTGAAGGCCTCAGGTAGCTGCTGCCTGCCTCCCGTTTTGTAAGGATATTCAGGGACTTACATGGAAGCTAGTGCTGCCCTTGACTTTCACTCTAGTTATAGAGCAGAGCAGGGTGAGCTTCCAACTAGGAAGTGGAAGCCCAATGTTTCTTTCAGGAAAACTCGTTTTCTTCGCAGAAGCAGGCAGGCAGTGACTAAATCCCCGGCAACAACACTGCTTTTCAGGTATCTTTGAGGCCGCATGAACGGCGCTTTCCCTATGTGAAAACTAGCCTTGTGTCATCAGTTTCCAGTTTCTAGGTTGACACGCAGCATACACGGAGGACCAGAGCTTCCTGGCTCTATGCAGTGTTCTTTTATCGAACGGGTGCTGTGGCAGGTCCCTAAGAGTCTTGAAAAGCTTACTCCCGTGAAACTAAAGCAGAACAGTGAAGAAGGCCTCATGGAGCTGCTCCACGCCTCCCGTTTGGCAAGGCAAATCAGGGCCTTCCTTCGAGGCTAGGGCTCACGTTGACTTTCACTTTAGGTATAGAGCAGAGCAGGGTGAGCTTCCAACTAGGAACTGGAAGCACAAGGTTTCTTACCGGAAAACTCAGTATCTTCTCAGAACCATGCCGGCAGTGACTAAAACCCTGGCAACAACAATGCTTTTCAGGTATATTCGAGGCGGCATGAACGGAGCTTTCATAATGGGCAAGCAAGCCTTGTGCCATCACTCTCCAGTTTGTAAGTTGATACGCAGCATACACGCAGGACCCAAGCTTCCTGGTTCTAGGCAGTTTTCTGATACCCAAACGGCTGCTTAAGCAAGGTCTCTAGCCGTCTTGAAAAGCTTACTCCCGTGAAACTAAAGCAGAACAGCATTGAAGGCCTCATGGAGCTGCTGCATGCCTCCCGTTTTGTAAGGCTATTCAGAACCTTACATCGAGGCTAGTCCTCCCCTTTCCTTTCATTTAGTTATAGAGCAGAGCAGGGTGAGCTTCCAACTAGGAACTGGAAGCACAAGGTTTCTTTCAGGAAAACTCATTTTCTTCGCAGAATCAGGCAGGCAGTGACTAAATCCCTGGCAACAACAATGCTTTTCAGGGATCTTTGAGGCCGCATGAACGGCGCTTTCCTAATGGGAAAACAAGCCTTGTGCCATCAGTCTCCAGTTTCTAGGTTGACACGCAGCATACACGGAGGACCAGAGCTTCCTGGCTCTATGCAGTGTTCTGTTACTGAAACGGGTGTTGAAGTCAGGTTCCTAGGAGTCTTGGAAATCTTACTACCGTGAAACTAAAGCAGGCCAGCCTTGAAGGCCTCAGGTAGCTGCTGCCTGCCTCCCGTTTTGTAAGGATATTCAGGGACTTACATGGAAGCTAGTGCTGCCCTTGACTTTCAGTCTAGTGATAGAGCAGAGCAGGGTGAGCTCCCAACTAGGAAGTGGAAGCCCAAGGTTTCTTTCAGGAAAACTCGTTTTCTTCGCAGAAGCAGGCAGGCAGTGACTAAATCCCTGGCAACAACACTGCTTTTCAGGTATCTTTGAGGCCGCATGAACGGCGCTTTCCAAATGGGAAAACAAGCCTTGTGCCATCAGTTTCCAGTTTCTAGGTTGACACGCAGCATACACGGAGGACCAGAGCTTCCTGTCTCTATGCAGTGTTCTGTTACTGAAGCGGGTGTTGAAGTAAGGTTCCTAGGATTCTTGGAAATCTTACTACCGTGAAACTAAAGCAGGCCAGCCTTGAAGGCCTCAGGTAGCTGCTGCCTGCCTCCCGTTTTGTAAGGATATTCAGGGACTTACATGGAAGCTAGTGCTGCCCTTGACTTTCACTCTAGTTATAGAGCAGAGCAGGGTGAGCTTCCAACTAGGAAGTGGAAGCCCAATGTTTCTTTCAGGAAAACTCGTTTTCTTCGCAGAAGCAGGCAGGCAGTGACTAAATCCCCGGCAACAACACTGCTTTTCAGGTATCTTTGAGGCCGCATGAACGGCGCTTTCCTAATGTGAAAACTAGCCTTGTGTCATCAGTTTCCAGTTTCTAGGTTGACACGCAGCATACACGGAGGACCAGAGCTTCCTGGCTCTATGCAGTGTTCTTTTATCGAACGGGTGCTGTGGCAGGTCCCTAAGAGTCTTGAAAAGCTTACTACCGTGAAACTAAAGCAGAACAGTGAAGAAGGCCTCATGGAGCTGCTCCACGCCTCCCGTTTGGCAAGGCAAATCAGGGCCTTCCTTCGAGGCTAGGGCTCACGTTGACTTTCACTTTAGGTATAGAGCAGAGCAGGGTGAGCTTCCAACTAGGAACTGGAAGCACAAGGTTTCTTTCAGGAAAACTCAGTATCTTCTCAGAACCATGCCGGCAGTGACTAAAACCCTGGCAACAACAATGCTTTTCAGGTATATTCGAGGCGGCATGAACGGAGCTTTCATAATGGGCAAACAAGCCTTGTGCCATCACTCTCCAGTTTGTAAGTTGATACGCAGCATACACGCAGGACCCAAGCTTCCTGGTTCTAGGCAGTTTTCTGATACCCAAACGGCTGCTTAAGCAAGGTCTCTAGCCGTCTTGAAAAGCTTACTCCCGTGAAACTAAAGCAGAACAGCATTGAAGGCCTCATGGAGCTGCTGCATGCCTCCCGTTTTGTAAGGCTATTCAGAACCTTACATCGAGGCTAGTCCTCCCCTTTCCTTTCATTTAGTTATAGAGCAGAGCAGGGTGAGCTTCCAACTAGGAACTGGAAGCACAAGGTTTCTTTCAGGAAAACTCATTTTCTTCGCAGAATCAGGCAGGCAGTGACTAAATCCCTGGCAACAACAATGCTTTTCAGGGATCTTTGAGGCCGCATGAACGGCGCTTTCCTAATGGGAAAACAAGCCTTGTGCCATCAGTCTCCAGTTTCTAGGTTGACACGCAGCATACACGGAGGACCAGAGCTTCCTGGCTCTATGCAGTGTTCTGTTACTGAAACGGGTGTTGAAGTCAGGTTCCTAGGAGTCTTGGAAATCTTACTACCGTGAAACTAAAGCAGGCCAGCCTTGAAGGCCTCAGGTAGCTGCTGCCTGCCTCCCGTTTTGTAAGGATATTCAGGGACTTACATGGAAGCAGTGCTGCCCTTGACTTTCAGTCTAGTGATAGAGCAGAGCAGGGTGAGCTCCCAACTAGGAAGTGGAAGCCCAAGGTTTCTTTCAGGAAAACTCGTTTTCTTCGCAGAAGCAGGCAGGCAGTGACTAAATCCCTGGCAACAACACTGCTTTTCAGGTATCTTTGAGGCCGCATGAACGGCGCTTTCCAAATGGGAAAACAAGCCTTGTGCCATCAGTTTCCAGTTTCTAGGTTGACACGCAGCATACACGGAGGACCAGAGCTTCCTGTCTCTATGCAGTGTTCTGTTACTGAAGCGGGTGTTGAAGTAAGGTTCCTAGGATTCTTGGAAATCTTACTACCGTGAAACTAAAGCAGGCCAGCCTTGAAGGCCTCAGGTAGCTGCTGCCTGCCTCCCGTTTTGTAAGGATATTCAGGGACTTACATGGAAGCTAGTGCTGCCCTTGACTTTCACTCTAGTTATAGAGCAGAGCAGGGTGAGCTTCCAACTAGGAAGTGGAAGCCCAATGTTTCTTTCAGGAAAACTCGTTTTCTTCGCAGAAGCAGGCAGGCAGTGACTAAATCCCCGGCAACAACACTGCTTTTCAGGTATCTTTGAGGCTGCATGAACGGCGCTTTCCTAATGTGAAAACTAGCCTTGTGTCATCAGTTTCCAGTTTCTAGGTTGACACGCAGCATACACGGAGGACCAGAGCTTCCTGGCTCTATGCAGTGTTCTTTTATCGAACGGGTGCTGTGGCAGGTCCCTAAGAGTCTTGAAAAGCTTACTCCCGTGAAACTAAAGCAGAACAGTGAAGAAGGCCTCATGGAGCTGCTCCACGCCTCCCGTTTGGCAAGGCAAATCAGGGCCTTCCTTCGAGGCTAGGGCTCACGTTGACTTTCACTTTAGGTATAGAGCAGAGCAGGGTGAGCTTCCAACTAGGAACTGGAAGCACAAGGTTTCTTACCGGAAAACTCAGTATCTTCTCAGAACCATGCCGGCAGTGACTAAAACCCTGGCAACAACAATGCTTTTCAGGTATATTCGAGGCAGCATGAACGGAGCTTTCATAATGGGCAAACAAGCCTTGTGCCATCACTCTCCAGTTTGTAAGTTGATACGCAGCATACACGCAGGACCCAAGCTTCCTGGTTCTAGGCAGTTTTCTGATACCCAAACGGCTGCTTAAGCAAGGTCTCTAGCCGTCTTGAAAAGCTTACTCCCGTGAAACTAAAGCAGAACAGCATTGAAGGCCTCATGGAGCTGCTGCATGCCTCCCGTTTTGTAAGGCTATTCAGAACCTTACATCGAGGCTAGTCCTCCCCTTTCCTTTCATTTAGTTATAGAGCAGAGCAGGGTGAGCTTCCAACTAGGAACTGGAAGCACAAGGTTTCTTTCAGGAAAACTCATTTTCTTCGCAGAATCAGGCAGGCAGTGACTAAATCCCTGGCAACAACAATGCTTTTCAGGGATCTTTGAGGGCGCATGAACGGCGCTTTCCTAATGGGAAAACAAGCCTTGTGCCATCAGTCTCCAGTTTCTAGGTTGACACGCAGCATACACGGAGGACCAGAGCTTCCTGGCTCTATGCAGTGTTCTGTAACTGAAACGGGTGTTGAAGTCAGGTTCCTAGGAGTCTTGGAAATCTTACTACCGTTAAACTAAAGCAGGCCAGCCTTGAAGGCCTCAGGTAGCTGCTGCCTGCCTCCCGTTTTGTAAGGATATTCAGGGACTTACATGGAAGCTAGTGCTGCCCTTGACTTTCAGTCTAGTGATAGAGCAGAGCAGGGTGAGCTCCCAACTAGGAAGTGGAAGCCCAAGGTTTCTTTCAGGAAAACTCGTTTTGTTTGCAGAAGCAGGCAGGCAGTGACTAAATCCCTGGCAACAACACTGCTTTTCAGGTATCTTTGAGGCCGCATGAACGGCGCTTTCCAAATGGGAAAACAAGCCTTGTGCCATCAGTTTCCAGTTTCTAGGTTGACACGCAGCATACACGGAGGACCAGAGCTTCCTGTCTCTATGCAGTGTTCTGTTACTGAAGCGGGTGTTGAAGTAAGGTTCCTAGGATTCTTGGAAATCTTACTACCGTGAAACTAAAGCAGGCCAGCCTTGAAGGCCTCAGGTAGCTGCTGCCTGCCTCCCGTTTTGTAAGGATATTCAGGGACTTACATGGAAGCTAGTGCTGCCCTTGACTTTCACTCTAGTTATAGAGCAGAGCAGGGTGAGCTTCCAACTAGGAAGTGGAAGCCCAATGTTTCTTTCAGGAAAACTCGTTTTCTTCGCAGAAGCAGGCAGGCAGTGACTAAATCCCCGGCAACAACACTGCTTTTCAGGTATCTTTGAGGCCGCATGAACGGCGCTTTCCTAATGTGAAAACTAGCCTTGTGTCATCAGTTTCCAGTTTCTAGGTTGACACGCAGCATACACGGAGGACCAGAGCTTCCTGGCTCTATGCAGTGTTCTTTTATCGAACGGGTGCTGTGGCAGGTCCCTAAGAGTCTTGAAAAGCTTACTACCGTGAAACTAAAGCAGAACAGTGAAGAAGGCCTCATGGAGCTGCTCCACGCCTCCCGTTTGGCAAGGCAAATCAGGGCCTTCCTTCGAGGCTAGGGCTCACGTTGACTTTCACTTTAGGTATAGAGCAGAGCAGGGTGAGCTTCCAACTAGGAACTGGAAGCACAAGGTTTCTTACCGGAAAACTCAGTATCTTCTCAGAACCATGCCGGCAGTGACTAAAACCCTGGCAACAACAATGCTTTTCAGGTATATTCGAGGCAGCATGAACGGAGCTTTCATAATGGGCAAACAGGCCTTGTGCCATCACTCTCCAGTTTGTAAGTTGATACGCAGCATACACGCAGGACCCAAGCTTCCTGGTTCTAGGCAGTTTTCTGATACCCAAACGGCTGCTTAAGCAAGGTCTCTAGCCGTCTTGAAAAGCTTACTCCCGTGAAACTAAAGCAGAACAGCATTGAAGGCCTCATGGAGCTGCTGCATGCCTCCCGTTTTGTAAGGCTATTCAGAACCTTACATCGAGGCTAGTCCTCCCCTTTCCTTTCATTTAGTTATAGAGCAGAGCAGGGTGAGCTTCCAACTAGGAACTGGAAGCACAAGGTTTCTTTCAGGAAAACTCATTTTCTTCGCAGAATCAGGCAGGCAGTGACTAAATCCCTGGCAACAACAATGCTTTTCAGGGATCTTTGAGGCCGCATGAACGGCGCTTTCCTAATGGGAAAACAAGCCTTGTGCCATCAGTCTCCAGTTTCTAGGTTGACACGCAGCATACACGGAGGACCAGAGCTTCCTGGCTCTATGCAGTGTTCTGTTACTGAAACGGGTGTTGAAGTCAGGTTCCTAGGAGTCTTGGAAATCTTACTACCGTGAAACTAAAGCAGGCCAGCCTTGAAGGCCTCAGGTAGCTGCTGCCTGCCTCCCGTTTTGTAAGGATATTCAGGGACTTACATGGAAGCTAGTGCTGCCCTTGATTTTCAGTCTAGTGATACAGCAGAGCAGGGTGAGCTCCCAACTAGGAAGTGGAAGCCCAAGGTTTCTTTCAGGAAAACTCGTTTTCTTCGCAGAAGCAGGCAGGCAGTGACTAAATCCCTGGCAACAACACTGCTTTTCAGGTATCTTTGAGGCCGCATGAACGGCGCTTTCCAAATGGGAAAACAAGCCTTGTGCCATCAGTTTCCAGTTTCTAGGTTGACACGCAGCATACACGGAGGACCAGAGCTTCCTGTCTCTATGCAGTGTTCTGTTACTGAAGCGGGTGTTGAAGTAAGGTTCCTAGGATTCTTGGAAATCTTACTACCGTGAAACTAAAGCAGGCCAGCCTTGAAGGCCTCAGGTAGCTGCTGCCTGCCTCCCGTTTTGTAAGGATATTCAGGGACTTACATGGAAGCTAGTGCTGCCCTTGACTTTCACTCTAGTTATAGAGCAGAGCAGGGTGAGCTTCCAACTAGGAAGTGGAAGCCCAAGGTTTCTTTCAGGAAAACTCGTTTTCTTCGCAGAAGCAGGCAGGCAGTGACTAAATCCCCGGCAACAACACTGCTTTTCAGGTATCTTTGAGGCCGCATGAACGGCGCTTTCCTAATGTGAAAACTAGCCTTGTGTCATCAGTTTCCAGTTTCTAGGTTGACACGCAGCATACACGGAGGACCAGAGCTTCCTGGCTCTATGCAGTGTTCTTTTATCGAACGGGTGCTGTGGCAGGTCCCTAAGAGTCTTGAAAAGCTTACTACCGTGAAACTAAAGCAGAACAGTGAAGAAGGCCTCATGGAGCTGCTGCATGCCTCCCGTTTTGTAAGGCTATTCAGAACCTTACATCGAGGCTAGTCCTCCCCTTTCCTTTCATTTAGTTATAGAGCAGAGCAGGGTGAGCTTCCAACTAGGAACTGGAAGCACAAGGTTTCTTTCAGGAAAACTCATTTTCTTCGCAGAAGCAGGCAGGCAGTGACTAAATCCCTGGCAACAACAATGCTTTTCAGGGATCTTTGAGGCCGCATGAACGGCGCTTTCCTAATGGGAAAACAAGCCTTGTGCCATCAGTCTCCAGTTTCTAGGTTGACACGCAGCATACACGGAGGACCAGAGCTTCCTGGCTCTATGCAGTGTTCTGTTACTGAAACGGGTGTTGAAGTCAGGTTCCTAGGAGTCTTGGAAATCTTACTACCGTGAAACTAAAGCAGGCCAGCCTTGAAGGCCTCAGGTAGCTGCTGCCTGCCTCCCGTTTTGTAAGGATATTCAGGGACTTACATGGAAGCTAGTGCTGCCCTTGACTTTCAGTCTAGTGATAGAGCAGAGCAGGGTGAGCTCCCAACTAGGAAGTGGAAGCCCAAGGTTTCTTTCAGGAAAACTCGTTTTCTTCGCAGAAGCAGGCAGGCAGTGACTAAATCCCTGGCAACAACACTGCTTTTCAGGTATCTTTGAGGCCGCATGAACGGCGCTTTCCAAATGGGAAAACAAGCCTTGTGCCATCAGTTTCCAGTTTCTAGGTTGACACGCAGCATACACGGAGGACCAGAGCTTCCTGTCTCTATGCAGTGTTCTGTTACTGAAGCGGGTGTTGAAGTAAGGTTCCTAGGATTCTTGGAAATCTTACTACCGTGAAACTAAAGCAGGCCAGCCTTGAAGGCCTCAGGTAGCTGCTGCCTGCCTCCCGTTTTGTAAGGATATTCAGGGACTTACATGGAAGCTAGTGCTGCCCTTGACTTTCACTCTAGTTATAGAGCAGAGCAGGGTGAGCTTCCAACTAGGAAGTGGAAGCCCAATGTTTCTTTCAGGAAAACTCGTTTTCTTCGCAGAAGCAGGCAGGCAGTGACTAAATCCCCGGCAACAACACTGCTTTTCAGGTATCTTTGAGGCCGCATGAACGGCGCTTTCCTAATGTGAAAACTAGCCTTGTGTCATCAGTTTCCAGTTTCTAGGTTGACACGCAGCATACACGGAGGACCAGAGCTTCCTGGCTCTATGCAGTGTTCTTTTATCGAACGGGTGCTGTGGCAGGTCCCTAAGAGTCTTGAAAAGCTTACTACCGTGAAACTAAAGCAGAACAGTGAAGAAGGCCTCATGGAGCTGCTCCACGCCTCCCGTTTGGCAAGGCAAATCAGGGCCTTCCTTCGAGGCTAGGGCTCACGTTGACTTTCACTTTAGGTATAGAGCAGAGCAGGGTGAGCTTCCAACTAGGAACTGGAAGCACAAGGTTTCTTACCGGAAAACTCAGTATCTTCTCAGAACCATGCCGGCAGTGACTAAAACCCTGGCAACAACAATGCTTTTCAGGTATATTCGAGGCGGCATGAACGGAGCTTTCATAATGGGCAAACAAGCCTTGTGCCATCACTCTCCAGTTTGTAAGTTGATACGCAGCATACACGCAGGACCCAAGCTTCCTGGTTCTAGGCAGTTTTCTGATACCCAAACGGCTGCTTAAGCAAGGTCTCTAGCCGTCTTGAAAAGCTTACTCCCGTGAAACTAAAGCAGAACAGCATTGAAGGCCTCATGGAGCTGCTGCATGCCTCCCGTTTTGTAAGGCTATTCAGAACCTTACATCGAGGCTAGTCCTCTCCTTTCCTTTCATTTAGTTATAGAGAAGAGCAGGGTGAGCTTCCAACTAGGAACTGGAAGCACAAGGTTTCTTTCAGGAAAACTCAGTATCTTCTCAGAACCATGCCGGCAGTGACTAAATCCCTGGCAACAACAATGCTTTTCAGGTATATTCGAGGCGGCATGAACAGAGCTTTCATAATGGGCAAACAAGCCTTGTGCCATCACTCTCCAGTTTGTAAGTTGATACGCAGCATACACGCAGGACCCAAGCTTCCTGGTTCTAGGCAGTTTTCTGATACCCAAACGGCTGCTTAAGCAAGGTCTCTAGCCGTCTTGAAAAGCTTACTCCTGTGAAACTAAAGCAGAACAGCATTGAAGGCCTCAGGTAGCTGCTGCCTGCCTCCCGTTTTGTAAGGATATTCAGGGACTGACATGGAAGCTAGTGCTGCCCTTGACTTTCACTCTAGTTATAGAGCAGAGCAGGGTGAGCTTCCAACTAGGAAGTGGAAGCCCAAGGTTTCTTTCAGGAAAACTCGTTTTCTTCGCAGAAGCAGGCAGGCAGTGACTAAATCCCTGGCAACAACACTGCTTTTCAGGTATCTTTGAGGCCGCATGAACGGCGCTTTCCAAATGGGAAAACAAGCCTTGTGCCATCAGTTTCCAGTTTGTAGGTTGACACGCAGCATACACGGAGGACCAGAGCTTCCTGGCTCTATGCAGTGTTCTGTTACTGAAACGGGTGTTGAAGTAAGGTTCCTAGGATTCTTGGAAATCTTACTACCGTGAAACTAAAGCAGGCCAGCCTTGAAGGCCTCAGGTAGCTGCTGCCTGCCTCCCGTTTTGTAAGGATATTCAGGGACTTACATGGAAGCTAGTGCTGCCCTTGACTTTCACTCTAGTTATAGAGCAGAGCAGGGTGAGCTTCCAACTAGGAAGTGGAAGCCCAATGTTTCTTTCAGGAAAACTCGTTTTCTTCGCAGAAGCAGGCAGGCAGTGACTAAATCCCCGGCAACAACACTGCTTTTCAGGTATCTTTGAGGCCGCATGAACGGCGCTTTCCCTATGTGAAAACTAGCCTTGTGTCATCAGTTTCCAGTTTCTAGGTTGACACGCAGCATACACGGAGGACCAGAGCTTCCTGGCTCTATGCAGTGTTCTTTTATCGAACGGGTGCTGTGGCAGGTCCCTAAGAGTCTTGAAAAGCTTACTCCCGTGAAACTAAAGCAGAACAGTGAAGAAGGCCTCATGGAGCTGCTCCACGCCTCCCGTTTGGCAAGGCAAATCAGGGCCTTCCTTCGAGGCTAGGGCTCACGTTGACTTTCACTTTAGGTATAGAGCAGAGCAGGGTGAGCTTCCAACTAGGAACTGGAAGCACAAGGTTTCTTACCGGAAAACTCAGTATCTTCTCAGAACCATGCCGGCAGTGACTAAAACCCTGGCAACAACAATGCTTTTCAGGTATATTCGAGGCGGCATGAACGGAGCTTTCATAATGGGCAAGCAAGCCTTGTGCCATCACTCTCCAGTTTGTAAGTTGATACGCAGCATACACGCAGGACCCAAGCTTCCTGGTTCTAGGCAGTTTTCTGATACCCAAACGGCTGCTTAAGCAAGGTCTCTAGCCGTCTTGAAAAGCTTACTCCCGTGAAACTAAAGCAGAACAGCATTGAAGGCCTCATGGAGCTGCTGCATGCCTCCCGTTTTGTAAGGCTATTCAGAACCTTACATCGAGGCTAGTCCTCCCCTTTCCTTTCATTTAGTTATAGAGCAGAGCAGGGTGAGCTTCCAACTAGGAACTGGAAGCACAAGGTTTCTTTCAGGAAAACTCATTTTCTTCGCAGAATCAGGCAGGCAGTGACTAAATCCCTGGCAACAACAATGCTTTTCAGGGATCTTTGAGGCCGCATGAACGGCGCTTTCCTAATGGGAAAACAAGCCTTGTGCCATCAGTCTCCAGTTTCTAGGTTGACACGCAGCATACACGGAGGACCAGAGCTTCCTGGCTCTATGCAGTGTTCTGTTACTGAAACGGGTGTTGAAGTCAGGTTCCTAGGAGTCTTGGAAATCTTACTACCGTGAAACTAAAGCAGGCCAGCCTTGAAGGCCTCAGGTAGCTGCTGCCTGCCTCCCGTTTTGTAAGGATATTCAGGGACTTACATGGAAGCTAGTGCTGCCCTTGACTTTCAGTCTAGTGATAGAGCAGAGCAGGGTGAGCTCCCAACTAGGAAGTGGAAGCCCAAGGTTTCTTTCAGGAAAACTCGTTTTCTTCGCAGAAGCAGGCAGGCAGTGACTAAATCCCTGGCAACAACACTGCTTTTCAGGTATCTTTGAGGCCGCATGAACGGCGCTTTCCAAATGGGAAAACAAGCCTTGTGCCATCAGTTTCCAGTTTCTAGGTTGACACGCAGCATACACGGAGGACCAGAGCTTCCTGTCTCTATGCAGTGTTCTGTTACTGAAGCGGGTGTTGAAGTAAGGTTCCTAGGATTCTTGGAAATCTTACTACCGTGAAACTAAAGCAGGCCAGCCTTGAAGGCCTCAGGTAGCTGCTGCCTGCCTCCCGTTTTGTAAGGATATTCAGGGACTTACATGGAAGCTAGTGCTGCCCTTGACTTTCACTCTAGTTATAGAGCAGAGCAGGGTGAGCTTCCAACTAGGAAGTGGAAGCCCAATGTTTCTTTCAGGAAAACTCGTTTTCTTCGCAGAAGCAGGCAGGCAGTGACTAAATCCCCGGCAACAACACTGCTTTTCAGGTATCTTTGAGGCCGCATGAACGGCGCTTTCCTAATGTGAAAACTAGCCTTGTGTCATCAGTTTCCAGTTTCTAGGTTGACACGCAGCATACACGGAGGACCAGAGCTTCCTGGCTCTATGCAGTGTTCTTTTATCGAACGGGTGCTGTGGCAGGTCCCTAAGAGTCTTGAAAAGCTTACTACCGTGAAACTAAAGCAGAACAGTGAAGAAGGCCTCATGGAGCTGCTCCACGCCTCCCGTTTGGCAAGGCAAATCAGGGCCTTCCTTCGAGGCTAGGGCTCACGTTGACTTTCACTTTAGGTATAGAGCAGAGCAGGGTGAGCTTCCAACTAGGAACTGGAAGCACAAGGTTTCTTTCAGGAAAACTCAGTATCTTCTCAGAACCATGCCGGCAGTGACTAAAACCCTGGCAACAACAATGCTTTTCAGGTATATTCGAGGCGGCATGAACGGAGCTTTCATAATGGGCAAACAAGCCTTGTGCCATCACTCTCCAGTTTGTAAGTTGATACGCAGCATACACGCAGGACCCAAGCTTCCTGGTTCTAGGCAGTTTTCTGATACCCAAACGGCTGCTTAAGCAAGGTCTCTAGCCGTCTTGAAAAGCTTACTCCCGTGAAACTAAAGCAGAACAGCATTGAAGGCCTCATGGAGCTGCTGCATGCCTCCCGTTTTGTAAGGCTATTCAGAACCTTACATCGAGGCTAGTCCTCCCCTTTCCTTTCATTTAGTTATAGAGCAGAGCAGGGTGAGCTTCCAACTAGGAACTGGAAGCACAAGGTTTCTTTCAGGAAAACTCATTTTCTTCGCAGAATCAGGCAGGCAGTGACTAAATCCCTGGCAACAACAATGCTTTTCAGGGATCTTTGAGGCCGCATGAACGGCGCTTTCCTAATGGGAAAACAAGCCTTGTGCCATCAGTCTCCAGTTTCTAGGTTGACACGCAGCATACACGGAGGACCAGAGCTTCCTGGCTCTATGCAGTGTTCTGTTACTGAAACGGGTGTTGAAGTCAGGTTCCTAGGAGTCTTGGAAATCTTACTACCGTGAAACTAAAGCAGGCCAGCCTTGAAGGCCTAAGGTAGCTGCTGCCTGCCTCCCGTTTTGTAAGGATATTCAGGGACTTACATGGAAGCAGTGCTGCCCTTGACTTTCAGTCTAGTGATAGAGCAGAGCAGGGTGAGCTCCCAACTAGGAAGTGGAAGCCCAAGGTTTCTTTCAGGAAAACTCGTTTTCTTCGCAGAAGCAGGCAGGCAGTGACTAAATCCCTGGCAACAACACTGCTTTTCAGGTATCTTTGAGGCCGCATGAACGGCGCTTTCCAAATGGGAAAACAAGCCTTGTGCCATCAGTTTCCAGTTTCTAGGTTGACACGCAGCATACACGGAGGACCAGAGCTTCCTGTCTCTATGCAGTGTTCTGTTACTGAAGCGGGTGTTGAAGTAAGGTTCCTAGGATTCTTGGAAATCTTACTACCGTGAAACTAAAGCAGGCCAGCCTTGAAGGCCTCAGGTAGCTGCTGCCTGCCTCCCGTTTTGTAAGGATATTCAGGGACTTACATGGAAGCTAGTGCTGCCCTTGACTTTCACTCTAGTTATAGAGCAGAGCAGGGTGAGCTTCCAACTAGGAAGTGGAAGCCCAATGTTTCTTTCAGGAAAACTCGTTTTCTTCGCAGAAGCAGGCAGGCAGTGACTAAATCCCCGGCAACAACACTGCTTTTCAGGTATCTTTGAGGCCGCATGAACGGCGCTTTCCTAATGTGAAAACTAGCCTTGTGTCATCAGTTTCCAGTTTCTAGGTTGACACGCAGCATACACGGAGGACCAGAGCTTCCTGGCTCTATGCAGTGTTCTTTTATCGAACGGGTGCTGTGGCAGGTCCCTAAGAGTCTTGAAAAGCTTACTACCGTGAAACTAAAGCAGAACAGTGAAGAAGGCCTCATGGAGCTGCTCCACGCCTCCCGTTTGGCAAGGCAAATCAGGGCCTTCCTTCGAGGCTAGGGCTCACGTTGACTTTCACTTTAGGTATAGAGCAGAGCAGGGTGAGCTTCCAACTAGGAACTGGAAGCACAAGGTTTCTTTCAGGAAAACTCAGTATCTTCTCAGAACCATGCCGGCAGTGACTAAAACCCTGGCAACAACAATGCTTTTCAGGTATATTCGAGGCGGCATGAACGGAGCTTTCATAATGGGCAAACAAGCCTTGTGCCATCACTCTCCAGTTTGTAAGTTGATACGCAGCATACACGCAGGACCCAAGCTTCCTGGTTCTAGGCAGTTTTCTGATACCCAAACGGCTGCTTAAGCAAGGTCTCTAGCCGTCTTGAAAAGCTTACTCCCGTGAAACTAAAGCAGAACAGCATTGAAGGCCTCATGGAGCTGCTGCATGCCTCCCGTTTTGTAAGGCTATTCAGAACCTTACATCGAGGCTAGTCCTCCCCTTTCCTTTCATTTAGTTATAGAGCAGAGCAGGGTGAGCTTCCAACTAGGAACTGGAAGCACAAGGTTTCTTTCAGGAAAACTCATTTTCTTCGCAGAATCAGGCAGGCAGTGACTAAATCCCTGGCAACAACAATGCTTTTCAGGGATCTTTGAGGCCGCATGAACGGCGCTTTCCTAATGGGAAAACAAGCCTTGTGCCATCAGTCTCCAGTTTCTAGGTTGACACGCAGCATACACGGAGGACCAGAGCTTCCTGGCTCTATGCAGTGTTCTGTTACTGAAACGGGTGTTGAAGTCAGGTTCCTAGGAGTCTTGGAAATCTTACTACCGTGAAACTAAAGCAGGCCAGCCTTGAAGGCCTCAGGTAGCTGCTGCCTGCCTCCCGTTTTGTAAGGATATTCAGGGACTTACATGGAAGCAGTGCTGCCCTTGACTTTCAGTCTAGTGATAGAGCAGAGCAGGGTGAGCTCCCAACTAGGAAGTGGAAGCCCAAGGTTTCTTTCAGGAAAACTCGTTTTCTTCGCAGAAGCAGGCAGGCAGTGACTAAATCCCTGGCAACAACACTGCTTTTCAGGTATCTTTGAGGCCGCATGAACGGCGCTTTCCAAATGGGAAAACAAGCCTTGTGCCATCAGTTTCCAGTTTCTAGGTTGACACGCAGCATACACGGAGGACCAGAGCTTCCTGTCTCTATGCAGTGTTCTGTTACTGAAGCGGGTGTTGAAGTAAGGTTCCTAGGATTCTTGGAAATCTTACTACCGTGAAACTAAAGCAGGCCAGCCTTGAAGGCCTCAGGTAGCTGCTGCCTGCCTCCCGTTTTGTAAGGATATTCAGGGACTTACATGGAAGCTAGTGCTGCCCTTGACTTTCACTCTAGTTATAGAGCAGAGCAGGGTGAGCTTCCAACTAGGAAGTGGAAGCCCAATGTTTCTTTCAGGAAAACTCGTTTTCTTCGCAGAAGCAGGCAGGCAGTGACTAAATCCCCGGCAACAACACTGCTTTTCAGGTATCTTTGAGGCCGCATGAACGGCGCTTTCCTAATGTGAAAACTAGCCTTGTGTCATCAGTTTCCAGTTTCTAGGTTGACACGCAGCATACACGGAGGACCAGAGCTTCCTGGCTCTATGCAGTGTTCTTTTATCGAACGGGTGCTGTGGCAGGTCCCTAAGAGTCTTGAAAAGCTTACTCCCGTGAAACTAAAGCAGAACAGTGAAGAAGGCCTCATGGAGCTGCTCCACGCCTCCCGTTTGGCAAGGCAAATCAGGGCCTTCCTTCGAGGCTAGGGCTCACGTTGACTTTCACTTTAGATATAGAGCAGAGCAGGGTGAGCTTCCAACTAGGAACTGGAAGCACAAGGTTTCTTACCGGAAAACTCAGTATCTTCTCAGAACCATGCCGGCAGTGACTAAAACCCTGGCAACAACAATGCTTTTCAGGTATATTCGAGGCAGCATGAACGGAGCTTTCATAATGGGCAAACAAGCCTTGTGCCATCACTCTCCAGTTTGTAAGTTGATACGCAGCATACACGCAGGACCCAAGCTTCCTGGTTCTAGGCAGTTTTCTGATACCCAAACGGCTGCTTAAGCAAGGTCTCTAGCCGTCTTGAAAAGCTTACTCCCGTGAAACTAAAGCAGAACAGCATTGAAGGCCTCATGGAGCTGCTGCATGCCTCCCGTTTTGTAAGGCTATTCAGAACCTTACATCGAGGCTAGTCCTCCCCTTTCCTTTCATTTAGTTATAGAGCAGAGCAGGGTGAGCTTCCAACTAGGAACTGGAAGCACAAGGTTTCTTTCAGGAAAACTCATTTTCTTCGCAGAATCAGGCAGGCAGTGACTAAATCCCTGGCAACAACAATGCTTTTCAGGGATCTTTGAGGGCGCATGAACGGCGCTTTCCTAATGGGAAAACAAGCCTTGTGCCATCAGTCTCCAGTTTCTAGGTTGACACGCAGCATACACGGAGGACCAGAGCTTCCTGGCTCTATGCAGTGTTCTGTAACTGAAACGGGTGTTGAAGTCAGGTTCCTAGGAGTCTTGGAAATCTTACTACCGTTAAACTAAAGCAGGCCAGCCTTGAAGGCCTCAGGTAGCTGCTGCCTGCCTCCCGTTTTGTAAGGATATTCAGGGACTTACATGGAAGCTAGTGCTGCCCTTGACTTTCAGTCTAGTGATAGAGCAGAGCAGGGTGAGCTCCCAACTAGGAAGTGGAAGCCCAAGGTTTCTTTCAGGAAAACTCGTTTTCTTCGCAGAAGCAGGCAGGCAGTGACTAAATCCCTGGCAACAACACTGCTTTTCAGGTATCTCTGAGGCCGCATGAACGGCGCTTTCCAAATGGGAAAACAAGCCTTGTGCCATCAGTTTCCAGTTTCTAGGTTGACACGCAGCATACACGGAGGACCAGAGCTTCCTGTCTCTATGCAGTGTTCTGTTACTGAAGCGGGTGTTGAAGTAAGGTTCCTAGGATTCTTGGAAATCTTACTACCGTGAAACTAAAGCAGGCCAGCCTTGAAGGCCTCAGGTAGCTGCTGCCTGCCTCCCGTTTTGTAAGGATATTCAGGGACTTACATGGAAGCTAGTGCTGCCCTTGACTTTCACTCTAGTTATAGAGCAGAGCAGGGTGAGCTTCCAACTAGGAAGTGGAAGCCCAATGTTTCTTTCAGGAAAACTCGTTTTCTTCGCAGAAGCAGGCAGGCAGTGACTAAATCCCCGGCAACAACACTGCTTTTCAGGTATCTTTGAGGCCGCATGAACGGCGCTTTCCTAATGTGAAAACTAGCCTTGTGTCATCAGTTTCCAGTTTCTAGGTTGACACGCAGCATACACGGAGGACCAGAGCTTCCTGGCTCTATGCAGTGTTCTTTTATCGAACGGGTGCTGTGGCAGGTCCCTAAGAGTCTTGAAAAGCTTACTACCGTGAAACTAAAGCAGAACAGTGAAGAAGGCCTCATGGAGCTGCTCCACGCCTCCCGTTTGGCAAGGCAAATCAGGGCCTTCCTTCGAGGCTAGGGCTCACGTTGACTTTCACTTTAGGTATAGAGCAGAGCAGGGTGAGCTTCCAACTAGGAACTGGAAGCACAAGGTTTCTTACCGGAAAACTCAGTATCTTCTCAGAACCATGCCGGCAGTGACTAAAACCCTGGCAACAACAATGCTTTTCAGGTATATTCGAGGCAGCATGAACGGAGCTTTCATAATGGGCAAACAGGCCTTGTGCCATCACTCTCCAGTTTGTAAGTTGATACGCAGCATACACGCAGGACCCAAGCTTCCTGGTTCTAGGCAGTTTTCTGATACCCAAACGGCTGCTTAAGCAAGGTCTCTAGCCGTCTTGAAAAGCTTACTCCCGTGAAACTAAAGCAGAACAGCATTGAAGGCCTCATGGAGCTGCTGCATGCCTCCCGTTTTGTAAGGCTATTCAGAACCTTACATCGAGGCTAGTCCTCCCCTTTCCTTTCATTTAGTTATAGAGCAGAGCAGGGTGAGCTTCCAACTAGGAACTGGAAGCACAAGGTTTCTTTCAGGAAAACTCATTTTCTTCGCAGAATCAGGCAGGCAGTGACTAAATCCCTGGCAACAACAATGCTTTTCAGGGATCTTTGAGGCCGCATGAACGGCGCTTTCCTAATGGGAAAACAAGCCTTGTGCCATCAGTCTCCAGTTTCTAGGTTGACACGCAGCATACACGGAGGACCAGAGCTTCCTGGCTCTATGCAGTGTTCTGTTACTGAAACGGGTGTTGAAGTCAGGTTCCTAGGAGTCTTGGAAATCTTACTACCGTGAAACTAAAGCAGGCCAGCCTTGAAGGCCTCAGGTAGCTGCTGCCTGCCTCCCGTTTTGTAAGGATATTCAGGGACTTACATGGAAGCTAGTGCTGCCCTTGATTTTCAGTCTAGTGATACAGCAGAGCAGGGTGAGCTCCCAACTAGGAAGTGGAAGCCCAAGGTTTCTTTCAGGAAAACTCGTTTTCTTCGCAGAAGCAGGCAGGCAGTGACTAAATCCCTGGCAACAACACTGCTTTTCAGGTATCTTTGAGGCCGCATGAACGGCGCTTTCCAAATGGGAAAACAAGCCTTGTGCCATCAGTTTCCAGTTTCTAGGTTGACACGCAGCATACACGGAGGACCAGAGCTTCCTGTCTCTATGCAGTGTTCTGTTACTGAAGCGGGTGTTGAAGTAAGGTTCCTAGGATTCTTGGAAATCTTACTACCGTGAAACTAAAGCAGGCCAGCCTTGAAGGCCTCAGGTAGCTGCTGCCTGCCTCCCGTTTTGTAAGGATATTCAGGGACTTACATGGAAGCTAGTGCTGCCCTTGACTTTCACTCTAGTTATAGAGCAGAGCAGGGTGAGCTTCCAACTAGGAAGTGGAAGCCCAAGGTTTCTTTCAGGAAAACTCGTTTTCTTCGCAGAAGCAGGCAGGCAGTGACTAAATCCCCGGCAACAACACTGCTTTTCAGGTATCTTTGAGGCCGCATGAACGGCGCTTTCCTAATGTGAAAACTAGCCTTGTGTCATCAGTTTCCAGTTTCTAGGTTGACACGCAGCATACACGGAGGACCAGAGCTTCCTGGCTCTATGCAGTGTTCTTTTATCGAACGGGTGCTGTGGCAGGTCCCTAAGAGTCTTGAAAAGCTTACTACCGTGAAACTAAAGCAGAACAGTGAAGAAGGCCTCATGGAGCTGCTGCATGCCTCCCGTTTTGTAAGGCTATTCAGAACCTTACATCGAGGCTAGTCCTCCCCTTTCCTTTCATTTAGTTATAGAGCAGAGCAGGGTGAGCTTCCAACTAGGAACTGGAAGCACAAGGTTTCTTTCAGGAAAACTCATTTTCTTCGCAGAAGCAGGCAGGCAGTGACTAAATCCCTGGCAACAACAATGCTTTTCAGGGATCTTTGAGGCCGCATGAACGGCGCTTTCCTAATGGGAAAACAAGCCTTGTGCCATCAGTCTCCAGTTTCTAGGTTGACACGCAGCATACACGGAGGACCAGAGCTTCCTGGCTCTATGCAGTGTTCTGTTACTGAAACGGGTGTTGAAGTCAGGTTCCTAGGAGTCTTGGAAATCTTACTACCGTTAAACTAAAGCAGGCCAGCCTTGAAGGCCTCAGGTAGCTGCTGCCTGCCTCCCGTTTTGTAAGGATATTCAGGGACTTACATGGAAGCTAGTGCTGCCCTTGACTTTCACTCTAGTTATAGAGCAGAGCAGGGTGAGCTTCCAACTAGGAAGTGGAAGCCCAATGTTTCTTTCAGGAAAACTCGTTTTCTTCGCAGAAGCAGGCAGGCAGTGACTAAATCCCCGGCAACAACACTGCTTTTCAGGTATCTTTTAGGCCGCATGAACGGCGCTTTCCTAATGTGAATACTAGCCTTGTGTCATCAGTTTCCAGTTTCTAGGTTGACACGGAGCATACACGGAGGACCAGAGCTTCCTGGCTCTATGCAGTGTTCTTTTATCGAACGGGTGCTGTGGCAGGTCCCTAAGAGTCTTGAAAAGCTTACTACCGTGAAACTAAAGCAGAACAGTGAAGAAGGCCTCATGGAGCTGCTCCACGCCTCCCGTTTGGCAAGGCAAATCAGGGCCTTCCTTCGAGGCTAGGGCTCACGTTGACTTTCACTTTAGGTATAGAGCAGAGCAGGGTGAGCTTCCAACTAGGAACTGGAAGCACAAGGTTTCTTACCGGAAAACTCAGTATCTTCTCAGAACCATGCCGGCAGTGACTAAAACCCTGGCAACAACAATGCTTTTCAGGTATATTCGAGGCGGCATGAACGGAGCTTTCATAATGGGCAAACAAGCCTTGTGCCATCACTCTCCAGTTTGTAAGTTGATACGCAGCATACACGCAGGACCCAAGCTTCCTGGTTCTAGGCAGTTTTCTGATACCCAAACGGCTGCTTAAGCAAGGTCTCTAGCCGTCTTGAAAAGCTTACTCCCGTGAAACTAAAGCAGAACAGCATTGAAGGCCTCATGGAGCTGCTGCATGCCTCCCGTTTTGTAAGGCTATTCAGAACCTTACATCGAGGCTAGTCCTCTCCTTTCCTTTCATTTAGTTATAGAGCAGAGCAGGGTGAGCTTCCAACTAGGAACTGGAAGCACAAGGTTTCTCTCAGGAAAACTCAGTATCTTCTCAGAACCATGCCGGCAGTGACTAAAACCCTGGCAACAACAATGCTTTTCAGGTATATTCGAGGCGGCATGAACGGAGCTTTCATAATGGGCAAACAAGCCTTGTGCCATCACTCTCCAGTTTGTAAGTTGATACGCAGCATACACGCAGGACCCAAGCTTCCTGGTTCTAGGCAGTTTTCTGATACCCAAACGGCTGCTTAAGCAAGGTCTCTAGCCGTCTTGAAAAGCTTACTCCCGTGAAACTAAAGCAGAACAGCATTGAAGGCCTCATGGAGCTGCTGCATGCCTCCCGTTTTGTAAGGCTATTCAGAACCTTACATCGAGGCTAGTCCTCCCCTTTCCTTTCATTTAGTTATAGAGCAGAGCAGGGTGAGCTTCCAACTAGGAACTGGAAGCACAAGGTTTCTTTCAGGAAAACTCATTTTCTTCGCAGAATCAGGCAGGCAGTGACTAAATCCCTGGCAACAACAATGCTTTTCAGGGATCTTTGAGGCCGCATGAACGGCGCTTTCCTAATGGGAAAACAAGCCTTGTGCCATCAGTCTCCAGTTTCTAGGTTGACACGCAGCATACACGGAGGACCAGAGCTTCCTGGCTCTATGCAGTGTTCTGTTACTGAAACGGGTGTTGAAGTCAGGTTCCTAGGAGTCTTGGAAATCTTACTACCGTTAAACTAAAGCAGGCCAGCCTTGAAGGCCTCAGGTAGCTGCTGCCTGCCTCCCGTTTTGTAAGGATATTCAGGGACTTACATGGAAGCTAGTGCTGCCCTTGACTTTCAGTCTAGTGATAGAGCAGAGCAGGGTGAGCTCCCAACTAGGAAGTGGAAGCCCAAGGTTTCTTTCAGGAAAACTCGTTTTCTTCGCAGAAGCAGGCAGGCAGTGACTAAATCCCTGGCAACAACACTGCTTTTCAGGTATCTTTGAGGCCGCATGAACGGCGCTTTCCAAATGGGAAAACAAGCCTTGTGCCATCAGTTTCCAGTTTCTAGGTTGACACGCAGCATACACGGAGGACCAGAGCTTCCTGTCTCTATGCAGTGTTCTGTTACTGAAGCGGGTGTTGAAGTAAGGTTCCTAGGATTCTTGGAAATCTTACTACCGTGAAACTAAAGCAGGCCAGCCTTGAAGGCCTCAGGTAGCTGCTGTCTGCCTCCCGTTTTGTAAGGATATTCAGGGACTTACATGGAAGCTAGTGCTGCCCTTGACTTTCACTCTAGTTATAGAGCAGAGCAGGGTGAGCTTCCAACTAGGAAGTGGAAGCCCAATGTTTCTTTCAGGAAAACTCGTTTTCTTCGCAGAAGCAGGCAGGCAGTGACTAAATCCCCGGCAACAACACTGCTTTTCAGGTATCTTTGAGGCCGCATGAACGGCGCTTTCCTAATGTGAAAACTAGCCTTGTGTCATCAGTTTCCAGTTTCTAGGTTGACACGCAGCATACACGGAGGACCAGAGCTTCCTGGCTCTATGCAGTGTTCTTTTATCGAACGGGTGCTGTGGCAGGTCCCTAAGAGTCTTGAAAAGCTTACTACCGTGAAACTAAAGCAGAACAGTGAAGAAGGCCTCATGGAGCTGCTCCACGCCTCCCGTTTGGCAAGGCAAATCAGGGCCTTCCTTCGAGGCTAGGGCTCACGTTGACTTTCACTTTAGGTATAGAGCAGAGCAGGGTGAGCTTCCAACTAGGAACTGGAAGCACAAGGTTTCTTACCGGAAAACTCAGTATCTTCTCAGAACCATGCCGGCAGTGACTAAAACCCTGGCAACAACAATGCTTTTCAGGTATATTCGAGGCAGCATGAACGGAGCTTTCATAATGGGCAAACAAGCCTTGTGCCATCACTCTCCAGTTTGTAAGTTGATACGCAGCATACACGCAGGACCCAAGCTTCCTGGTTCTAGGCAGTTTTCTGATACCCAAACGGCTGCTTAAGCAAGGTCTCTAGCCGTCTTGAAAAGCTTACTCCCGTGAAACTAAAGCAGAACAGCATTGAAGGCCTCATGGAGCTGCTGCATGCCTCCCGTTTTGTAAGGCTATTCAGAACCTTACATCGAGGCTAGTCCTCCCCTTTCCTTTCATTTAGTTATAGAGCAGAGCAGGGTGAGCTTCCAACTAGGAACTGGAAGCACAAGGTTTCTTTCAGGAAAACTCATTTTCTTCGCAGAATCAGGCAGGCAGTGACTAAATCCCTGGCAACAACAATGCTTTTCAGGGATCTTTGAGGCCGCATGAACGGCGCTTTCCTAATGGGAAAACAAGCCTTGTGCCATCAGTCTCCAGTTTCTAGGTTGACACGCAGCATACACGGAGGACCAGAGCTTCCTGGCTCTATGCAGTGTTCTGTAACTGAAACGGGTGTTGAAGTCAGGTTCCTAGGAGTCTTGGAAATCTTACTACCGTTAAACTAAAGCAGGCCAGCCTTGAAGGCCTCAGGTAGCTGCTGCCTGCCTCCCGTTTTGTAAGGATATTCAGGGACTTACATGGAAGCTAGTGCTGCCCTTGACTTTCAGTCTAGTGATAGAGCAGAGCAGGGTGAGCTCCCAACTAGGAAGTGGAAGCCCAAGGTTTCTTTCAGGAAAACTCGTTTTCTTCGCAGAAGCAGGCAGGCAGTGACTAAATCCCTGGCAACAACACTGCTTTTCAGGTATCTTTGAGGCCGCATGAACGGCGCTTTCCAAATGGGAAAACAAGCCTTGTGCCATCAGTTTCCAGTTTCTAGGTTGACACGCAGCATACACGGAGGACCAGAGCTTCCTGTCTCTATGCAGTGTTCTGTTACTGAAGCGGGTGTTGAAGTAAGGTTCCTAGGATTCTTGGAAATCTTACTACCGTGAAACTAAAGCAGGCCAGCCTTGAAGGCCTCCGGTAGCTGCTGCCTGCCTCCCGTTTTGTAAGGATATTCAGGGACTTACATGGAAGCTAGTGCTGCCCTTGACTTTCACTCTAGTTATAAAGCAGAGCAGGGTGAGCTTCCAACTAGGAAGTGGAAGCCCAATGTTTCTTTCAGGAAAACTCGTTTTCTTCGCAGAAGCAGGCAGGCAGTGACTAAATCCCCGGCAACAACACTGCTTTTCAGGTATCTTTGAGGCCGCATGAACGGCGCTTTCCTAATGTGAAAACTAGCCTTGTGTCATCAGTTTCCAGTTTCTAGGTTGACACGCAGCATACACGGAGGACCAGAGCTTCCTGGCTCTATGCAGTGTTCTTTTATCGAACGGGTGCTGTGGCAGGTCCCTAAGAGTCTTGAAAAGCTTACTACCGTGAAACTAAAGCAGAACAGTGAAGAAGGCCTCATGGAGCTGCTCCACGCCTCCCGTTTGGCAAGGCAAATCAGGGCCTTCCTTCGAGGCTAGGGCTCACGTTGACTTTCACTTTAGGTATAGAGCAGAGCAGGGTGAGCTTCCAACTAGGAACTGGAAGCACAAGGTTTCTTACCGGAAAACTCAGTATCTTCTCAGAACCATGCCGGCAGTGACTAAAACCCTGGCAACAACAATGCTTTTCAGGTATATTCGAGGCAGCATGAACGGAGCTTTCATAATGGGCAAACAAGCCTTGTGCCATCACTCTCCAGTTTGTAAGTTGATACGCAGCATACACGCAGGACCCAAGCTTCCTGGTTCTAGGCAGTTTTCTGATACCCAAACGGCTGCTTAAGCAAGGTCTCTAGCCGTCTTGAAAAGCTTACTCCCGTGAAACTAAAGCAGAACAGCATTGAAGGCCTCATGGAGCTGCTGCATGCCTCCCGTTTTGTAAGGCTATTCAGAACCTTACATCGAGGCTAGTCCTCCCCTTTCCTTTCATTTAGTTATAGAGCAGAGCAGGGTGAGCTTCCAACTAGGAACTGGAAGCACAAGGTTTCTTTCAGGAAAACTCATTTTCTTCGCAGAATCAGGCAGGCAGTGACCAAATCCCTGGCAACAACAATGCTTTTCAGGGATCTTTGAGGGCGCATGAACGGCGCTTTCCTAATGGGAAAACAAGCCTTGTGCCATCAGTCTCCAGTTTCTAGGTTGACACGCAGCATACACGGAGGACCAGAGCTTCCTGGCTCTATGCAGTGTTCTGTAACTGAAACGGGTGTTGAAGTCAGGTTCCTAGGAGTCTTGGAAATCTTACTACCGTTAAACTAAAGCAGGCCAGCCTTGAAGGCCTCAGGTAGCTGCTGCCTGCCTCCCGTTTTGTAAGGATATTCAGGGACTTACATGGAAGCTAGTGCTGCCCTTGACTTTCAGTCTAGTGATACAGCAGAGCAGGGTGAGCTCCCAACTAGGAAGTGGAAGCCCAAGGTTTCTTTCAGGAAAACTCGTTTTCTTCGCAGAAGCAGGCAGGCAGTGACTAAATCCCTGGCAACAACACTGCTTTTCAGGTATCTTTGAGGCCGCATGAACGGCGCTTTCCAAATGGGAAAACAAGCCTTGTGCCATCAGTTTCCAGTTTCTAGGTTGACACGCAGCATACACGGAGGACCAGAGCTTCCTGTCTCTATGCAGTGTTCTGTTACTGAAGCGGGTGTTGAAGTAAGGTTCCTAGGATTCTTGGAAATCTTACTACCGTGAAACTAAAGCAGGCCAGCCTTGAAGGCCTCAGGTAGCTGCTGCCTGCCTCCCGTTTTGTAAGGATATTCAGGGACTTACATGGAAGCTAGTGCTGCCCTTGACTTTCACTCTAGTTATAGAGCAGAGCAGGGTGAGCTTCCAACTAGGAAGTGGAAGCCCAAGGTTTCTTTCAGGAAAACTCGTTTTCTTCGCAGAAGCAGGCAGGCAGTGACTAAATCCCCGGCAACAACACTGCTTTTCAGGTATCTTTGAGGCCGCATGAACGGCGCTTTCCTAATGTGAAAACTAGCCTTGTGTCATCAGTTTCCAGTTTCTAGGTTGACACGCAGCATACACGGAGGACCAGAGCTTCCTGGCTCTATGCAGTGTTCTTTTATCGAACGGGTGCTGTGGCAGGTCCCTAAGAGTCTTGAAAAGCTTACTACCGTGAAACTAAAGCAGAACAGTGAAGAAGGCCTCATGGAGCTGCTCCACGCCTCCCGTTTGGCAAGGCAAATCAGGGCCTTCCTTCGAGGCTAGGGCTCACGTTGACTTTCACTTTAGGTATAGAGCAGAGCAGGGTGAGCTTCCAACTAGGAACTGGAAGCACAAGGTTTCTTACCGGAAAACTCAGTATCTTCTCAGAACCATGCCGGCAGTGACTAAAACCCTGGCAACAACAATGCTTTTCAGGTATATTCGAGGCGGCATGAACGGAGCTTTCATAATGGGCAAACAAGCCTTGTGCCATCACTCTCCAGTTTGTAAGTTGATACGCAGCATACACGCAGGACCCAAGCTTCCTGGTTCTAGGCAGTTTTCTGATACCCAAACGGCTGCTTAAGCAAGGTCTCTAGCCGTCTTGAAAAGCTTACTCCCGTGAAACTAAAGCAGAACAGCATTGAAGGCCTCATGGAGCTGCTGCATGCCTCCCGTTTTGTAAGGCTATTCAGAACCTTACATCGAGGCTAGTCCTCCCCTTTCCTTTCATTTAGTTATAGAGCAGAGCAGGGTGAGCTTCCAACTAGGAACTGGAAGCACAAGGTTTCTTTCAGGAAAACTCATTTTCTTCGCAGAATCAGGCAGGCAGTGACTAAATCCCTGGCAACAACAATGCTTTTCAGGGATCTTTGAGGCCGCATGAACGGCGCTTTCCTAATGGGAAAAAAAGCCTTGTGCCATCAGTCTCCAGTTTCTAGGTTGACACGCAGCATACACGGAGGACCAGAGCTTCCTGGCTCTATGCAGTGTTCTGTTACTGAAACGGGTGTTGAAGTCAGGTTCCTAGGAGTCTTGGAAATCTTACTACCGTTAAACTAAAGCAGGCCAGCCTTGAAGGCCTCAGGTAGCTGCTGCCTGCCTCCCGTTTTGTAAGGATATTCAGGGACTTACATGGAAGCTAGTGCTGCCCTTGACTTTCACTCTAGTTATAGAGCAGAGCAGGGTGAGCTTCCAACTAGGAAGTGGAAGCCCAATGTTTCTTTCAGGAAAACTCGTTTTCTTCGCAGAAGCAGGCAGGCAGTGACTAAATCCCCGGCAACAACACTGCTTTTCAGGTATCTTTTAGGCCGCATGAACGGCGCTTTCCTAATGTGAATACTAGCCTTGTGTCATCAGTTTCCAGTTTCTAGGTTGACACGGAGCATACACGGAGGACCAGAGCTTCCTGGCTCTATGCAGTGTTCTTTTATCGAACGGGTGCTGTGGCAGGTCCCTAAGAGTCTTGAAAAGCTTACTACCGTGAAACTAAAGCAGAACAGTGAAGAAGGCCTCATGGAGCTGCTCCACGCCTCCCGTTTGGCAAGGCAAATCAGGGCCTTCCTTCGAGGCTAGGGCTCACGTTGACTTTCACTTTAGGTATAGAGCAGAGCAGGGTGAGCTTCCAACTAGGAACTGGAAGCACAAGGTTTCTTACCGGAAAACTCAGTATCTTCTCAGAACCATGCCGGCAGTGACTAAAACCCTGGCAACAACAATGCTTTTCAGGTATATTCGAGGCGGCATGAACGGAGCTTTCATAATGGGCAAACAAGCCTTGTGCCATCACTCTCCAGTTTGTAAGTTGATACGCAGCATACACGCAGGACCCAAGCTTCCTGGTTCTAGGCAGTTTTCTGATACCCAAACGGCTGCTTAAGCAAGGTCTCTAGCCGTCTTGAAAAGCTTACTCCCGTGAAACTAAAGCAGAACAGCATTGAAGGCCTCATGGAGCTGCTGCATGCCTCCCGTTTTGTAAGGCTATTCAGAACCTTACATCGAGGCTAGTCCTCTCCTTTCCTTTCATTTAGTTATAGAGCAGAGCAGGGTGAGCTTCCAACTAGGAACTGGAAGCACAAGGTTTCTCTCAGGAAAACTCAGTATCTTCTCAGAACCATGCCGGCAGTGACTAAAACCCTGGCAACAACAATGCTTTTCAGGTATATTCGAGGCGGCATGAACGGAGCTTTCATAATGGGCAAACAAGCCTTGTGCCATCACTCTCCAGTTTGTAAGTTGATACGCAGCATACACGCAGGACCCAAGCTTCCTGGTTCTAGGCAGTTTTCTGATACCCAAACGGCTGCTTAAGCAAGGTCTCTAGCCGTCTTGAAAAGCTTACTCCCGTGAAACTAAAGCAGAACAGCATTGAAGGCCTCATGGAGCTGCTGCATGCCTCCCGTTTTGTAAGGCTATTCAGAACCTTACATCGAGGCTAGTCCTCCCCTTTCCTTTCATTTAGTTATAGAGCAGAGCAGGGTGAGCTTCCAACTAGGAACTGGAAGCACAAGGTTTCTTTCAGGAAAACTCATTTTCTTCGCAGAATCAGGCAGGCAGTGACTAAATCCCTGGCAACAACAATGCTTTTCAGGGATCTTTGAGGCCGCATGAACGGCGCTTTCCTAATGGGAAAACAAGCCTTGTGCCATCAGTCTCCAGTTTCTAGGTTGACACGCAGCATACACGGAGGACCAGAGCTTCCTGGCTCTATGCAGTGTTCTGTTACTGAAACGGGTGTTGAAGTCAGGTTCCTAGGAGTCTTGGAAATCTTACTACCGTTAAACTAAAGCAGGCCAGCCTTGAAGGCCTCAGGTAGCTGCTGCCTGCCTCCCGTTTTGTAAGGATATTCAGGGACTTACATGGAAGCTAGTGCTGCCCTTGACTTTCAGTCTAGTGATAGAGCAGAGCAGGGTGAGCTCCCAACTAGGAAGTGGAAGCCCAAGGTTTCTTTCAGGAAAACTCGTTTTCTTCGCAGAAGCAGGCAGGCAGTGACTAAATCCCTGGCAACAACACTGCTTTTCAGGTATCTTTGAGGCCGCATGAACGGCGCTTTCCAAATGGGAAAACAAGCCTTGTGCCATCAGTTTCCAGTTTCTAGGTTGACACGCAGCATACACGGAGGACCAGAGCTTCCTGTCTCTATGCAGTGTTCTGTTACTGAAGCGGGTGTTGAAGTAAGGTTCCTAGGATTCTTGGAAATCTTACTACCGTGAAACTAAAGCAGGCCAGCCTTGAAGGCCTCAGGTAGCTGCTGCCTGCCTCCCGTTTTGTAAGGATATTCAGGGACTTACATGGAAGCTAGTGCTGCCCTTGACTTTCACTCTAGTTATAGAGCAGAGCAGGGTGAGCTTCCAACTAGGAAGTGGAAGCCCAATGTTTCTTTCAGGAAAACTCGTTTTCTTCGCAGAAGCAGGCAGGCAGTGACTAAATCCCCGGCAACAACACTGCTTTTCAGGTATCTTTGAGGCCGCATGAACGGCGCTTTCCTAATGTGAAAACTAGCCTTGTGTCATCAGTTTCCAGTTTCTAGGTTGACACGCAGCATACACGGAGGACCAGAGCTTCCTGGCTCTATGCAGTGTTCTTTTATCGAACGGGTGCTGTGGCAGGTCCCTAAGAGTCTTGAAAAGCTTACTACCGTGAAACTAAAGCAGAACAGTGAAGAAGGCCTCATGGAGCTGCTCCACGCCTCCCGTTTGGCAAGGCAAATCAGGGCCTTCCTTCGAGGCTAGGGCTCACGTTGACTTTCACTTTAGGTATAGAGCAGAGCAGGGTGAGCTTCCAACTAGGAACTGGAAGCACAAGGTTTCTTACCGGAAAACTCAGTATCTTCTCAGAACCATGCCGGCAGTGACTAAAACCCTGGCAACAACAATGCTTTTCAGGTATATTCGAGGCGGCATGAACGGAGCTTTCATAATGGGCAAACAAGCCTTGTGCCATCACTCTCCAGTTTGTAAGTTGATACGCAGCATACACGCAGGACCCAAGCTTCCTGGTTCTAGGCAGTTTTCTGATACCCAAACGGCTGCTTAAGCAAGGTCTCTAGCCGTCTTGAAAAGCTTACTCCCGTGAAACTAAAGCAGAACAGCATTGAAGGCCTCATGGAGCTGCTGCATGCCTCCCGTTTTGTAAGGCTATTCAGAACCTTACATCGAGGCTAGTCCTCTCCTTTCCTTTCATTTAGTTATAGAGAAGAGCAGGGTGAGCTTCCAACTAGGAACTGGAAGCACAAGGTTTCTTTCAGGAAAACTCAGTATCTTCTCAGAACCATGCCGGCAGTGACTAAATCCCTGGCAACAACAATGCTTTTCAGGTATATTCGAGGCGGCATGAACAGAGCTTTCATAATGGGCAAACAAGCCTTGTGCCATCACTCTCCAGTTTGTAAGTTGATACGCAGCATACACGCAGGACCCAAGCTTCCTGGTTCTAGGCAGTTTTCTGATACCCAAACGGCTGCTTAAGCAAGGTCTCTAGCCGTCTTGAAAAGCTTACTCCTGTGAAACTAAAGCAGAACAGCATTGAAGGCCTCAGGTAGCTGCTGCCTGCCTCCCGTTTTGTAAGGATATTCAGGGACTGACATGGAAGCTAGTGCTGCCCTTGACTTTCACTCTAGTTATAGAGCAGAGCAGGGTGAGCTTCCAACTAGGAAGTGGAAGCCCAAGGTTTCTTTCAGGAAAACTCGTTTTCTTCGCAGAAGCAGGCAGGCAGTGACTAAATCCCTGGCAACAACACTGCTTTTCAGGTATCTTTGAGGCCGCATGAACGGCGCTTTCCAAATGGGAAAACAAGCCTTGTGCCATCAGTTTCCAGTTTGTAGGTTGACACGCAGCATACACGGAGGACCAGAGCTTCCTGGCTCTATGCAGTGTTCTGTTACTGAAACGGGTGTTGAAGTAAGGTTCCTAGGATTCTTGGAAATCTTACTACCGTGAAACTAAAGCAGGCCAGCCTTGAAGGCCTCAGGTAGCTGCTGCCTGCCTCCCGTTTTGTAAGGATATTCAGGGACTTACATGGAAGCTAGTGCTGCCCTTGACTTTCACTCTAGTTATAGAGCAGAGCAGGGTGAGCTTCCAACTAGGAAGTGGAAGCCCAATGTTTCTTTTAGGAAAACTCGTTTTCTTCGCAGAAGCAGGCAGGCAGTGACTAAATCCCCGGCAACAACACTGCTTTTCAGGTATCTTTGAGGCCGCATGAACGGCGCTTTCCCTATGTGAAAACTAGCCTTGTGTCATCAGTTTCCAGTTTCTAGGTTGACACGCAGCATACACGGAGGACCAGAGCTTCCTGGCTCTATGCAGTGTTCTTTTATCGAACGGGTGCTGTGGCAGGTCCCTAAGAGTCTTGAAAAGCTTACTCCCGTGAAACTAAAGCAGAACAGTGAAGAAGGCCTCATGGAGCTGCTCCACGCCTCCCGTTTGGCAAGGCAAATCAGGGCCTTCCTTCGAGGCTAGGGCTCACGTTGACTTTCACTTTAGGTATAGAGCAGAGCAGGGTGAGCTTCCAACTAGGAACTGGAAGCACAAGGTTTCTTACCGGAAAACTCAGTATCTTCTCAGAACCATGCCGGCAGTGACTAAAACCCTGGCAACAACAATGCTTTTCAGGTATATTCGAGGCGGCATGAACGGAGCTTTCATAATGGGCAAGCAAGCCTTGTGCCATCACTCTCCAGTTTGTAAGTTGATACGCAGCATACACGCAGGACCCAAGCTTCCTGGTTCTAGGCAGTTTTCTGATACCCAAACGGCTGCTTAAGCAAGGTCTCTAGCCGTCTTGAAAAGCTTACTCCCGTGAAACTAAAGCAGAACAGCATTGAAGGCCTCATGGAGCTGCTGCATGCCTCCCGTTTTGTAAGGCTATTCAGAACCTTACATCGAGGCTAGTCCTCCCCTTTCCTTTCATTTAGTTATAGAGCAGAGCAGGGTGAGCTTCCAACTAGGAACTGGAAGCACAAGGTTTCTTTCAGGAAAACTCATTTTCTTCGCAGAATCAGGCAGGCAGTGACTAAATCCCTGGCAACAACAATGCTTTTCAGGGATCTTTGAGGCCGCATGAACGGCGCTTTCCTAATGGGAAAACAAGCCTTGTGCCATCAGTCTCCAGTTTCTAGGTTGACACGCAGCATACACGGAGGACCAGAGCTTCCTGGCTCTATGCAGTGTTCTGTTACTGAAACGGGTGTTGAAGTCAGGTTCCTAGGAGTCTTGGAAATCTTACTACCGTGAAACTAAAGCAGGCCAGCCTTGAAGGCCTCAGGTAGCTGCTGCCTGCCTCCCGTTTTGTAAGGATATTCAGGGACTTACATGGAAGCTAGTGCTGCCCTTGACTTTCAGTCTAGTGATAGAGCAGAGCAGGGTGAGCTCCCAACTAGGAAGTGGAAGCCCAAGGTTTCTTTCAGGAAAACTCGTTTTCTTCGCAGAAGCAGGCAGGCAGTGACTAAATCCCTGGCAACAACACTGCTTTTCAGGTATCTTTGAGGCCGCATGAACGGCGCTTTCCAAATGGGAAAACAAGCCTTGTGCCATCAGTTTCCAGTTTCTAGGTTGACACGCAGCATACACGGAGGACCAGAGCTTCCTGTCTCTATGCAGTGTTCTGTTACTGAAGCGGGTGTTGAAGTAAGGTTCCTAGGATTCTTGGAAATCTTACTACCGTGAAACTAAAGCAGGCCAGCCTTGAAGGCCTCAGGTAGCTGCTGCCTGCCTCCCGTTTTGTAAGGATATTCAGGGACTTACATGGAAGCTAGTGCTGCCCTTGACTTTCACTCTAGTTATAGAGCAGAGCAGGGTGAGCTTCCAACTAGGAAGTGGAAGCCCAATGTTTCTTTCAGGAAAACTCGTTTTCTTCGCAGAAGCAGGCAGGCAGTGACTAAATCCCCGGCAACAACACTGCTTTTCAGGTATCTTTGAGGCCGCATGAACGGCGCTTTCCTAATGTGAAAACTAGCCTTGTGTCATCAGTTTCCAGTTTCTAGGTTGACACGCAGCATACACGGAGGACCAGAGCTTCCTGGCTCTATGCAGTGTTCTTTTATCGAACGGGTGCTGTGGCAGGTCCCTAAGAGTCTTGAAAAGCTTACTACCGTGAAACTAAAGCAGAACAGTGAAGAAGGCCTCATGGAGCTGCTCCACGCCTCCCGTTTGGCAAGGCAAATCAGGGCCTTCCTTCGAGGCTAGGGCTCACGTTGACTTTCACTTTAGGTATAGAGCAGAGCAGGGTGAGCTTCCAACTAGGAACTGGAAGCACAAGGTTTCTTTCAGGAAAACTCAGTATCTTCTCAGAACCATGCCGGCAGTGACTAAAACCCTGGCAACAACAATGCTTTTCAGGTATATTCGAGGCGGCATGAACGGAGCTTTCATAATGGGCAAACAAGCCTTGTGCCATCACTCTCCAGTTTGTAAGTTGATACGCAGCATACACGCAGGACCCAAGCTTCCTGGTTCTAGGCAGTTTTCTGATACCCAAACGGCTGCTTAAGCAAGGTCTCTAGCCGTCTTGAAAAGCTTACTCCCGTGAAACTAAAGCAGAACAGCATTGAAGGCCTCATGGAGCTGCTGCATGCCTCCCGTTTTGTAAGGCTATTCAGAACCTTACATCGAGGCTAGTCCTCCCCTTTCCTTTCATTTAGTTATAGAGCAGAGCAGGGTGAGCTTCCAACTAGGAACTGGAAGCACAAGGTTTCTTTCAGGAAAACTCATTTTCTTCGCAGAATCAGGCAGGCAGTGACTAAATCCCTGGCAACAACAATGCTTTTCAGGGATCTTTGAGGCCGCATGAACGGCGCTTTCCTAATGGGAAAACAAGCCTTGTGCCATCAGTCTCCAGTTTCTAGGTTGACACGCAGCATACACGGAGGACCAGAGCTTCCTGGCTCTATGCAGTGTTCTGTTACTGAAACGGGTGTTGAAGTCAGGTTCCTAGGAGTCTTGGAAATCTTACTACCGTGAAACTAAAGCAGGCCAGCCTTGAAGGCCTCAGGTAGCTGCTGCCTGCCTCCCGTTTTGTAAGGATATTCAGGGACTTACATGGAAGCAGTGCTGCCCTTGACTTTCAGTCTAGTGATAGAGCAGAGCAGGGTGAGCTCCCAACTAGGAAGTGGAAGCCCAAGGTTTCTTTCAGGAAAACTCGTTTTCTTCGCAGAAGCAGGCAGGCAGTGACTAAATCCCTGGCAACAACACTGCTTTTCAGGTATCTTTGAGGCCGCATGAACGGCGCTTTCCAAATGGGAAAACAAGCCTTGTGCCATCAGTTTCCAGTTTCTAGGTTGACACGCAGCATACACGGAGGACCAGAGCTTCCTGTCTCTATGCAGTGTTCTGTTACTGAAGCGGGTGTTGAAGTAAGGTTCCTAGGATTCTTGGAAATCTTACTACCGTGAAACTAAAGCAGGCCAGCCTTGAAGGCCTCAGGTAGCTGCTGCCTGCCTCCCGTTTTGTAAGGATATTCAGGGACTTACATGGAAGCTAGTGCTGCCCTTGACTTTCACTCTAGTTATAGAGCAGAGCAGGGTGAGCTTCCAACTAGGAAGTGGAAGCCCAATGTTTCTTTCAGGAAAACTCGTTTTCTTCGCAGAAGCAGGCAGGCAGTGACTAAATCCCCGGCAACAACACTGCTTTTCAGGTATCTTTGAGGCCGCATGAACGGCGCTTTCCTAATGTGAAAACTAGCCTTGTGTCATCAGTTTCCAGTTTCTAGGTTGACACGCAGCATACACGGAGGACCAGAGCTTCCTGGCTCTATGCAGTGTTCTTTTATCGAACGGGTGCTGTGGCAGGTCCCTAAGAGTCTTGAAAAGCTTACTCCCGTGAAACTAAAGCAGAACAGTGAAGAAGGCCTCATGGAGCTGCTCCACGCCTCCCGTTTGGCAAGGCAAATCAGGGCCTTCCTTCGAGGCTAGGGCTCACGTTGACTTTCACTTTAGGTATAGAGCAGAGCAGGGTGAGCTTCCAACTAGGAACTGGAAGCACAAGGTTTCTTACCGGAAAACTCAGTATCTTCTCAGAACCATGCCGGCAGTGACTAAAACCCTGGCAACAACAATGCTTTTCAGGTATATTCGAGGCAGCATGAACGGAGCTTTCATAATGGGCAAACAAGCCTTGTGCCATCACTCTCCAGTTTGTAAGTTGATACGCAGCATACACGCAGGACCCAAGCTTCCTGGTTCTAGGCAGTTTTCTGATACCCAAACGGCTGCTTAAGCAAGGTCTCTAGCCGTCTTGAAAAGCTTACTCCCGTGAAACTAAAGCAGAACAGCATTGAAGGCCTCATGGAGCTGCTGCATGCCTCCCGTTTTGTAAGGCTATTCAGAACCTTACATCGAGGCTAGTCCTCCCCTTTCCTTTCATTTAGTTATAGAGCAGAGCAGGGTGAGCTTCCAACTAGGAACTGGAAGCACAAGGTTTCTTTCAGGAAAACTCATTTTCTTCGCAGAATCAGGCAGGCAGTGACTAAATCCCTGGCAACAACAATGCTTTTCAGGGATCTTTGAGGGCGCATGAACGGCGCTTTCCTAATGGGAAAACAAGCCTTGTGCCATCAGTCTCCAGTTTCTAGGTTGACACGCAGCATACACGGAGGACCAGAGCTTCCTGGCTCTATGCAGTGTTCTGTAACTGAAACGGGTGTTGAAGTCAGGTTCCTAGGAGTCTTGGAAATCTTACTACCGTGAAACTAAAGCAGGCCAGCCTTGAAGGCCTCAGGTAGCTGCTGCCTGCCTCCCGTTTTGTAAGGATATTCAGGGACTTACATGGAAGCTAGTGCTGCCCTTGACTTTCAGTCTAGTGATAGAGCAGAGCAGGGTGAGCTCCCAACTAGGAAGTGGAAGCCCAAGGTTTCTTTCAGGAAAACTCGTTTTCTTCGCAGAAGCAGGCAGGCAGTGACTAAATCCCTGGCAACAACACTGCTTTTCAGGTATCTTTGAGGCCGCATGAACGGCGCTTTCCAAATGGGAAAACAAGCCTTGTGCCATCAGTTTCCAGTTTCTAGGTTGACACGCAGCATACACGGAGGACCAGAGCTTCCTGTCTCTATGCAGTGTTCTGTTACTGAAGCGGGTGTTGAAGTAAGGTTCCTAGGATTCTTGGAAATCTTACTACCGTGAAACTAAAGCAGGCCAGCCTTGAAGGCCTCAGGTAGCTGCTGCCTGCCTCCCGTTTTGTAAGGATATTCAGGGACTTACATGGAAGCTAGTGCTGCCCTTGACTTTCACTCTAGTTATAGAGCAGAGCAGGGTGAGCTTCCAACTAGGAAGTGGAAGCCCAATGTTTCTTTCAGGAAAACTCGTTTTCTTCGCAGAAGCAGGCAGGCAGTGACTAAATCCCCGGCAACAACACTGCTTTTCAGGTATCTTTGAGGCCGCATGAACGGCGCTTTCCTAATGTGAAAACTAGCCTTGTGTCATCAGTTTCCAGTTTCTAGGTTGACACGCAGCATACACGGAGGACCAGAGCTTCCTGGCTCTATGCAGTGTTCTTTTATCGAACGGGTGCTGTGGCAGGTCCCTAAGAGTCTTGAAAAGCTTACTACCGTGAAACTAAAGCAGAACAGTGAAGAAGGCCTCATGGAGCTGCTCCACGCCTCCCGTTTGGCAAGGCAAATCAGGGCCTTCCTTCGAGGCTAGGGCTCACGTTGACTTTCACTTTAGGTATAGAGCAGAGCAGGGTGAGCTTCCAACTAGGAACTGGAAGCACAAGGTTTCTTACCGGAAAACTCAGTATCTTCTCAGAACCATGCCGGCAGTGACTAAAACCCTGGCAACAACAATGCTTTTCAGGTATATTCGAGGCAGCATGAACGGAGCTTTCATAATGGGCAAACAGGCCTTGTGCCATCACTCTCCAGTTTGTAAGTTGATACGCAGCATACACGCAGGACCCAAGCTTCCTGGTTCTAGGCAGTTTTCTGATACCCAAACGGCTGCTTAAGCAAGGTCTCTAGCCGTCTTGAAAAGCTTACTCCCGTGAAACTAAAGCAGAACAGCATTGAAGGCCTCATGGAGCTGCTGCATGCCTCCCGTTTTGTAAGGCTATTCAGAACCTTACATCGAGGCTAGTCCTCCCCTTTCCTTTCATTTAGTTATAGAGCAGAGCAGGGTGAGCTTCCAACTAGGAACTGGAAGCACAAGGTTTCTTTCAGGAAAACTCATTTTCTTCGCAGAATCAGGCAGGCAGTGACTAAATCCCTGGCAACAACAATGCTTTTCAGGGATCTTTGAGGCCGCATGAACGGCGCTTTCCTAATGGGAAAACAAGCCTTGTGCCATCAGTCTCCAGTTTCTAGGTTGACACGCAGCATACACGGAGGACCAGAGCTTCCTGGCTCTATGCAGTGTTCTGTTACTGAAACGGGTGTTGAAGTCAGGTTCCTAGGAGTCTTGGAAATCTTACTACCGTTAAACTAAAGCAGGCCAGCCTTGAAGGCCTCAGGTAGCTGCTGCCTGCCTCCCGTTTTGTAAGGATATTCAGGGACTTACATGGAAGCTAGTGCTGCCCTTGATTTTCAGTCTAGTGATAGAGCAGAGCAGGGTGAGCTCCCAACTAGGAAGTGGAAGCCCAAGGTTTCTTTCAGGAAAACTCGTTTTCTTCGCAGAAGCAGGCAGGCAGTGACTAAATCCCTGGCAACAACACTGCTTTTCAGGTATCTTTGAGGCCGCATGAACGGCGCTTTCCAAATGGGAAAACAAGCCTTGTGCCATCAGTTTCCAGTTTCTAGGTTGACACGCAGCATACACGGAGGACCAGAGCTTCCTGTCTCTATGCAGTGTTCTGTTACTGAAGCGGGTGTTGAAGTAAGGTTCCTAGGATTCTTGGAAATCTTACTACCGTGAAACTAAAGCAGGCCAGCCTTGAAGGCCTCAGGTAGCTGCTGCCTGCCTCCCGTTTTGTAAGGATATTCAGGGACTTACATGGAAGCTAGTGCTGCCCTTGACTTTCACTCTAGTTATAGAGCAGAGCAGGGTGAGCTTCCAACTAGGAAGTGGAAGCCCAAGGTTTCTTTCAGGAAAACTCGTTTTCTTCGCAGAAGCAGGCAGGCAGTGACTAAATCCCCGGCAACAACACTGCTTTTCAGGTATCTTTGAGGCCGCATGAACGGCGCTTTCCTAATGTGAAAACTAGCCTTGTGTCATCAGTTTCCAGTTTCTAGGTTGACACGCAGCATACACGGAGGACCAGAGCTTCCTGGCTCTATGCAGTGTTCTTTTATCGAACGGGTGCTGTGGCAGGTCCCTAAGAGTCTTGAAAAGCTTACTACCGTGAAACTAAAGCAGAACAGTGAAGAAGGCCTCATGGAGCTGCTGCATGCCTCCCGTTTTGTAAGGCTATTCAGAACCTTACATCGAGGCTAGTCCTCCCCTTTCCTTTCATTTAGTTATAGAGCAGAGCAGGGTGAGCTTCCAACTAGGAACTGGAAGCACAAGGTTTCTTTCAGGAAAACTCATTTTCTTCGCAGAAGCAGGCAGGCAGTGACTAAATCCCTGGCAACAACAATGCTTTTCAGGGATCTTTGAGGCCGCATGAACGGCGCTTTCCTAATGGGAAAACAAGCCTTGTGCCATCAGTCTCCAGTTTCTAGGTTGACACGCAGCATACACGGAGGACCAGAGCTTCCTGGCTCTATGCAGTGTTCTGTTACTGAAACGGGTGTTGAAGTCAGGTTCCTAGGAGTCTTGGAAATCTTACTACCGTTAAACTAAAGCAGGCCAGCCTTGAAGGCCTCAGGTAGCTGCTGCCTGCCTCCCGTTTTGTAAGGATATTCAGGGACTTACATGGAAGCTAGTGCTGCCCTTGACTTTCACTCTAGTTATAGAGCAGAGCAGGGTGAGCTTCCAACTAGGAAGTGGAAGCCCAATGTTTCTTTCAGGAAAACTCGTTTTCTTCGCAGAAGCAGGCAGGCAGTGACTAAATCCCCGGCAACAACACTGCTTTTCAGGTATCTTTTAGGCCGCATGAACGGCGCTTTCCTAATGTGAATACTAGCCTTGTGTCATCAGTTTCCAGTTTCTAGGTTGACACGGAGCATACACGGAGGACCAGAGCTTCCTGGCTCTATGCAGTGTTCTTTTATCGAACGGGTGCTGTGGCAGGTCCCTAAGAGTCTTGAAAAGCTTACTACCGTGAAACTAAAGCAGAACAGTGAAGAAGGCCTCATGGAGCTGCTCCACGCCTCCCGTTTGGCAAGGCAAATCAGGGCCTTCCTTCGAGGCTAGGGCTCACGTTGACTTTCACTTTAGGTATAGAGCAGAGCAGGGTGAGCTTCCAACTAGGAACTGGAAGCACAAGGTTTCTTACCGGAAAACTCAGTATCTTCTCAGAACCATGCCGGCAGTGACTAAAACCCTGGCAACAACAATGCTTTTCAGGTATATTCGAGGCGGCATGAACGGAGCTTTCATAATGGGCAAACAAGCCTTGTGCCATCACTCTCCAGTTTGTAAGTTGATACGCAGCATACACGCAGGACCCAAGCTTCCTGGTTCTAGGCAGTTTTCTGATACCCAAACGGCTGCTTAAGCAAGGTCTCTAGCCGTCTTGAAAAGCTTACTCCCGTGAAACTAAAGCAGAACAGCATTGAAGGCCTCATGGAGCTGCTGCATGCCTCCCGTTTTGTAAGGCTATTCAGAACCTTACATCGAGGCTAGTCCTCTCCTTTCCTTTCATTTAGTTATAGAGCAGAGCAGGGTGAGCTTCCAACTAGGAACTGGAAGCACAAGGTTTCTCTCAGGAAAACTCAGTATCTTCTCAGAACCATGCCGGCAGTGACTAAAACCCTGGCAACAACAATGCTTTTCAGGTATATTCGAGGCGGCATGAACGGAGCTTTCATAATGGGCAAACAAGCCTTGTGCCATCACTCTCCAGTTTGTAAGTTGATACGCAGCATACACGCAGGACCCAAGCTTCCTGGTTCTAGGCAGTTTTCTGATACCCAAACGGCTGCTTAAGCAAGGTCCCTAGCCGTCTTGAAAAGCTTACTCCCGTGAAACTAAAGCAGAACAGCATTGAAGGCCTCATGGAGCTGCTGCATGCCTCCCGTTTTGTAAGGCTATTCAGAACCTTACATCGAGGCTAGTCCTCCCCTTTCCTTTCATTTAGTTATAGAGCAGAGCAGGGTGAGCTTCCAACTAGGAACTGGAAGCACAAGGTTTCTTTCAGGAAAACTCATTTTCTTCGCAGAATCAGGCAGGCAGTGACTAAATCCCTGGCAACAACAATGCTTTTCAGGGATCTTTGAGGCCGCATGAACGGCGCTTTCCTAATGGGAAAACAAGCCTTGTGCCATCAGTCTCCAGTTTCTAGGTTGACACGCAGCATACACGGAGGACCAGAGCTTCCTGGCTCTATGCAGTGTTCTGTTACTGAAACGGGTGTTGAAGTCAGGTTCCTAGGAGTCTTGGAAATCTTACTACCGTTAAACTAAAGCAGGCCAGCCTTGAAGGCCTCAGGTAGCTGCTGCCTGCCTCCCGTTTTGTAAGGATATTCAGGGACTTACATGGAAGCTAGTGCTGCCCTTGACTTTCAGTCTAGTGATAGAGCAGAGCAGGGTGAGCTCCCAACTAGGAAGTGGAAGCCCAAGGTTTCTTTCAGGAAAACTCGTTTTCTTCGCAGAAGCAGGCAGGCAGTGACTAAATCCCTGGCAACAACACTGCTTTTCAGGTATCTTTGAGGCCGCATGAACGGCGCTTTCCAAATGGGAAAACAAGCCTTGTGCCATCAGTTTCCAGTTTCTAGGTTGACACGCAGCATACACGGAGGACCAGAGCTTCCTGTCTCTATGCAGTGTTCTGTTACTGAAGCGGGTGTTGAAGTAAGGTTCCTAGGATTCTTGGAAATCTTACTACCGTGAAACTAAAGCAGGCCAGCCTTGAAGGCCTCAGGTAGCTGCTGCCTGCCTCCCGTTTTGTAAGGATATTCAGGGACTTACATGGAAGCTAGTGCTGCCCTTGACTTTCACTCTAGTTATAAAGCAGAGCAGGGTGAGCTTCCAACTAGGAAGTGGAAGCCCAATGTTTCTTTCAGGAAAACTCGTTTTCTTCGCAGAAGCAGGCAGGCAGTGACTAAATCCCCGGCAACAACACTGCTTTTCAGGTATCTTTGAGGCCGCATGAACGGCGCTTTCCTAATGTGAAAACTAGCCTTGTGTCATCAGTTTCCAGTTTCTAGGTTGACACGCAGCATACACGGAGGACCAGAGCTTCCTGGCTCTATGCAGTGTTCTTTTATCGAACGGGTGCTGTGGCAGGTCCCTAAGAGTCTTGAAAAGCTTACTACCGTGAAACTAAAGCAGAACAGTGAAGAAGGCCTCATGGAGCTGCTCCACGCCTCCCGTTTGGCAAGGCAAATCAGGGCCTTCCTTCGAGGCTAGGGCTCACGTTGACTTTCACTTTAGGTATAGAGCAGAGCAGGGTGAGCTTCCAACTAGGAACTGGAAGCACAAGGTTTCTTACCGGAAAACTCAGTATCTTCTCAGAACCATGCCGGCAGTGACTAAAACCCTGGCAACAACAATGCTTTTCAGGTATATTCGAGGCAGCATGAACGGAGCTTTCATAATGGGCAAACAAGCCTTGTGCCATCACTCTCCAGTTTGTAAGTTGATACGCAGCATACACGCAGGACCCAAGCTTCCTGGTTCTAGGCAGTTTTCTGATACCCAAACGGCTGCTTAAGCAAGGTCTCTAGCCGTCTTGAAAAGCTTACTCCCGTGAAACTAAAGCAGAACAGCATTGAAGGCCTCATGGAGCTGCTGCATGCCTCCCGTTTTGTAAGGCTATTCAGAACCTTACATCGAGGCTAGTCCTCCCCTTTCCTTTCATTTAGTTATAGAGCAGAGCAGGGTGAGCTTCCAACTAGGAACTGGAAGCACAAGGTTTCTTTCAGGAAAACTCATTTTCTTCGCAGAATCAGGCAGGCAGTGACTAAATCCCTGGCAACAACAATGCTTTTCAGGGATCTTTGAGGCCGCATGAACGGCGCTTTCCTAATGGGAAAACAAGCCTTGTGCCATCAGTCTCCAGTTTCTAGGTTGACACGCAGCATACACGGAGGACCAGAGCTTCCTGGCTCTATGCAGTGTTCTGTAACTGAAACGGGTGTTGAAGTCAGGTTCCTAGGAGTCTTGGAAATCTTACTACCGTTAAACTAAAGCAGGCCAGCCTTGAAGGCCTCAGGTAGCTGCTGCCTGCCTCCCGTTTTGTAAGGATATTCAGGGACTTACATGGAAGCTAGTGCTGCCCTTGACTTTCAGTCTAGTGATAGAGCAGAGCAGGGTGAGCTCCCAACTAGGAAGTGGAAGCCCAAGGTTTCTTTCAGGAAAACTCGTTTTCTTCGCAGAAGCAGGCAGGCAGTGACTAAATCCCTGGCAACAACACTGCTTTTCAGGTATCTTTGAGGCCGCATGAACGGCGCTTTCCTAATGGGAAAACAAGCCTTGTGCCATCAGTTTCCAGTTTCTAGGTTGACACGCAGCATACACGGAGGACCAGAGCTTCCTGTCTCTATGCAGTGTTCTGTTACTGAAGCGGGTGTTGAAGTAAGGTTCCTAGGATTCTTGGAAATCTTACTACCGTGAAACTAAAGCAGGCCAGCCTTGAAGGCCTCCGGTAGCTGCTGCCTGCCTCCCGTTTTGTAAGGATATTCAGGGACTTACATGGAAGCTAGTGCTGCCCTTGACTTTCACTCTAGTTATAAAGCAGAGCAGGGTGAGCTTCCAACTAGGAAGTGGAAGCCCAATGTTTCTTTCAGGAAAACTCGTTTTCTTCGCAGAAGCAGGCAGGCAGTGACTAAATCCCCGGCAACAACACTGCTTTTCAGGTATCTTTGAGGCCGCATGAACGGCGCTTTCCTAATGTGAAAACTAGCCTTGTGTCATCAGTTTCCAGTTTCTAGGTTGACACGCAGCATACACGGAGGACCAGAGCTTCCTGGCTCTATGCAGTGTTCTTTTATCGAACGGGTGCTGTGGCAGGTCCCTAAGAGTCTTGAAAAGCTTACTACCGTGAAACTAAAGCAGAACAGTGAAGAAGGCCTCATGGAGCTGCTCCACGCCTCCCGTTTGGCAAGGCAAATCAGGGCCTTCCTTCGAGGCTAGGGCTCACGTTGACTTTCACTTTAGGTATAGAGCAGAGCAGGGTGAGCTTCCAACTAGGAACTGGAAGCACAAGGTTTCTTACCGGAAAACTCAGTATCTTCTCAGAACCATGCCGGCAGTGACTAAAACCCTGGCAACAACAATGCTTTTCAGGTATATTCGAGGCAGCATGAACGGAGCTTTCATAATGGGCAAACAAGCCTTGTGCCATCACTCTCCAGTTTGTAAGTTGATACGCAGCATACACGCAGGACCCAAGCTTCCTGGTTCTAGGCAGTTTTCTGATACCCAAACGGCTGCTTAAGCAAGGTCTCTAGCCGTCTTGAAAAGCTTACTCCCGTGAAACTAAAGCAGAACAGCATTGAAGGCCTCATGGAGCTGCTGCATGCCTCCCGTTTTGTAAGGCTATTCAGAACCTTACATCGAGGCTAGTCCTCCCCTTTCCTTTCATTTAGTTATAGAGCAGAGCAGGGTGAGCTTCCAACTAGGAACTGGAAGCACAAGGTTTCTTTCAGGAAAACTCATTTTCTTCGCAGAATCAGGCAGGCAGTGACCAAATCCCTGGCAACAACAATGCTTTTCAGGGATCTTTGAGGGCGCATGAACGGCGCTTTCCTAATGGGAAAACAAGCCTTGTGCCATCAGTCTCCAGTTTCTAGGTTGACACGCAGCATACACGGAGGACCAGAGCTTCCTGGCTCTATGCAGTGTTCTGTAACTGAAACGGGTGTTGAAGTCAGGTTCCTAGGAGTCTTGGAAATCTTACTACCGTTAAACTAAAGCAGGCCAGCCTTGAAGGCCTCAGGTAGCTGCTGCCTGCCTCCCGTTTTGTAAGGATATTCAGGGACTTACATGGAAGCTAGTGCTGCCCTTGACTTTCAGTCTAGTGATACAGCAGAGCAGGGTGAGCTCCCAACTAGGAAGTGGAAGCCCAAGGTTTCTTTCAGGAAAACTCGTTTTCTTCGCAGAAGCAGGCAGGCAGTGACTAAATCCCTGGCAACAACACTGCTTTTCAGGTATCTTTGAGGCCGCATGAACGGCGCTTTCCAAATGGGAAAACAAGCCTTGTGCCATCAGTTTCCAGTTTCTAGGTTGACACGCAGCATACACGGAGGACCAGAGCTTCCTGTCTCTATGCAGTGTTCTGTTACTGAAGCGGGTGTTGAAGTAAGGTTCCTAGGATTCTTGGAAATCTTACTACCGTGAAACTAAAGCAGGCCAGCCTTGAAGGCCTCAGGTAGCTGCTGCCTGCCTCCCGTTTTGTAAGGATATTCAGGGACTTACATGGAAGCTAGTGCTGCCCTTGACTTTCACTCTAGTTATAGAGCAGAGCAGGGTGAGCTTCCAACTAGGAAGTGGAAGCCCAAGGTTTCTTTCAGGAAAACTCGTTTTCTTCGCAGAAGCAGGCAGGCAGTGACTAAATCCCCGGCAACAACACTGCTTTTCAGGTATCTTTGAGGCCGCATGAACGGCGCTTTCCTAATGTGAAAACTAGCCTTGTGTCATCAGTTTCCAGTTTCTAGGTTGACACGCAGCATACACGGAGGACCAGAGCTTCCTGGCTCTATGCAGTGTTCTTTTATCGAACGGGTGCTGTGGCAGGTCCCTAAGAGTCTTGAAAAGCTTACTACCGTGAAACTAAAGCAGAACAGTGAAGAAGGCCTCATGGAGCTGCTCCACGCCTCCCGTTTGGCAAGGCAAATCAGGGCCTTCCTTCGAGGCTAGGGCTCACGTTGACTTTCACTTTAGGTATAGAGCAGAGCAGGGTGAGCTTCCAACTAGGAACTGGAAGCACAAGGTTTCTTACCGGAAAACTCAGTATCTTCTCAGAACCATGCCGGCAGTGACTAAAACCCTGGCAACAACAATGCTTTTCAGGTATATTCGAGGCGGCATGAACGGAGCTTTCATAATGGGCAAACAAGCCTTGTGCCATCACTCTCCAGTTTGTAAGTTGATACGCAGCATACACGCAGGACCCAAGCTTCCTGGTTCTAGGCAGTTTTCTGATACCCAAACGGCTGCTTAAGCAAGGTCTCTAGCCGTCTTGAAAAGCTTACTCCCGTGAAACTAAAGCAGAACAGCATTGAAGGCCTCATGGAGCTGCTGCATGCCTCCCGTTTTGTAAGGCTATTCAGAACCTTACATCGAGGCTAGTCCTCCCCTTTCCTTTCATTTAGTTATAGAGCAGAGCAGGGTGAGCTTCCAACTAGGAACTGGAAGCACAAGGTTTCTTTCAGGAAAACTCATTTTCTTCGCAGAATCAGGCAGGCAGTGACTAAATCCCTGGCAACAACAATGCTTTTCAGGGATCTTTGAGGCCGCATGAACGGCGCTTTCCTAATGGGAAAAAAAGCCTTGTGCCATCAGTCTCCAGTTTCTAGGTTGACACGCAGCATACACGGAGGACCAGAGCTTCCTGGCTCTATGCAGTGTTCTGTTACTGAAACGGGTGTTGAAGTCAGGTTCCTAGGAGTCTTGGAAATCTTACTACCGTTAAACTAAAGCAGGCCAGCCTTGAAGGCCTCAGGTAGCTGCTGCCTGCCTCCCGTTTTGTAAGGATATTCAGGGACTTACATGGAAGCTAGTGCTGCCCTTGACTTTCACTCTAGTTATAGAGCAGAGCAGGGTGAGCTTCCAACTAGGAAGTGGAAGCCCAATGTTTCTTTCAGGAAAACTCGTTTTCTTCGCAGAAGCAGGCAGGCAGTGACTAAATCCCCGGCAACAACACTGCTTTTCAGGTATCTTTTAGGCCGCATGAACGGCGCTTTCCTAATGTGAATACTAGCCTTGTGTCATCAGTTTCCAGTTTCTAGGTTGACACGGAGCATACACGGAGGACCAGAGCTTCCTGGCTCTATGCAGTGTTCTTTTATCGAACGGGTGCTGTGGCAGGTCCCTAAGAGTCTTGAAAAGCTTACTACCGTGAAACTAAAGCAGAACAGTGAAGAAGGCCTCATGGAGCTGCTCCACGCCTCCCGTTTGGCAAGGCAAATCAGGGCCTTCCTTCGAGGCTAGGGCTCACGTTGACTTTCACTTTAGGTATAGAGCAGAGCAGGGTGAGCTTCCAACTAGGAACTGGAAGCACAAGGTTTCTTACCGGAAAACTCAGTATCTTCTCAGAACCATGCCGGCAGTGACTAAAACCCTGGCAACAACAATGCTTTTCAGGTATATTCGAGGCGGCATGAACGGAGCTTTCATAATGGGCAAACAAGCCTTGTGCCATCACTCTCCAGTTTGTAAGTTGATACGCAGCATACACGCAGGACCCAAGCTTCCTGGTTCTAGGCAGTTTTCTGATACCCAAACGGCTGCTTAAGCAAGGTCTCTAGCCGTCTTGAAAAGCTTACTCCCGTGAAACTAAAGCAGAACAGCATTGAAGGCCTCATGGAGCTGCTGCATGCCTCCCGTTTTGTAAGGCTATTCAGAACCTTACATCGAGGCTAGTCCTCTCCTTTCCTTTCATTTAGTTATAGAGCAGAGCAGGGTGAGCTTCCAACTAGGAACTGGAAGCACAAGGTTTCTCTCAGGAAAACTCAGTATCTTCTCAGAACCATGCCGGCAGTGACTAAAACCCTGGCAACAACAATGCTTTTCAGGTATATTCGAGGCGGCATGAACGGAGCTTTCATAATGGGCAAACAAGCCTTGTGCCATCACTCTCCAGTTTGTAAGTTGATACGCAGCATACACGCAGGACCCAAGCTTCCTGGTTCTAGGCAGTTTTCTGATACCCAAACGGCTGCTTAAGCAAGGTCTCTAGCCGTCTTGAAAAGCTTACTCCCGTGAAACTAAAGCAGAACAGCATTGAAGGCCTCATGGAGCTGCTGCATGCCTCCCGTTTTGTAAGGCTATTCAGAACCTTACATCGAGGCTAGTCCTCCCCTTTCCTTTCATTTAGTTATAGAGCAGAGCAGGGTGAGCTTCCAACTAGGAACTGGAAGCACAAGGTTTCTTTCAGGAAAACTCATTTTCTTCGCAGAAGCAGGCAGGCAGTGACTAAATCCCCGGCAACAACACTGCTTTTCAGGGATCTTTGAGGCCGCATGAACGGCGCTTTCCTAATGTGAAAACTAGCCTTGTGTCATCAGTTTCCAGTTTCTAGGTTGACACGCAGCATACACGGAGGACCAGAGCTTCCTGGCTCTATGCAGTGTTCTTTTATCGAACGGGTGCTGTGGCAGGTCCCTAAGAGTCTTGAAAAGCTTACTACCGTGAAACTAAAGCAGAACAGTGAAGAAGGCCTCATGGAGCTGCTCCACGCCTCCCGTTTGGCAAGGCAAATCAGGGCCTTCCTTCGAGGCTAGGGCTCACGTTGACTTTCACTTTAGGTATCGAGCAGAGCAGGGTGAGCTTCCAACTAGGAACTGGAAGCACAAGGTTTCTTACCGGAAAACTCAGTATCTTCTCAGAACCATGCCGGCAGTGACTAAAACCCTGGCAACAACAATGCTTTTCAGGTATATTCGAGGCAGCATGAACGGAGCTTTCATAATGGGCAAACAAGCCTTGTGCCATCACTCTCCAGTTTGTAAGTTGATACGCAGCATACACGCAGGACCCAAGCTTCCTGGTTCTAGGCAGTTTTCTGATACCCAAACGGCTGCTTAAGCAAGGTCTCTAGCCGTCTTGAAAAGCTTACTCCCGTGAAACTAAAGCAGAACAGCATTGAAGGCCTCATGGAGCTGCTGCATGCCTCCCGTTTTGTAAGGCTATTCAGAACCTTACATCGAGGCTAGTCCTCCCCTTTCCTTTCATTTAGTTATAGAGCAGAGCAGGGTGAGCTTCCAACTAGGAACTGGAAGCACAAGGTTTCTTTCAGGAAAACTCATTTTCTTCGCAGAATCAGGCAGGCAGTGACTAAATCCCTGGCAACAACAATGCTTTTCAGGGATCTTTGAGGGCGCATGAACGGCGCTTTCCTAATGGGAAAACAAGCCTTGTGCCATCAGTCTCCAGTTTCTAGGTTGACACGCAGCATACACGGAGGACCAGAGCTTCCTGGCTCTATGCAGTGTTCTGTAACTGAAAAGGGTGTTGAAGTCAGGTTCCTAGGAGTCTTGGAAATCTTACTACCGTTAAACTAAAGCAGGCCAGCCTTGAAGGCCTCAGGTAGCTGCTGCCTGCCTCCCGTTTTGTAAGGATATTCAGGGACTTACATGGAAGCTAGTGCTGCCCTTGACTTTCAGTCTAGTGATAGAGCAGAGCAGGGTGAGCTCCCAACTAGGAAGTGGAAGCCCAAGGTTTCTTTCAGGAAAACTCGTTTTCTTCGCAGAAGCAGGCAGGCAGTGACTAAATCCCTGGCAACAACACTGCTTTTCAGGTATCTTTGAGGCCGCATGAACGGCGCTTTCCAAATGGGAAAACAAGCCTTGTGCCATCAGTTTCCAGTTTCTAGGTTGACACGCAGCATACACGGAGGACCAGAGCTTCCTGTCTCTATGCAGTGTTCTGTTACTGAAGCGGGTGTTGAAGTAAGGTTCCTAGGATTCTTGGAAATCTTACTACCGTGAAACTAAAGCAGGCCAGCCTTGAAGGCCTCAGGTAGCTGCTGCCTGCCTCCCGTTTTGTAAGGATATTCAGGGACTTACATGGAAGCTAGTGCTGCCCTTGACTTTCACTCTAGTTATAAAGCAGAGCAGGGTGAGCTTCCAACTAGGAAGTGGAAGCCCAATGTTTCTTTCAGGAAAACTCGTTTTCTTCGCAGAAGCAGGCAGGCAGTGACTAAATCCCCGGCAACAACACTGCTTTTCAGGTATCTTTGAGGCCGCATGAACGGCGCTTTCCTAATGTGAAAACTAGCCTTGTGTCATCAGTTTCCAGTTTCTAGGTTGACACGCAGCATACACGGAGGACCAGAGCTTCCTGGCTCTATGCAGTGTTCTTTTATCGAACGGGTGCTGTGGCAGGTCCCTAAGAGTCTTGAAAAGCTTACTACCGTGAAACTAAAGCAGAACAGTGAAGAAGGCCTCATGGAGCTGCTCCACGCCTCCCGTTTGGCAAGGCAAATCAGGGCCTTCCTTCGAGGCTAGGGCTCACGTTGACTTTCACTTTAGGTATAGAGCAGAGCAGGGTGAGCTTCCAACTAGGAACTGGAAGCACAAGGTTTCTTACCGGAAAACTCAGTATCTTCTCAGAACCATGCCGGCAGTGACTAAAACCCTGGCAACAACAATGCTTTTCAGGTATATTCGAGGCAGCATGAACGGAGCTTTCATAATGGGCAAACAAGCCTTGTGCCATCACTCTCCAGTTTGTAAGTTGATACGCAGCATACACGCAGGACCCAAGCTTCCTGGTTCTAGGCAGTTTTCTGATACCCAAACGGCTGCTTAAGCAAGGTCTCTAGCCGTCTTGAAAAGCTTACTCCCGTGAAACTAAAGCAGAACAGCATTGAAGGCCTCATGGAGCTGCTGCATGCCTCCCGTTTTGTAAGGCTATTCAGAACCTTACATCGAGGCTAGTCCTCCCCTTTCCTTTCATTAAGTTATAGAGCAGAGCAGGGTGAGCTTCCAACTAGGAACTGGAAGCACAAGGTTTCTTTCAGGAAAACTCATTTTCTTCGCAGAATCAGGCAGGCAGTGACTAAATCCCTGGCAACAACAATGCTTTTCAGGGATCTTTGAGGCCGCATGAACGGCGCTTTCCTAATGGGAAAACAAGCCTTGTGCCATCAGTCTCCAGTTTCTAGGTTGACACGCAGCATACACGGAGGACCAGAGCTTCCTGGCTCTATGCAGTGTTCTGTTACTGAAACGGGTGTTGAAGTCAGGTTCCTAGGAGTCTTGGAAATCTTACTACCGTTAAACTAAAGCAGGCCAGCCTTGAAGGCCTCAGGTAGCTGCTGCCTGCCTCCCGTTTTGTAAGGATATTCAGGGACTTACATGGAAGCTAGTGCTGCCCTTGACTTTCACTCTAGTTATAGAGCAGAGCAGGGTGAGCTTCCAACTAGGAAGTGGAAGCCCAATGTTTCTTTCAGGAAAACTCGTTTTCTTCGCAGAAGCAGGCAGGCAGTGACTAAATCCCCGGCAACAACACTGCTTTTCAGGTATCTTTTAGGCCGCATGAACGGCGCTTTCCTAATGTGAATACTAGCCTTGTGTCATCAGTTTCCAGTTTCTAGGTTGACACGGAGCATACACGGAGGACCAGAGCTTCCTGGCTCTATGCAGTGTTCTTTTATCGAACGGGTGCTGTGGCAGGTCCCTAAGAGTCTTGAAAAGCTTACTACCGTGAAACTAAAGCAGAACAGTGAAGAAGGCCTCATGGAGCTGCTCCACGCCTCCCGTTTGGCAAGGCAAATCAGGGCCTTCCTTCGAGGCTAGGGCTCACGTTGACTTTCACTTTAGGTATAGAGCAGAGCAGGGTGAGCTTCCAACTAGGAACTGGAAGCACAAGGTTTCTTACCGGAAAACTCAGTATCTTCTCAGAACCATGCCGGCAGTGACTAAAACCCTGGCAACAACAATGCTTTTCAGGTATATTCGAGGCGGCATGAACGGAGCTTTCATAATGGGCAAACAAGCCTTGTGCCATCACTCTCCAGTTTGTAAGTTGATACGCAGCATACACGCAGGACCCAAGCTTCCTGGTTCTAGGCAGTTTTCTGATACCCAAACGGCTGCTTAAGCAAGGTCTCTAGCCGTCTTGAAAAGCTTACTCCCGTGAAACTAAAGCAGAACAGCATTGAAGGCCTCATGGAGCTGCTGCATGCCTCCCGTTTTGTAAGGCTATTCAGAACCTTACATCGAGGCTAGTCCTCTCCTTTCCTTTCATTTAGTTATAGAGCAGAGCAGGGTGAGCTTCCAACTAGGAACTGGAAGCACAAGGTTTCTCTCAGGAAAACTCAGTATCTTCTCAGAACCATGCCGGCAGTGACTAAAACCCTGGCAACAACAATGCTTTTCAGGTATATTCGAGGCGGCATGAACGGAGCTTTCATAATGGGCAAACAAGCCTTGTGCCATCACTCTCCAGTTTGTAAGTTGATACGCAGCATACACGCAGGACCCAAGCTTCCTGGTTCTAGGCAGTTTTCTGATACCCAAACGGCTGCTTAAGCAAGGTCTCTAGCCGTCTTGAAAAGCTTACTCCCGTGAAACTAAAGCAGAACAGCATTGAAGGCCTCATGGAGCTGCTGCATGCCTCCCGTTTTGTAAGGCTATTCAGAACCTTACATCGAGGCTAGTCCTCCCCTTTCCTTTCATTTAGTTATAGAGCAGAGCAGGGTGAGCTTCCAACTAGGAACTGGAAGCACAAGGTTTCTTTCAGGAAAACTCATTTTCTTCGCAGAAGCAGGCAGGCAGTGACTAAATCCCCGGCAACAACACTGCTTTTCAGGGATCTTTGAGGCCGCATGAACGGCGCTTTCCTAATGTGAAAACTAGCCTTGTGTCATCAGTTTCCAGTTTCTAGGTTGACACGCAGCATACACGGAGGACCAGAGCTTCCTGGCTCTATGCAGTGTTCTTTTATCGAACGGGTGCTGTGGCAGGTCCCTAAGAGTCTTGAAAAGCTTACTACCGTGAAACTAAAGCAGAACAGTGAAGAAGGCCTCATGGAGCTGCTCCACGCCTCCCGTTTGGCAAGGCAAATCAGGGCCTTCCTTCGAGGCTAGGGCTCACGTTGACTTTCACTTTAGGTATCGAGCAGAGCAGGGTGAGCTTCCAACTAGGAACTGGAAGCACAAGGTTTCTTACCGGAAAACTCAGTATCTTCTCAGAACCATGCCGGCAGTGACTAAAACCCTGGCAACAACAATGCTTTTCAGGTATATTCGAGGCAGCATGAACGGAGCTTTCATAATGGGCAAACAAGCCTTGTGCCATCACTCTCCAGTTTGTAAGTTGATACGCAGCATACACGCAGGACCCAAGCTTCCTGGTTCTAGGCAGTTTTCTGATACCCAAACGGCTGCTTAAGCAAGGTCTCTAGCCGTCTTGAAAAGCTTACTCCCGTGAAACTAAAGCAGAACAGCATTGAAGGCCTCATGGAGCTGCTGCATGCCTCCCGTTTTGTAAGGCTATTCAGAACCTTACATCGAGGCTAGTCCTCCCCTTTCCTTTCATTTAGTTATAGAGCAGAGCAGGGTGAGCTTCCAACTAGGAACTGGAAGCACAAGGTTTCTTTCAGGAAAACTCATTTTCTTCGCAGAATCAGGCAGGCAGTGACTAAATCCCTGGCAACAACAATGCTTTTCAGGGATCTTTGAGGGCGCATGAACGGCGCTTTCCTAATGGGAAAACAAGCCTTGTGCCATCAGTCTCCAGTTTCTAGGTTGACACGCAGCATACACGGAGGACCAGAGCTTCCTGGCTCTATGCAGTGTTCTGTAACTGAAAAGGGTGTTGAAGTCAGGTTCCTAGGAGTCTTGGAAATCTTACTACCGTTAAACTAAAGCAGGCCAGCCTTGAAGGCCTCAGGTAGCTGCTGCCTGCCTCCCGTTTTGTAAGGATATTCAGGGACTTACATGGAAGCTAGTGCTGCCCTTGACTTTCAGTCTAGTGATAGAGCAGAGCAGGGTGAGCTCCCAACTAGGAAGTGGAAGCCCAAGGTTTCTTTCAGGAAAACTCGTTTTCTTCGCAGAAGCAGGCAGGCAGTGACTAAATCCCTGGCAACAACACTGCTTTTCAGGTATCTTTGAGGCCGCATGAACGGCGCTTTCCAAATGGGAAAACAAGCCTTGTGCCATCAGTTTCCAGTTTCTAGGTTGACACGCAGCATACACGGAGGACCAGAGCTTCCTGTCTCTATGCAGTGTTCTGTTACTGAAGCGGGTGTTGAAGTAAGGTTCCTAGGATTCTTGGAAATCTTACTACCGTGAAACTAAAGCAGGCCAGCCTTGAAGGCCTCAGGTAGCTGCTGCCTGCCTCCCGTTTTGTAAGGATATTCAGGGACTTACATGGAAGCTAGTGCTGCCCTTGACTTTCACTCTAGTTATAAAGCAGAGCAGGGTGAGCTTCCAACTAGGAAGTGGAAGCCCAATGTTTCTTTCAGGAAAACTCGTTTTCTTCGCAGAAGCAGGCAGGCAGTGACTAAATCCCCGGCAACAACACTGCTTTTCAGGTATCTTTGAGGCCGCATGAACGGCGCTTTCCTAATGTGAAAACTAGCCTTGTGTCATCAGTTTCCAGTTTCTAGGTTGACACGCAGCATACACGGAGGACCAGAGCTTCCTGGCTCTATGCAGTGTTCTTTTATCGAACGGGTGCTGTGGCAGGTCCCTAAGAGTCTTGAAAAGCTTACTACCGTGAAACTAAAGCAGAACAGTGAAGAAGGCCTCATGGAGCTGCTCCACGCCTCCCGTTTGGCAAGGCAAATCAGGGCCTTCCTTCGAGGCTAGGGCTCACGTTGACTTTCACTTTAGGTATAGAGCAGAGCAGGGTGAGCTTCCAACTAGGAACTGGAAGCACAAGGTTTCTTACCGGAAAACTCAGTATCTTCTCAGAACCATGCCGGCAGTGACTAAAACCCTGGCAACAACAATGCTTTTCAGGTATATTCGAGGCAGCATGAACGGAGCTTTCATAATGGGCAAACAAGCCTTGTGCCATCACTCTCCAGTTTGTAAGTTGATACGCAGCATACACGCAGGACCCAAGCTTCCTGGTTCTAGGCAGTTTTCTGATACCCAAACGGCTGCTTAAGCAAGGTCTCTAGCCGTCTTGAAAAGCTTACTCCCGTGAAACTAAAGCAGAACAGCATTGAAGGCCTCATGGAGCTGCTGCATGCCTCCCGTTTTGTAAGGCTATTCAGAACCTTACATCGAGGCTAGTCCTCCCCTTTCCTTTCATTTAGTTATAGAGCAGAGCAGGGTGAGCTTCCAACTAGGAACTGGAAGCACAAGGTTTCTTTCAGGAAAACTCATTTTCTTCGCAGAATCAGGCAGGCAGTGACTAAATCCCTGGCAACAACAATGCTTTTCAGGGATCTTTGAGGCCGCATGAACGGCGCTTTCCTAATGGGAAAACAAGCCTTGTGCCATCAGTCTCCAGTTTCTAGGTTGACACGCAGCATACACGGAGGACCAGAGCTTCCTGGCTCTATGCAGTGTTCTGTAACTGAAACGGGTGTTGAAGTCAGGTTCCTAGGAGTCTTGGAAATCTTACTACCGTTAAACTAAAGCAGGCCAGCCTTGAAGGCCTCAGGTAGCTGCTGCCTGCCTCCCGTTTTGTAAGGATATTCAGGGACTTACATGGAAGCTAGTGCTGCCCTTGACTTTCAGTCTAGTGATAGAGCAGAGCAGGGTGAGCTCCCAACTAGGAAGTGGAAGCCCAAGGTTTCTTTCAGGAAAACTCGTTTTCTTCGCAGAAGCAGGCAGGCAGTGACTAAATCCCTGGCAACAACACTGCTTTTCAGGTATCTTTGAGGCCGCATGAACGGCGCTTTCCAAATGGGAAAACAAGCCTTGTGCCATCAGTTTCCAGTTTCTAGGTTGACACGCAGCATACACGGAGGACCAGAGCTTCCTGTCTCTATGCAGTGTTCTGTTACTGAAGCGGGTGTTGAAGTAAGGTTCCTAGGATTCTTGGAAATCTTACTACCGTGAAACTAAAGCAGGCCAGCCTTGAAGGCCTCCGGTAGCTGCTGCCTGCCTCCCGTTTTGTAAGGATATTCAGGGACTTACATGGAAGCTAGTGCTGCCCTTGACTTTCACTCTAGTTATAAAGCAGAGCAGGGTGAGCTTCCAACTAGGAAGTGGAAGCCCAATGTTTCTTTCAGGAAAACTCGTTTTCTTCGCAGAAGCAGGCAGGAAGTGACTAAATCCCCGGCAACAACACTGCTTTTCAGGTATCTTTGAGGCCGCATGAACGGCGCTTTCCTAATGTGAAAACTAGCCTTGTGTCATCAGTTTCCAGTTTCTAGGTTGACACGCAGCATACACGGAGGACCAGAGCTTCCTGGCTCTATGCAGTGTTCTTTTATCGAACGGGTGCTGTGGCAGGTCCCTAAGAGTCTTGAAAAGCTTACTACCGTGAAACTAAAGCAGAACAGTGAAGAAGGCCTCATGGAGCTGCTCCACGCCTCCCGTTTGGCAAGGCAAATCAGGGCCTTCCTTCGAGGCTAGGGCTCACGTTGACTTTCACTTTAGGTATAGAGCAGAGCAGGGTGAGCTTCCAACTAGGAACTGGAAGCACAAGGTTTCTTACCGGAAAACTCAGTATCTTCTCAGAACCATGCCGGCAGTGACTAAAACCCTGGCAACAACAATGCTTTTCAGGTATATTCGAGGCAGCATGAACGGAGCTTTCATAATGGGCAAACAAGCCTTGTGCCATCACTCTCCAGTTTGTAAGTTGATACGCAGCATACACGCAGGACCCAAGCTTCCTGGTTCTAGGCAGTTTTCTGATACCCAAACGGCTGCTTAAGCAAGGTCTCTAGCCGTCTTGAAAAGCTTACTCCCGTGAAACTAAAGCAGAACAGCATTGAAGGCCTCATGGAGCTGCTGCATGCCTCCCGTTTTGTAAGGCTATTCAGAACCTTACATCGAGGCTAGTCCTCCCCTTTCCTTTCATTTAGTTATAGAGCAGAGCAGGGTGAGCTTCCAACTAGGAACTGGAAGCACAAGGTTTCTTTCAGGAAAACTCATTTTCTTCGCAGAATCAGGCAGGCAGTGACCAAATCCCTGGCAACAACAATGCTTTTCAGGGATCTTTGAGGGCGCATGAACGGCGCTTTCCTAATGGGAAAACAAGCCTTGTGCCATCAGTCTCCAGTTTCTAGGTTGACACGCAGCATACACGGAGGACCAGAGCTTCCTGGCTCTATGCAGTGTTCTGTAACTGAAACGGGTGTTGAAGTCAGGTTCCTAGGAGTCTTGGAAATCTTACTACCGTTAAACTAAAGCAGGCCAGCCTTGAAGGCCTCAGGTAGCTGCTGCCTGCCTCCCGTTTTGTAAGGATATTCAGGGACTTACATGGAAGCTAGTGCTGCCCTTGACTTTCAGTCTAGTGATACAGCAGAGCAGGGTGAGCTCCCAACTAGGAAGTGGAAGCCCAAGGTTTCTTTCAGGAAAACTCGTTTTCTTCGCAGAAGCAGGCAGGCAGTGACTAAATCCCTGGCAACAACACTGCTTTTCAGGTATCTTTGAGGCCGCATGAACGGCGCTTTCCAAATGGGAAAACAAGCCTTGTGCCATCAGTTTCCAGTTTCTAGGTTGACACGCAGCATACACGGAGGACCAGAGCTTCCTGTCTCTATGCAGTGTTCTGTTACTGAAGCGGGTGTTGAAGTAAGGTTCCTAGGATTCTTGGAAATCTTACTACCGTGAAACTAAAGCAGGCCAGCCTTGAAGGCCTCAGGTAGCTGCTGCCTGCCTCCCGTTTTGTAAGGATATTCAGGGACTTACATGGAAGCTAGTGCTGCCCTTGACTTTCACTCTAGTTATAGAGCAGAGCAGGGTGAGCTTCCAACTAGGAAGTGGAAGCCCAAGGTTTCTTTCAGGAAAACTCGTTTTCTTCGCAGAAGCAGGCAGGCAGTGACTAAATCCCCGGCAACAACACTGCTTTTCAGGTATCTTTGAGGCCGCATGAACGGCGCTTTCCTAATGTGAAAACTAGCCTTGTGTCATCAGTTTCCAGTTTCTAGGTTGACACGCAGCATACACGGAGGACCAGAGCTTCCTGGCTCTATGCAGTGTTCTTTTATCGAACGGGTGCTGTGGCAGGTCCCTAAGAGTCTTGAAAAGCTTACTACCGTGAAACTAAAGCAGAACAGTGAAGAAGGCCTCATGGAGCTGCTCCACGCCTCCCGTTTGGCAAGGCAAATCAGGGCCTTCCTTCGAGGCTAGGGCTCACGTTGACTTTCACTTTAGGTATAGAGCAGAGCAGGGTGAGCTTCCAACTAGGAACTGGAAGCACAAGGTTTCTTACCGGAAAACTCAGTATCTTCTCAGAACCATGCCGGCAGTGACTAAAACACTGGCAACAACAATGCTTTTCAGGTATATTCGAGGCGGCATGAACGGAGCTTTCATAATGGGCAAACAAGCCTTGTGCCATCACTCTCCAGTTTGTAAGTTGATACGCAGCATACACGCAGGACCCAAGCTTCCTGGTTCTAGGCAGTTTTCTGATACCCAAACGGCTGCTTAAGCAAGGTCTCTAGCCGTCTTGAAAAGCTTACTCCCGTGAAACTAAAGCAGAACAGCATTGAAGGCCTCATGGAGCTGCTGCATGCCTCCCGTTTTGTAAGGCTATTCAGAACCTTACATCGAGGCTAGTCCTCCCCTTTCCTTTCATTTAGTTATAGAGCAGAGCAGGGTGAGCTTCCAACTAGGAACTGGAAGCACAAGGTTTCTTTCAGGAAAACTCATTTTCTTCGCAGAATCAGGCAGGCAGTGACTAAATCCCTGGCAACAACAATGCTTTTCAGGGATCTTTGAGGCCGCATGAACGGCGCTTTCCTAATGGGAAAAAAAGCCTTGTGCCATCAGTCTCCAGTTTCTAGGTTGACACGCAGCATACACGGAGGACCAGAGCTTCCTGGCTCTATGCAGTGTTCTGTTACTGAAACGGGTGTTGAAGTCAGGTTCCTAGGAGTCTTGGAAATCTTACTACCGTTAAACTAAAGCAGGCCAGCCTTGAAGGCCTCAGGTAGCTGCTGCCTGCCTCCCGTTTTGTAAGGATATTCAGGGACTTACATGGAAGCTAGTGCTGCCCTTGACTTTCACTCTAGTTATAGAGCAGAGCAGGGTGAGCTTCCAACTAGGAAGTGGAAGCCCAATGTTTCTTTCAGGAAAACTCGTTTTCTTCGCAGAAGCAGGCAGGCAGTGACTAAATCCCCGGCAACAACACTGCTTTTCAGGTATCTTTTAGGCCGCATGAACGGCGCTTTCCTAATGTGAATACTAGCCTTGTGTCATCAGTTTCCAGTTTCTAGGTTGACACGGAGCATACACGGAGGACCAGAGCTTCCTGGCTCTATGCAGTGTTCTTTTATCGAACGGGTGCTGTGGCAGGTCCCTAAGAGTCTTGAAAAGCTTACTACCGTGAAACTAAAGCAGAACAGTGAAGAAGGCCTCATGGAGCTGCTCCACGCCTCCCGTTTGGCAAGGCAAATCAGGGCCTTCCTTCGAGGCTAGGGCTCACGTTGACTTTCACTTTAGGTATAGAGCAGAGCAGGGTGAGCTTCCAACTAGGAACTGGAAGCACAAGGTTTCTTACCGGAAAACTCAGTATCTTCTCAGAACCATGCCGGCAGTGACTAAAACCCTGGCAACAACAATGCTTTTCAGGTATATTCGAGGCGGCATGAACGGAGCTTTCATAATGGGCAAACAAGCCTTGTGCCATCACTCTCCAGTTTGTAAGTTGATACGCAGCATACACGCAGGACCCAAGCTTCCTGGTTCTAGGCAGTTTTCTGATACCCAAACGGCTGCTTAAGCAAGGTCTCTAGCCGTCTTGAAAAGCTTACTCCCGTGAAACTAAAGCAGAACAGCATTGAAGGCCTCATGGAGCTGCTGCATGCCTCCCGTTTTGTAAGGCTATTCAGAACCTTACATCGAGGCTAGTCCTCTCCTTTCCTTTCATTTAGTTATAGAGCAGAGCAGGGTGAGCTTCCAACTAGGAACTGGAAGCACAAGGTTTCTCTCAGGAAAACTCAGTATCTTCTCAGAACCATGCCGGCAGTGACTAAAACCCTGGCAACAACAATGCTTTTCAGGTATATTCGAGGCGGCATGAACGGAGCTTTCATAATGGGCAAACAAGCCTTGTGCCATCACTCTCCAGTTTGTAAGTTGATACGCAGCATACACGCAGGACCCAAGCTTCCTGGTTCTAGGCAGTTTTCTGATACCCAAACGGCTGCTTAAGCAAGGTCTCTAGCCGTCTTGAAAAGCTTACTCCCGTGAAACTAAAGCAGAACAGCATTGAAGGCCTCATGGAGCTGCTGCATGCCTCCCGTTTTGTAAGGCTATTCAGAACCTTACATCGAGGCTAGTCCTCCCCTTTCCTTTCATTTAGTTATAGAGCAGAGCAGGGTGAGCTTCCAACTAGGAACTGGAAGCACAAGGTTTCTTTCAGGAAAACTCATTTTCTTCGCAGAAGCAGGCAGGCAGTGACTAAATCCCCGGCAACAACACTGCTTTTCAGGTATCTTTGAGGCCGCATGAACGGCGCTTTCCTAATGTGAAAACTAGCCTTGTGTCATCAGTTTCCAGTTTCTAGGTTGACACGCAGCATACACGGAGGACCAGAGCTTCCTGGCTCTATGCAGTGTTCTTTTATCGAACGGGTGCTGTGGCAGGTCCCTAAGAGTCTTGAAAAGCTTACTACCGTGAAACTAAAGCAGAACAGTGAAGAAGGCCTCATGGAGCTGCTCCACGCCTCCCGTTTGGCAAGGCAAATCAGGGCCTTCCTTCGAGGCTAGGGCTCACGTTGACTTTCACTTTAGGTATAGAGCAGAGCAGGGTGAGCTTCCAACTAGGAACTGGAAGCACAAGGTTTCTTACCGGAAAACTCAGTATCTTCTCAGAACCATGCCGGCAGTGACTAAAACCCTGGCAACAACAATGCTTTTCAGGTATATTCGAGGCAGCATGAACGGAGCTTTCATAATGGGCAAACAAGCCTTGTGCCATCACTCTCCAGTTTGTAAGTTGATACGCAGCATACACGCAGGACCCAAGCTTCCTGGTTCTAGGCAGTTTTCTGATACCCAAACGGCTGCTTAAGCAAGGTCTCTAGCCGTCTTGAAAAGCTTACTCCCGTGAAACTAAAGCAGAACAGCATTGAAGGCCTCATGGAGCTGCTGCATGCCTCCCGTTTTGTAAGGCTATTCAGAACCTTACATCGAGGCTAGTCCTCCCCTTTCCTTTCATTTAGTTATAGAGCAGAGCAGGGTGAGCTTCCAACTAGGAACTGGAAGCACAAGGTTTCTTTCAGGAAAACTCATTTTCTTCGCAGAATCAGGCAGGCAGTGACTAAATCCCTGGCAACAACAATGCTTTTCAGGGATCTTTGAGGGCGCATGAACGGCGCTTTCCTAATGGGAAAACAAGCCTTGTGCCATCAGTCTCCAGTTTCTAGGTTGACACGCAGCATACACGGAGGACCAGAGCTTCCTGGCTCTATGCAGTGTTCTGTAACTGAAAAGGGTGTTGAAGTCAGGTTCCTAGGAGTCTTGGAAATCTTACTACCGTTAAACTAAAGCAGGCCAGCCTTGAAGGCCTCAGGTAGCTGCTGCCTGCCTCCCGTTTTGTAAGGATATTCAGGGACTTACATGGAAGCTAGTGCTGCCCTTGACTTTCAGTCTAGTGATAGAGCAGAGCAGGGTGAGCTCCCAACTAGGAAGTGGAAGCCCAAGGTTTCTTTCAGGAAAACTCGTTTTCTTCGCAGAAGCAGGCAGGCAGTGACTAAATCCCTGGCAACAACACTGCTTTTCAGGTATCTTTGAGGCCGCATGAACGGCGCTTTCCAAATGGGAAAACAAGCCTTGTGCCATCAGTTTCCAGTTTCTAGGTTGACACGCAGCATACACGGAGGACCAGAGCTTCCTGTCTCTATGCAGTGTTCTGTTACTGAAGCGGGTGTTGAAGTAAGGTTCCTAGGATTCTTGGAAATCTTACTACCGTGAAACTAAAGCAGGCCAGCCTTGAAGGCCTCAGGTAGCTGCTGCCTGCCTCCCGTTTTGTAAGGATATTCAGGGACTTACATGGAAGCTAGTGCTGCCCTTGACTTTCACTCTAGTTATAGAGCAGAGCAGGGTGAGCTTCCAACTAGGAAGTGGAAGCCCAATGTTTCTTTCAGGAAAACTCGTTTTCTTCGCAGAAGCAGGCAGGCAGTGACTAAATCCCCGGCAACAACACTGCTTTTCAGGTATCTTTGAGGCCGCATGAACGGCGCTTTCCTAATGTGAAAACTAGCCTTGTGTCATCAGTTTCCAGTTTCTAGGTTGACACGCAGCATACACGGAGGACCAGAGCTTCCTGGCTCTATGCAGTGTTCTTTTATCGAACGGGTGCTGTGGCAGGTCCCTAAGAGTCTTGAAAAGCTTACTCCCGTGAAACTAAAGCAGAACAGTGAAGAAGGCCTCATGGAGCTGCTCCACGCCTCCCGTTTGGCAAGGCAAATCAGGGCCTTCCTTCGAGGCTAGGGCTCACGTTGACTTTCACTTTAGGTATAGAGCAGAGCAGGGTGAGCTTCCAACTAGGAACTGGAAGCACAAGGTTTCTTACCGGAAAACTCAGTATCTTCTCAGAACCATGCCGGCAGTGACTAAAACCCTGGCAACAACAATGCTTTTCAGGTATATTCGAGGCAGCATGAACGGAGCTTTCATAATGGGCAAACAAGCCTTGTGCCATCACTCTCCAGTTTGTAAGTTGATACGCAGCATACACGCAGGACCCAAGCTTCCTGGTTCTAGGCAGTTTTCTGATACCCAAACGGCTGCTTAAGCAAGGTCTCTAGCCGTCTTGAAAAGCTTACTCCCGTGAAACTAAAGCAGAACAGCATTGAAGGCCTCATGGAGCTGCTGCATGCCTCCCGTTTTGTAAGGCTATTCAGAACCTTACATCGAGGCTAGTCCTCCCCTTTCCTTTCATTTAGTTATAGAGCAGAGCAGGGTGAGCTTCCAACTAGGAACTGGAAGCACAAGGTTTCTTTCAGGAAAACTCATTTTCTTCGCAGAATCAGGCAGGCAGTGACCAAATCCCTGGCAACAACAATGCTTTTCAGGGATCTTTGAGGGCGCATGAACGGCGCTTTCCTAATGGGAAAACAAGCCTTGTGCCATCAGTCTCCAGTTTCTAGGTTGACACGCAGCATACACGGAGGACCAGAGCTTCCTGGCTCTATGCAGTGTTCTGTAACTGAAACGGGTGTTGAAGTCAGGTTCCTAGGAGTCTTGGAAATCTTACTACCGTTAAACTAAAGCAGGCCAGCCTTGAAGGCCTCAGGTAGCTGCTGCCTGCCTCCCGTTTTGTAAGGATATTCAGGGACTTACATGGAAGCTAGTGCTGCCCTTGACTTTCAGTCTAGTGATACAGCAGAGCAGGGTGAGCTCCCAACTAGGAAGTGGAAGCCCAAGGTTTCTTTCAGGAAAACTCGTTTTCTTCGCAGAAGCAGGCAGGCAGTGACTAAATCCCTGGCAACAACACTGCTTTTCAGGTATCTTTGAGGCCGCATGAACGGTGCTTTCCAAATGGGAAAACAAGCCTTGTGCCATCAGTTTCCAGTTTCTAGGTTGACACGCAGCATACACGGAGGACCAGAGCTTCCTGTCTCTATGCAGTGTTCTGTTACTGAAGCGGGTGTTGAAGTAAGGTTCCTAGGATTCTTGGAAATCTTACTACCGTGAAACTAAAGCAGGCCAGCCTTGAAGGCCTCAGGTAGCTGCTGCCTGCCTCCCGTTTTGTAAGGATATTCAGGGACTTACATGGAAGCTAGTGCTGCCCTTGACTTTCACTCTAGTTATAGAGCAGAGCAGGGTGAGCTTCCAACTAGGAAGTGGAAGCCCAATGTTTCTTTCAGGAAAACTCGTTTTCTTCGCAGAAGCAGGCAGGCAGTGACTAAATCCCCGGCAACAACACTGCTTTTCAGGTATCTTTGAGGCCGCATGAACGGCGCTTTCCTAATGTGAAAACTAGCCTTGTGTCATCAGTTTCCAGTTTCTAGGTTGACACGCAGCATACACGGAGGACCAGAGCTTCCTGGCTCTATGCAGTGTTCTTTTATCGAACGGGTGCTGTGGCAGGTCCCTAAGAGTCTTGAAAAGCTTACTACCGTGAAACTAAAGCAGAACAGTGAAGAAGGCCTCATGGAGCTGCTCCACGCCTCCCGTTTGGCAAGGCAAATCAGGGCCTTCCTTCGAGGCTAGGGCTCACGTTGACTTTCACTTTAGGTATAGAGCAGAGCAGGGTGAGCTTCCAACTAGGAACTGGAAGCACAAGGTTTCTTACCGGAAAACTCAGTATCTTCTCAGAACCATGCCGGCAGTGACTAAAACCCTGGCAACAACAATGCTTTTCAGGTATATTCGAGGCGGCATGAACGGAGCTTTCATAATGGGCAAACAAGCCTTGTGCCATCACTCTCCAGTTTGTAAGTTGATACGCAGCATACACGCAGGACCCAAGCTTCCTGGTTCTAGGCAGTTTTCTGATACCCAAACGGCTGCTTAAGCAAGGTCTCTAGCCGTCTTGAAAAGCTTACTCCCGTGAAACTAAAGCAGAACAGCATTGAAGGCCTCATGGAGCTGCTGCATGCCTCCCGTTTTGTAAGGCTATTCAGAACCTTACATCGAGGCTAGTCCTCCCCTTTCCTTTCATTTAGTTATAGAGCAGAGCAGGGTGAGCTTCCAACTAGGAACTGGAAGCACAAGGTTTCTTTCAGGAAAACTCATTTTCTTCGCAGAATCAGGCAGGCAGTGACTAAATCCCTGGCAACAACAATGCTTTTCAGGGATCTTTGAGGCCGCATGAACGGCGCTTTCCTAATGGGAAAACAAGCCTTGTGCCATCAGTCTCCAGTTTCTAGGTTGACACGCAGCATACACGGAGGACCAGAGCTTCCTGGCTCTATGCAGTGTTCTGTTACTGAAACGGGTGTTGAAGTCAGGTTCCTAGGAGTCTTGGAAATCTTACTACCGTTAAACTAAAGCAGGCCAGCCTTGAAGGCCTCAGGTAGCTGCTGCCTGCCTCCCGTTTTGTAAGGATATTCAGGGACTTACATGGAAGCTAGTGCTGCCCTTGACTTTCACTCTAGTTATAGAGCAGAGCAGGGTGAGCTTCCAACTAGGAAGTGGAAGCCCAATGTTTCTTTCAGGAAAACTCGTTTTCTTCGCAGAAGCAGGCAGGCAGTGACTAAATCCCCGGCAACAACACTGCTTTTCAGGTATCTTTTAGGCCGCATGAACGGCGCTTTCCTAATGTGAATACTAGCCTTGTGTCATCAGTTTCCAGTTTCTAGGTTGACACGGAGCATACACGGAGGACCAGAGCTTCCTGGCTCTATGCAGTGTTCTTTTATCGAACGGGTGCTGTGGCAGGTCCCTAAGAGTCTTGAAAAGCTTACTACCGTGAAACTAAAGCAGAACAGTGAAGAAGGCCTCATGGAGCTGCTCCACGCCTCCCGTTTGGCAAGGCAAATCAGGGCCTTCCTTCGAGGCTAGGGCTCACGTTGACTTTCACTTTAGGTATAGAGCAGAGCAGGGTGAGCTTCCAACTAGGAACTGGAAGCACAAGGTTTCTTACCGGAAAACTCAGTATCTTCTCAGAACCATGCCGGCAGTGACTAAAACCCTGGCAACAACAATGCTTTTCAGGTATATTCGAGGCAGCATGAACGGAGCTTTCATAATGGGCAAACAAGCCTTGTGCCATCACTCTCCAGTTTGTAAGTTGATACGCAGCATACACGCAGGACCCAAGCTTCCTGGTTCTAGGCAGTTTTCTGATACCCAAACGGCTGCTTAAGCAAGGTCTCTAGCCGTCTTGAAAAGCTTACTCCCGTGAAACTAAAGCAGAACAGCATTGAAGGCCTCATGGAGCTGCTGCATGCCTCCCGTTTTGTAAGGCTATTCAGAACCTTACATCGAGGCTAGTCCTCCCCTTTCCTTTCATTTAGTTATAGAGCAGAGCAGGGTGAGCTTCCAACTAGGAACTGGAAGCACAAGGTTTCTTTCAGGAAAACTCATTTTCTTCGCAGAATCAGGCAGGCAGTGACCAAATCCCTGGCAACAACAATGCTTTTCAGGGATCTTTGAGGGCGCATGAACGGCGCTTTCCTAATGGGAAAACAAGCCTTGTGCCATCAGTCTCCAGTTTCTAGGTTGACACGCAGCATACACGGAGGACCAGAGCTTCCTGGCTCTATGCAGTGTTCTGTAACTGAAACGGGTGTTGAAGTCAGGTTCCTAGGAGTCTTGGAAATCTTACTACCGTTAAACTAAAGCAGGCCAGCCTTGAAGGCCTCAGGTAGCTGCTGCCTGCCTCCCGTTTTGTAAGGATATTCAGGGACTTACATGGAAGCTAGTGCTGCCCTTGACTTTCAGTCTAGTGATACAGCAGAGCAGGGTGAGCTCCCAACTAGGAAGTGGAAGCCCAAGGTTTCTTTCAGGAAAACTCGTTTTCTTCGCAGAAGCAGGCAGGCAGTGACTAAATCCCTGGCAACAACACTGCTTTTCAGGTATCTTTGAGGCCGCATGAACGGCGCTTTCCAAATGGGAAAACAAGCCTTGTGCCATCAGTTTCCAGTTTCTAGGTTGACACGCAGCATACACGGAGGACCAGAGCTTCCTGTCTCTATGCAGTGTTCTGTTACTGAAGCGGGTGTTGAAGTAAGGTTCCTAGGATTCTTGGAAATCTTACTACCGTGAAACTAAAGCAGGCCAGCCTTGAAGGCCTCAGGTAGCTGCTGCCTGCCTCCCGTTTTGTAAGGATATTCAGGGACTTACATGGAAGCTAGTGCTGCCCTTGACTTTCACTCTAGTTATAGAGCAGAGCAGGGTGAGCTTCCAACTAGGAAGTGGAAGCCCAATGTTTCTTTCAGGAAAACTCGTTTTCTTCGCAGAAGCAGGCAGGCAGTGACTAAATCCCCGGCAACAACACTGCTTTTCAGGTATCTTTGAGGCCGCATGAACGGCGCTTTCCTAATGTGAAAACTAGCCTTGTGTCATCAGTTTCCAGTTTCTAGGTTGACACGCAGCATACACGGAGGACCAGAGCTTCCTGGCTCTATGCAGTGTTCTTTTATCGAACGGGTGCTGTGGCAGGTCCCTAAGAGTCTTGAAAAGCTTACTACCGTGAAACTAAAGCAGAACAGTGAAGAAGGCCTCATGGAGCTGCTCCACGCCTCCCGTTTGGCAAGGCAAATCAGGGCCTTCCTTCGAGGCTAGGGCTCACGTTGACTTTCACTTTAGGTATAGAGCAGAGCAGGGTGAGCTTCCAACTAGGAACTGGAAGCACAAGGTTTCTTACCGGAAAACTCAGTATCTTCTCAGAACCATGCCGGCAGTGACTAAAACCCTGGCAACAACAATGCTTTTCAGGTATATTAGAGGCGGCATGAACGGAGCTTTCATAATGGGCAAACAAGCCTTGTGCCATCACTCTCCAGTTTGTAAGTTGATACGCAGCATACACGCAGGACCCAAGCTTCCTGGTTCTAGGCAGTTTTCTGATACCCAAACGGCTGCTTAAGCAAGGTCTCTAGCCGTCTTGAAAAGCTTACTCCCGTGAAACTAAAGCAGAACAGCATTGAAGGCCTCATGGAGCTGCTGCATGCCTCCCGTTTTGTAAGGCTATTCAGAACCTTACATCGAGGCTAGTCCTCCCCTTTCCTTTCATTAAGTTATAGAGCAGAGCAGGGTGAGCTTCCAACTAGGAACTGGAAGCACAAGGTTTCTTTCAGGAAAACTCATTTTCTTCGCAGAATCAGGCAGGCAGTGACTAAATCCCTGGCAACAACAATGCTTTTCAGGGATCTTTGAGGCCGCATGAACGGCGCTTTCCTAATGGGAAAACAAGCCTTGTGCCATCAGTCTCCAGTTTCTAGGTTGACACGCAGCATACACGGAGGACCAGAGCTTCCTGGCTCTATGCAGTGTTCTGTTACTGAAACGGGTGTTGAAGTCAGGTTCCTAGGAGTCTTGGAAATCTTACTACCGTTAAACTAAAGCAGGCCAGCCTTGAAGGCCTCAGGTAGCTGCTGCCTGCCTCCCGTTTTGTAAGGATATTCAGGGACTTACATGGAAGCTAGTGCTGCCCTTGACTTTCACTCTAGTTATAGAGCAGAGCAGGGTGAGCTTCCAACTAGGAAGTGGAAGCCCAATGTTTCTTTCAGGAAAACTCGTTTTCTTCGCAGAAGCAGGCAGGCAGTGACTAAATCCCCGGCAACAACACTGCTTTTCAGGTATCTTTTAGGCCGCATGAACGGCGCTTTCCTAATGTGAATACTAGCCTTGTGTCATCAGTTTCCAGTTTCTAGGTTGACACGGAGCATACACGGAGGACCAGAGCTTCCTGGCTCTATGCAGTGTTCTTTTATCGAACGGGTGCTGTGGCAGGTCCCTAAGAGTCTTGAAAAGCTTACTACCGTGAAACTAAAGCAGAACAGTGAAGAAGGCCTCATGGAGCTGCTCCACGCCTCCCGTTTGGCAAGGCAAATCAGGGCCTTCCTTCGAGGCTAGGGCTCACGTTGACTTTCACTTTAGGTATAGAGCAGAGCAGGGTGAGCTTCCAACTAGGAACTGGAAGCACAAGGTTTCTTACCGGAAAACTCAGTATCTTCTCAGAACCATGCCGGCAGTGACTAAAACCCTGGCAACAACAATGCTTTTCAGGTATATTCGAGGCGGCATGAACGGAGCTTTCATAATGGGCAAACAAGCCTTGTGCCATCACTCTCCAGTTTGTAAGTTGATACGCAGCATACACGCAGGACCCAAGCTTCCTGGTTCTAGGCAGTTTTCTGATACCCAAACGGCTGCTTAAGCAAGGTCTCTAGCCGTCTTGAAAAGCTTACTCCCGTGAAACTAAAGCAGAACAGCATTGAAGGCCTCATGGAGCTGCTGCATGCCTCCCGTTTTGTAAGGCTATTCAGAACCTTACATCGAGGCTAGTCCTCTCCTTTCCTTTCATTTAGTTATAGAGCAGAGCAGGGTGAGCTTCCAACTAGGAACTGGAAGCACAAGGTTTCTCTCAGGAAAACTCAGTATCTTCTCAGAACCATGCCGGCAGTGACTAAAACCCTGGCAACAACAATGCTTTTCAGGTATATTCGAGGCGGCATGAACGGAGCTTTCATAATGGGCAAACAAGCCTTGTGCCATCACTCTCCAGTTTGTAAGTTGATACGCAGCATACACGCAGGACCCAAGCTTCCTGGTTCTAGGCAGTTTTCTGATACCCAAACGGCTGCTTAAGCAAGGTCTCTAGCCGTCTTGAAAAGCTTACTCCCGTGAAACTAAAGCAGAACAGCATTGAAGGCCTCATGGAGCTGCTGCATGCCTCCCGTTTTGTAAGGCTATTCAGAACCTTACATCGAGGCTAGTCCTCCCCTTTCCTTTCATTTAGTTATAGAGCAGAGCAGGGTGAGCTTCCAACTAGGAACTGGAAGCACAAGGTTTCTTTCAGGAAAACTCATTTTCTTCGCAGAATCAGGCAGGCAGTGACTAAATCCCTGGCAACAACAATGCTTTTCAGGGATCTTTGAGGCCGCATGAACGGCGCTTTCCTAATGGGAAAACAAGCCTTGTGCCATCAGTCTCCAGTTTCTAGGTTGACACGCAGCATACACGGAGGACCAGAGCTTCCTGGCTCTATGCAGTGTTCTGTTACTGAAACGGGTGTTGAAGTCAGGTTCCTAGGAGTCTTGGAAATCTTACTACCGTGAAACTAAAGCAGGCCAGCCTTGAAGGCCTCAGGTAGCTGCTGCCTGCCTCCCGTTTTGTAAGGATTTTCAGGGACTTACATGGAAGCTAGTGCTGCCCTTGACTTTCACTCTAGTTATAGAGCAGAGCAGGGTGAGCTTCCAACTAGGAAGTGGAAGCCCAATGTTTCTTTCAGGAAAACTCGTTTTCTTCGCAGAAGCAGGCAGGCAGTGACTAAATCCCCGGCAACAACACTGCTTTTCAGGTATCTTTGAGGCCGCATGAACGGCGCTTTCCTAATGTGAAAACTAGCCTTGTGTCATCAGTTTCCAGTTTCTAGGTTGACACGCAGCATACACGGAGGACCAGAGCTTCCTGGCTCTATGCAGTGTTCTTTTATCGAACGGGTGCTGTGGCAGGTCCCTAAGAGTCTTGAAAAGCTTACTACCGTGAAACTAAAGCAGAACAGTGAAGAAGGCCTCATGGAGCTGCTCCACGCCTCCCGTTTGGCAAGGCAAATCAGGGCCTTCCTTCGAGGCTAGGGCTCACGTTGACTTTCACTTTAGGTATAGAGCAGAGCAGGGTGAGCTTCCAACTAGGAACTGGAAGCACAAGGTTTCTTACCGGAAAACTCAGTATCTTCTCAGAACCATGCCGGCAGTGACTAAAACCCTGGCAACAACAATGCTTTTCAGGTATATTCGAGGCGGCATGAACGGAGCTTTCATAATGGGCAAACAAGCCTTGTGCCATCACTCTCCAGTTTGTAAGTTGATACGCAGCATACACGCAGGACCCAAGCTTCCTGGTTCTAGGCAGTTTTCTGATACCCAAACGGCTGCTTAAGCAAGGTCTCTAGCCGTCTTGAAAAGCTTACTCCCGAGAAACTAAAGCAGAATAGCATTGAAGGCCTCATGGAGCTGCTGCATGCCTCCCGTTTTGTAAGGCTATTCAGAACCTTACATCGAGGCTAGTCCTCCCCTTTCCTTTCATTTAGTTATAGAGCAGAGCAGGGTGAGCTTCCAACTAGGAACTGGAAGCACAAGGTTTCTTTCAGGAAAACTCATTTTCTTCGCAGAATCAGGCAGGCAGTGACTAAATCCCTGGCAACAACAATGCTTTTCAGGGATCTTTGAGGCCGCATGAACGGCGCTTTCCTAATGGGAAAACAAGCCTTGTGCCATCAGTCTCCAGTTTCTAGGTTGACACGCAGCATACACGGAGGACCAGAGCTTCCTGGCTCTATGCAGTGTTCTGTTACTGAAACGGGTGTTGAAGTCAGGTTCCTAGGAGTCTTGGAAATCTTACTACCGTGAAACTAAAGCAGGCCAGCCTTGAAGGCCTCAGGTAGCTGCTGCCTGCCTCCCGTTTTGTAAGGATTTTCAGGGACTTACATGGAAGCTAGTGCTGCCCTTGACTTTCACTCTAGTTATAGAGCAGAGCAGGGTGAGCTTCCAACTAGGAAGTGGAAGCCCAATGTTTCTTTCAGGAAAACTCGTTTTCTTCGCAGAAGCAGGCAGGCAGTGACTAAATCCCCGGCAACAACACTGCTTTTCAGGTATCTTTGAGGCCGCATGAACGGCGCTTTCCTAATGTGAAAACTAGCCTTGTGTCATCAGTTTCCAGTTTCTAGGTTGACACGGAGCATACACGGAGGACCAGAGCTTCCTGGCTCTATGCAGTGTTCTTTTATCGAACGGGTGCTGTGGCAGGTCCCTAAGAGTCTTGAAAAGCTTACTACCGTGAAACTAAAGCAGAACAGTGAAGAAGGCCTCATGGAGCTGCTCCACGCCTCCCGTTTGGCAAGGCAAATCAGGGCCTTCCTTCGAGGCTAGGGCTCACGTTGACTTTCACTTTAGGTATAGAGCAGAGCAGGGTGAGCTTCCAACTAGGAACTGGAAGCACAAGGTTTCTTACCGGAAAACTCAGTATCTTCTCAGAACCATGCCGGCAGTGACTAAAACCCTGGCAACAACAATGCTTTTCAGGTATATTCGAGGCGGCATGAACGGAGCTTTCATAATGGGCAAACAAGCCTTGTGCCATCACTCTCCAGTTTGTAAGTTGATACGCAGCATACACGCAGGACCCAAGCTTCCTGGTTCTAGGCAGTTTTCTGATACCCAAACGGCTGCTTAAGCAAGGTCTCTAGCCGTCTTGAAAAGCTTACTCCCGAGAAACTAAAGCAGAACAGCATTGAAGGCCTCATGGAGCTGCTGCATGCCTCCCGTTTTGTAAGGCTATTCAGAACCTTACATCGAGGCTAGTCCTCCCCTTTCCTTTCATTTAGTTATAGAGCAGAGCAGGGTGAGCTTCCAACTAGGAACTGGAAGCACAAGGTTTCTTTCAGGAAAACTCATTTTCTTCGCAGAATCAGGCAGGCAGTGACTAAATCCCTGGCAACAACAATGCTTTTCAGGGATCTTTGAGGCCGCATGAACGGCGCTTTCCTAATGGGAAAACAAGCCTTGTGCCATCAGTCTCCAGTTTCTAGGTTGACACGCAGCATACACGGAGGACCAGAGCTTCCTGGCTCTATGCAGTGTTCTGTTACTGAAACGGGTGTTGAAGTCAGGTTCCTAGGAGTCTTGGAAATCTTACTACCGTTAAACTAAAGCAGGCCAGCCTTGAAGGCCTCAGGTAGCTGCTGCCTGCCTCCCGTTTTGTAAGGATATTCAGGGACTTACATGGAAGCTAGTGCTGCCCTTGACTTTCAGTCTAGTGATAGAGCAGAGCAGGGTGAGCTCCCAACTAGGAAGTGGAAGCCCAAGGTTTCTTTCAGGAAAACTCGTTTTCTTCGCAGAAGCAGGCAGGCAGTGACTAAATCCCTGGCAACAACACTGCTTTTCAGGTATCTTTGAGGCCGCATGAACGGCGCTTTCCAAATGGGAAAACAAGCCTTGTGCCATCAGTTTCCAGTTTCTAGGTTGACACGCAGCATACACGTAGGACCAGAGCTTCCTGGCTCTATGCAGTGTTCTGTTACTGAAACGGGTGTTGAAGTAAGGTTCCTAGGATTCTTGGAAATCTTACTACCGTGAAACTAAAGCAGGCCAGCCTTGAAGGCCTCAGGTAGCTGCTGCCTGCCTCCCGTTTTGTAAGGATTTTCAGGGACTTACATGGAAGCTAGTGCTGCCCTTGACTTTCACTCTAGTTATAGAGCAGAGCAGGGTGAGCTTCCAACTAGGAAGTGGAAGCCCAATGTTTCTTTCAGGAAAACTCGTTTTCTTCGCAGAAGCAGGCAGGCAGTGACTAAATCCCCGGCAACAACACTGCTTTTCAGGTATCTTTGAGGCCGCATGAACGGCGCTTTCCTAATGTGAAAACTAGCCTTGTGTCATCAGTTTCCAGTTTCTAGGTTGACACGGAGCATACACGGAGGACCAGAGCTTCCTGGCTCTATGCAGTGTTCTTTTATCGAACGGGTGCTGTGGCAGGTCCCTAAGAGTCTTGAAAAGCTTACTACCGTGAAACTAAAGCAGAACAGTGAAGAAGGCCTCATGGAGCTGCTCCACGCCTCCCGTTTGGCAAGGCAAATCAGGGCCTTCCTTCGAGGCTAGGGCTCACGTTGACTTTCACTTTAGGTATAGAGCAGAGCAGGGTGAGCTTCCAACTAGGAACTGGAAGCACAAGGTTTCTTACCGGAAAACTCAGTATCTTCTCAGAACCATGCCGGCAGTGACTAAAACCCTGGCAACAACAATGCTTTTCAGGTATATTCGAGGCAGCATGAACGGAGCTTTCATAATGGGCAAACAAGCCTTGTGCCATCACTCTCCAGTTTGTAAGTTGATACGCAGCATACACGCAGGACCCAAGCTTCCTGGTTCTAGGCAGTTTTCTGATACCCAAACGGCTGCTTAAGCAAGGTCTCTAGCCGTCTTGAAAAGCTTACTCCCGTGAAACTAAAGCAGAACAGCATTGAAGGCCTCAGGTGGCTGCTGCCTGCCTCCCGTTTTGTAAGGATATTCAGGGACTGACATGGAAGCTAGTGCTGCCCTTGACTTTCACTCTAGTTATAGAGCAGAGCAGGGTGAGCTCCCAACTAGGAAGTGGAAGCCCAAGGTTTCTTTCAGGAAAACTCGTTTTCTTCGCAGAAGCAGGCAGGAAGTGACTAAATCCCCGGCAACAACACTGCTTTTCAGGTATCTTTGAGGCCGCATGAACGGCGCTTTCCAAAAGGGAAAACAAGCCTTGTGCCATCAGTTTCCAGTTTCTAGGTTGACACGCAGCATACACGGAGGACCAGAGCTTCCTGGCTCTATGCAGTGTTCTGTTACTGAAACGGGTGTTGAAGTAAGGTTCCTAGGATTCTTGGAAATCTTACTACCGTGAAACTAAAGCAGGCCAGCCTTGAAGGCCTCAGGTAGCTGCTGCCTGCCTCCCGTTTTGTAAGGATTTTCAGGGACTTACATGGAAGCTAGTGCTGCCCTTGACTTTCACTCTAGTTATAGAGCAGAGCAGGGTGAGCTTCCAACTAGGAAGTGGAAGCCCAATGTTTCTTTCAGGAAAACTCGTTTTCTTCGCAGAAGCAGGCAGGCAGTGACTAAATCCCCGGCAACAACACTGCTTTTCAGGTATCTTTGAGGCCGCATGAACGGCGCTTTCCTAATGTGAAAACTAGCCTTGTGTCATCAGTTTCCAGTTTCTAGGTTGACACGCAGCATACACGGAGGACCAGAGCTTCCTGGCTCTATGCAGTGTTCTTTTATCGAACGGGTGCTGTGGCAGGTCCCTAAGAGTCTTGAAAAGCTTACTACCGTGAAACTAAAGCAGAACAGTGAAGAAGGCCTCATGGAGCTGCTCCACGCCTCCCGTTTGGCAAGGCAAATCAGGGCCTTCCTTCGAGGCTAGGGCTCACGTTGACTTTCACTTTAGGTATAGAGCAGAGCAGGGTGAGCTTCCAACTAGGAACTGGAAGCACAAGGTTTCTTACCGGAAAACTCAGTATCTTCTCAGAACCATGCCGGCAGTGACTAAAACCCTGGCAACAACAATGCTTTTCAGGTATATTCGAGGCGGCATGAACGGAGCTTTCATAATGGGCAAACAAGCCTTGTGCCATCACTCTCCAGTTTGTAAGTTGATACGCAGCATACACGCAGGACCCAAGCTTCCTGGTTCTAGGCAGTTTTCTGATACCCAAACGGCTGCTTAAGCAAGGTCTCTAGCCGTCTTGAAAAGCTTACTCCCGTGAAACTAAAGCAGAACAGCATTGAAGGCTTCATGGAGCTGCTGCATGCCTCCCGTTTTGTAAGGCTATTCAGAACCTTACATCGAGGCTAGTCCTCTCCTTTCCTTTCATTTAGTTATAGAGCAGAGCAGGGTGAGCTTCCAACTAGGAACTGGAAGCACAAGGTTTCTTTCAGGAAAACTCAGTATCTTCTCAGAACCATGCCGGCAGTGACTAAAACCCTGGCAACAACAATGCTTTTCAGGTATATTCGAGGCGGCATGAACGGAGCTTTCATAATGGGCAAACAAGCCTTGTGCCATCACTCTCCAGTTTGTAAGTTAATACGCAGCATACACGCAGGACCCAAGCTTCCTGGTTCTAGGCAGTTTTCTGATACCCAAACGGCTGCTTAAGCAAGGTCTCTAGCCGTCTTGAAAAGCTTACTCCCGTGAAACTAAAGCAGAACAGCATTGAAGTCCTCATGGAGCTGCTGCATGCCTCCCGTTTTGTAAGGCTATTCAGAACCTTACATCGAGGCTAGTCCTCTCCTTTCCTTTCATTTAGTTATAGAGCAGAGCAGGGTGAGCTTCCAACTAGGAACTGGAAGCACAAGGTTTCTTTCAGGAAAACTCAGTATCTTCTCAGAACCATGCCGGCAGTGACTAAAACCCTTGCAACAACAATGCTTTTCAGGTATATTCGAGGCGGCATGAACAGAGCTTTCATAATGGGCAAACAAGCCTTGTGCCATCACTCTCCAGTTTGTAAGTTGATACGCAGCATACACGCAGGACCCAAGCTTCCTGGTTCTAGGCAGTTTTCTGATACCCAAACGGCTGCTTAAGCAAGGTCTCTAGCCGTCTTGAAAAGCTTACTCCCGTGAAACTAAAGCAGAACAGCATTGAAGGCCTCAGGTAGCTGCTGCCTGCCTCCCGTTTTGTAAGGATATTCAGGGACTGACATGGAAGCTAGTGCTGCCCTTGACTTTCAGTCTAGTGATAGAGCAGAGCAGGGTGAGCTCCCAACTAGGAAGTGGAAGCCCAAGGTTTCTTTCAGGAAAACTCGTTTTCTTCGCAGAAGCCGGCAGGCAGTGACTAAATCCCTGGCAACAACACTGCTTTTCAGGTATCTTTGAGGCCGCATGAACGGCGCTTTCCAAATGGGAAAACAAGCCTTGTGCCATCAGTTTCCAGTTTCTAGGTTGACACGCAGCATACACGGAGGACCAGAGCTTCCTGTCTCTATGCAGTGTTCTGTTACTGAAGCGGGTGTTGAAGTAAGGTTCCTAGGATTCTTGGAAATCTTACTACCGTGAAACTAAAGCAGGCCAGCCTTGAAGGCCTCAGGTAGCTGCTGCCTGCCTCCCGTTTTGTAAGGATATTCAGGGACTTACATGGAAGCTAGTGCTGCCCTTGACTTTCACTCTAGTTATAGAGCAGAGCAGGGTGAGCTTCCAACTAGGAAGTGGAAGCCCAATGTTTCTTTCAGGAAAACTCGTTTTCTTCGCAGAAGCAGGCAGGCAGTGACTAAATCCCCGGCAACAACACTGCTTTTCAGGTATCTTTGAGGCCGCATGAACGGCGCTTTCCTAATGTGAAAACTAGCCTTGTGTCATCAGTTTCCAGTTTCTAGGTTGACACGCAGCATACACGGAGGACCAGAGCTTCCTGGCTCTATGCAGTGTTCTTTTATCGAACGGGTGCTGTGGCAGGTCCCTAAGAGTCTTGAAAAGCTTACTACCGTGAAACTAAAGCAGAACAGTGAAGAAGGCCTCATGGAGCTGCTCCACGCCTCCCGTTTGGCAAGGCAAATCAGGGCCTTCCTTCGAGGCTAGGGCTCACGTTGACTTTCACTTTAGGTATAGAGCAGAGCAGGGTGAGCTTCCAACTAGGAACTGGAAGCACAAGGTTTCTTACCGGAAAACTCAGTATCTTCTCAGAACCATGCCGGCAGTGACTAAAACCCTGGCAACAACAATGCTTTTCAGGTATATTCGAGGCGGCATGAACGGAGCTTTCATAATGGGCAAACAAGCCTTGTGCCATCACTCTCCAGTTTGTAAGTTGATACGCAGCATACACGCAGGACCCAAGCTTCCTGGTTCTAGGCAGTTTTCTGATACCCAAACGGCTGCTTAAGCAAGGTCTCTAGCCGTCTTGAAAAGCTTACTCCCGTGAAACTAAAGCAGAACAGCATTGAAGGCCTCATGGAGCTGCTGCATGCCTCCCGTTTTGTAAGGCTATTCAGAACCTTACATCGAGGCTAGTCCTCTCCTTTCCTTTCATTTAGTTATAGAGCAGAGCAGGGTGAGCTTCCAACTAGGAACTGGAAGCACAAGGTTTCTCTCAGGAAAACTCAGTATCTTCTCAGAACCATGCCGGCAGTGACTAAAACCCTGGCAACAACAATGCTTTTCAGGTATATTCGAGGCGGCATGAACGGAGCTTTCATAATGGGCAAACAAGCCTTGTGCCATCACTCTCCAGTTTGTAAGTTGATACGCAGCATACACGCAGGACCCAAGCTTCCTGGTTCTAGGCAGTTTTCTGATACCCAAACGGCTGCTTAAGCAAGGTCTCTAGCCGTCTTGAAAAGCTTACTCCCGTGAAACTAAAGCAGAACAGCATTGAAGGCCTCATGGAGCTGCTGCATGCCTCCCGTTTTGTAAGGCTATTCAGAACCTTACATCGAGGCTAGTCCTCCCCTTTCCTTTCATTTAGTTATAGAGCAGAGCAGGGTGAGCTTCCAACTAGGAACTGGAAGCACAAGGTTTCTTTCAGGAAAACTCATTTTCTTCGCAGAATCAGGCAGGCAGTGACTAAATCCCTGGCAACAACAATGCTTTTCAGGGATCTTTGAGGCCGCATGAACGGCGCTTTCCTAATGGGAAAACAAGCCTTGTGCCATCAGTCTCCAGTTTCTAGGTTGACACGCAGCATACACGGAGGACCAGAGCTTCCTGGCTCTATGCAGTGTTCTGTTACTGAAACGGGTGTTGAAGTCAGGTTCCTAGGAGTCTTGGAAATCTTACTACCGTGAAACTAAAGCAGGCCAGCCTTGAAGGCCTCAGGTAGCTGCTGCCTGCCTCCCGTTTTGTAAGGATTTTCAGGGACTTACATGGAAGCTAGTGCTGCCCTTGACTTTCACTCTAGTTATAGAGCAGAGCAGGGTGAGCTTCCAACTAGGAAGTGGAAGCCCAATGTTTCTTTCAGGAAAACTCGTTTTCTTCGCAGAAGCAGGCAGGCAGTGACTAAATCCCCGGCAACAACACTGCTTTTCAGGTATCTTTGAGGCCGCATGAACGGCGCTTTCCTAATGTGAAAACTAGCCTTGTGTCATCAGTTTCCAGTTTCTAGGTTGACACGCAGCATACACGGAGGACCAGAGCTTCCTGGCTCTATGCAGTGTTCTTTTATCGAACGGGTGCTGTGGCAGGTCCCTAAGAGTCTTGAAAAGCTTACTACCGTGAAACTAAAGCAGAACAGTGAAGAAGGCCTCATGGAGCTGCTCCACGCCTCCCGTTTGGCAAGGCAAATCAGGGCCTTCCTTCGAGGCTAGGGCTCACGTTGACTTTCACTTTAGGTATAGAGCAGAGCAGGGTGAGCTTCCAACTAGGAACTGGAAGCACAAGGTTTCTTACCGGAAAACTCAGTATCTTCTCAGAACCATGCCGGCAGTGACTAAAACCCTGGCAACAACAATGCTTTTCAGGTATATTCGAGGCGGCATGAACGGAGCTTTCATAATGGGCAAACAAGCCTTGTGCCATCACTCTCCAGTTTGTAAGTTGATACGCAGCATACACGCAGGACCCAAGCTTCCTGGTTCTAGGCAGTTTTCTGATACCCAAACGGCTGCTTAAGCAAGGTCTCTAGCCGTCTTGAAAAGCTTACTCCCGAGAAACTAAAGCAGAATAGCATTGAAGGCCTCATGGAGCTGCTGCATGCCTCCCGTTTTGTAAGGCTATTCAGAACCTTACATCGAGGCTAGTCCTCCCCTTTCCTTTCATTTAGTTATAGAGCAGAGCAGGGTGAGCTTCCAACTAGGAACTGGAAGCACAAGGTTTCTTTCAGGAAAACTCATTTTCTTCGCAGAATCAGGCAGGCAGTGACTAAATCCCTGGCAACAACAATGCTTTTCAGGGATCTTTGAGGCCGCATGAACGGCGCTTTCCTAATGGGAAAACAAGCCTTGTGCCATCAGTCTCCAGTTTCTAGGTTGACACGCAGCATACACGGAGGACCAGAGCTTCCTGGCTCTATGCAGTGTTCTGTTACTGAAACGGGTGTTGAAGTCAGGTTCCTAGGAGTCTTGGAAATCTTACTACCGTGAAACTAAAGCAGGCCAGCCTTGAAGGCCTCAGGTAGCTGCTGCCTGCCTCCCGTTTTGTAAGGATTTTCAGGGACTTACATGGAAGCTAGTGCTGCCCTTGACTTTCACTCTAGTTATAGAGCAGAGCAGGGTGAGCTTCCAACTAGGAAGTGGAAGCCCAATGTTTCTTTCAGGAAAACTCGTTTTCTTCGCAGAAGCAGGCAGGCAGTGACTAAATCCCCGGCAACAACACTGCTTTTCAGGTATCTTTGAGGCCGCATGAACGGCGCTTTCCTAATGTGAAAACTAGCCTTGTGTCATCAGTTTCCAGTTTCTAGGTTGACACGGAGCATACACGGAGGACCAGAGCTTCCTGGCTCTATGCAGTGTTCTTTTATCGAACGGGTGCTGTGGCAGGTCCCTAAGAGTCTTGAAAAGCTTACTACCGTGAAACTAAAGCAGAACAGTGAAGAAGGCCTCATGGAGCTGCTCCACGCCTCCCGTTTGGCAAGGCAAATCAGGGCCTTCCTTCGAGGCTAGGGCTCACGTTGACTTTCACTTTAGGTATAGAGCAGAGCAGGGTGAGCTTCCAACTAGGAACTGGAAGCACAAGGTTTCTTACCGGAAAACTCAGTATCTTCTCAGAACCATGCCGGCAGTGACTAAAACCCTGGCAACAACAATGCTTTTCAGGTATATTCGAGGCGGCATGAACGGAGCTTTCATAATGGGCAAACAAGCCTTGTGCCATCACTCTCCAGTTTGTAAGTTGATACGCAGCATACACGCAGGACCCAAGCTTCCTGGTTCTAGGCAGTTTTCTGATACCCAAACGGCTGCTTAAGCAAGGTCTCTAGCCGTCTTGAAAAGCTTACTCCCGTGAAACTAAAGCAGAACAGCATTGAAGGCCTCAGGTGGCTGCTGCCTGCCTCCCGTTTTGTAAGGATATTCAGGGACTGACATGGAAGCTAGTGCTGCCCTTGACTTTCACTCTAGTTATAGAGCAGAGCAGGGTGAGCTCCCAACTAGGAAGTGGAAGCCCAAGGTTTCTTTCAGGAAAACTCGTTTTCTTCGCAGAAGCAGGCAGGAAGTGACTAAATCCCCGGCAACAACACTGCTTTTCAGGTATCTTTGAGGCCGCATGAACGGCGCTTTCCAAAAGGGAAAACAAGCCTTGTGCCATCAGTTTCCAGTTTCTAGGTTGACACGCAGCATACACGGAGGACCAGAGCTTCCTGGCTCTATGCAGTGTTCTGTTACTGAAACGGGTGTTGAAGTAAGGTTCCTAGGATTCTTGGAAATCTTACTACCGTGAAACTAAAGCAGGCCAGCCTTGAAGGCCTCAGGTAGCTGCTGCCTGCCTCCCGTTTTGTAAGGATTTTCAGGGACTTACATGGAAGCTAGTGCTGCCCTTGACTTTCACTCTAGTTATAGAGCAGAGCAGGGTGAGCTTCCAACTAGGAAGTGGAAGCCCAATGTTTCTTTCAGGAAAACTCGTTTTCTTCGCAGAAGCAGGCAGGCAGTGACTAAATCCCCGGCAACAACACTGCTTTTCAGGTATCTTTGAGGCCGCATGAACGGCGCTTTCCTAATGTGAAAACTAGCCTTGTGTCATCAGTTTCCAGTTTCTAGGTTGACACGCAGCATACACGGAGGACCAGAGCTTCCTGGCTCTATGCAGTGTTCTTTTATCGAACGGGTGCTGTGGCAGGTCCCTAAGAGTCTTGAAAAGCTTACTACCGTGAAACTAAAGCAGAACAGTGAAGAAGGCCTCATGGAGCTGCTCCACGCCTCCCGTTTGGCAAGGCAAATCAGGGCCTTCCTTCGAGGCTAGGGCTCACGTTGACTTTCACTTTAGGTATAGAGCAGAGCAGGGTGAGCTTCCAACTAGGAACTGGAAGCACAAGGTTTCTTACCGGAAAACTCAGTATCTTCTCAGAACCATGCCGGCAGTGACTAAAACCCTGGCAACAACA